>NC_140965.1:77226474-77293966 GCF_056783735.1 Eptatretus burgeri
CGGCTCTATCTAAATTTATTCATTCACATGTGAACACAGGACAGACACGGCTCTATCTAATCTTATTCATTCACATGGGAACACGGGACAGACACGGCTCTCTCTAATCTTCTTTATTCACATGAGAACACAGGACAGACACGGCTCTATCTAATCTTATTAATTCACATGAGAACACGGGACAGACACGGCTCTATCTAATCTTATTCATTCACTTGAGAACACGGGACAGACATGGCTCTATCTAATCTTATTCATTCACATGAGAACACGGGACAGACACGGCTCTATCTAATGTTATTCATTCCCATGAGAACACAGGACAGACACGGCTCTATCTAATGTTATTCATTCCCATGAGAACACAGGACAGACACGGCTCTATCTAATCTTATTCATTCACATGGGAACACGGGACAGACACTGCTCTATCTAATCTTATTCATTCACTTGTGAACAAAGGACAGACACGGCTCTATTTAATCTTATTCATTCACATGAGAACACGGGACAGACACAGCTCTATCTAATCTTATTCATTCACATGTGAACACAGGACAGACACGGCTCCATCTAATCTTATTAATTCACATGAGAACACAGGACAGACACGGCTCTATCTAATCTTATTCATTCACATGAGAACACAGGACAGACACGGCTCTATCTAATCTTATTCATTCACATGAGAACACTGGATAGACATGGCTCTATCTAATCTTATAAATTCACATGAGAACACGGGACAGACACGGCTCTATCTAATCTTATTCATTCACATGAGAACACAGGACAGACACGGCTCTCTCTAATCTTATTCATTCACATGGGAACACGGGACAGACACGGCTCTACCTAATCTTATTCATTCACTTGTGAACACGGGACAGACACGGCTCTATCTAATCTTATTCATTCACAAGTGAACACGGGACAGACATGGCTCTATCTAATCTAATTCATTCACATGTGAGCACAGGACAGACACGGCTCTATCTAATCTTATTCATTCACATGTGAACACAGGACAGGCACGGCTCTATTTAATGTTATTCATTCACATGAGATCACATGGGAACACGGGACAGACACGGCTCTATCTAATCTTATTCATTCACTTGAGAACACGGGACAGACATGGCTCTATCTAATCTTATTCATTCACATGAGAACACGGGACAGACACGGCTCTATCTAATGTTATTCATTCCCATGAGAACACAGGACAGACACGGCTCTATCTAATCTTATTCATTCACATGGGAACACGGGACAGACACGGCTCTATCTAAACTTATTCATTCACTTGTGAACACGGGACAGACATGGCTCTATTTAATCTTATTCATTCACATGAGATCACATGGGAACACGGGACAGGCATGGCTCTATTTAATCTTATTCATTCACATGAGAACACGGGACAGACACAGCTCTATCTAATCTTATTAATTCACATGAGAACACAGGACAGACACGGCTCTATCGAATCTTATTCATTCACATGTGAACACGGGAGAGACATGGCTCTATTTAATCTTATTCATTCACATGAGAACACGGGACGGACACAGCTCTATCTAATCTTATTAATTCACATGAGAACACAGGAGAGACACGGCTCTATCTAATCTTATTCATTCCCATGAGAACACAGGACAGACACGGCTCTATCTAATCTTATCAATTCACATGAGAACACGGGACAGACATGGCTCAATCGAATCTTCTTTATTCACATGAGAACACAGGACAGACACGGCTCTATCTAATCTTATTCATTCACATGGGAACACGGGACAGACACTGCTCTATCTAATCTTATTCATTCACTTGTGAACAAAGGACAGACACGGCTCTATTTAATCTTATTCATTCACATGAGAACACGGGACAGACACAGCTCTATCTAATCTTATTCATTCACATGTGAACACAGGACAGACACGGCTCCATCTAATCTTATGAATTCACATGAGAACACAGGACAGACACGGCTCCATCTAATCTTATTAATTCACATGAGAACACAGGACAGACACGGCTCTATCTAATCTTATTCATTCACATGAGAACACAGGACAGACACGGCTCTATCTAATCTTATTCATTCACATGAGAACACAGGACAGACACGGCTCGATCTAATCTTATTCATTCACTTGAGAATACTGGACATACGTGGCTCTGTCTAATATTCATTCACGTGGGAACACAGGACAGATACAGTTCTATCTAATCTTATTCATTCACATGTGAACACAGGACAGACACGGCTCTATCTAATCTTTTTCATTCACATGAGAACACGGGACAGACATGGATCTATCTAATCTTATTCATTCACATGGGAACACGGGATAGACACGACTCTATCTTATCTGATCCATTCACATGAGAACACAGGACAGACACGGCTCTATATAATCTTATTTATTCACATGAGAACACGGGACAGACACGGCTCTATCTAATCTTATTTATTCACATGAGAACACAGGACAGACACGGCTCTATCTAATCTTATTCATTCCCATGAGAACACAGGACAGACACGGCTCTGTCTAATCTTATTTATTCACATGAGAACACGGGACAGACATGGCTCTCTCTAATCTTAATTATTCACATATGAACACGGGACAGACACGGCTCTATTTAATCTTATTCATTCACATGAGATCACATGGGAACATCGGACAGACATGGCTCCATCTATTCTTATTCATTCACATGGGAACACGGGACAAACACGGCTCTATCTTATCTGATTCATGCACATGAGAACACGGGACAGACACGGCTCCATCTAATCTTATTCATTCACATGAGAACATGGGACAGACACGGCTCTACCTAATCTTATTCATTCACATGAGAACACAGGACAGACACGGCTCTATCTAATCTTATTCATTCACATGAGAACACGGGACAGACACAGCTCTATCTAATCTTATTAATTCACATGTGAACACGGGACAGACACGGCTCAATCTAATCTTATTCATTCACATGTGAACACAGGACAGACACGGCTCTATCTAATCTTATTAATTCACATGGGAACACGGGACAGACATGGCTCTGTCTAATCTTATTCATTCACATGGGAACACGGGACAGACATGGCTCTGTCTAATCTTCTTTATTCACATGAGAACAAAGGACAGACACGGCTCTATCTAATCTTATTAATTCACATGAGAATACGGGACAGACGAGGCTCTATCTAATCTTATTCATTCCCCTGAGAACACAGGACAGACACGGCTCGATCGAATCTTATTCATTCACATGTGAACACAGGACAGACACGGCTCTATCTAATCTTATTCATTCACATGTGAACACAGGACAGACACGGCTCTATCTAATCTTATTCATTCACATGTGAACACGGGACAGACACGGCTCTATCTAATCTTATTCATTCACATGTGAACACAGGACAGACATGGCTCTATCTAATCTTATTCATTCACATGAGAACACGGGACAGACACGGTTCTCTCTAATTTTATTTATTCACATGAGATCACATGGGAACATGGGACAGACATGGCTCTATCTAATCTTATTCATTTACTTGTGAACACGGGACAGACACGGCTCTATTTAATCTTATTCATTCACATGAGATCACATGGGAACACGGGACAGATATTGCTCTATTTAATCTTATTCATTCACATGGGAACACGGGACAGACACGGCTCTCTCTAATCTTCTTTATTCACATGAGAACACAGGACAGACACGGCTCTATCTAATCTTATTCATTGATATGGGATCACAGGACAGACACGGCTCTATCTAATCTTATTCATTCACATGGGAACACGGGACAGACACTGCTCTATCTAATCTTATTCATTCACTTGTGAACAAAGGACAGACACGGCTCTATTTAATCTTATTCATTCACATGAGATCACATGGGAACACGGGACAGACATGGCTCTATTTAATCTTATTCATTCACATGAGAACACGGGACAGACACAGCTCTATCTAATCTTATTAATTCACATAAGAACACAGGACAGACACGGCTCTATCTAATCTTATTCATTCACATGAGAACACAGGACAGACACGGCTCTATCTAATCTTATTCATTCACATGGGAACACGGGACAGACACGGCTCTATCTAATCTTATTCATTCACTTGTGAACACGGGAGAGACACGGCTCTATTTAATCTTATTCATTCACATGAGATCACGGGACAGACACAGCTCTATCTAATCTTATTAATTCACATGAGAACACAGGAGAGACACGGCTCTATCTAATCTTATTCATTCCCATGAGAACACAGGACAGACACGGCTCTATCTAATCTTATCAATTCACATGAGAACACGGGACAGACACGGCTCTATCGAATCTTATTCATTCACATGTGAACACGGGACAGACATGGCTCAATCTATTCTTATTCATTCACATGTGAACACGGGACAGACACGGCTCTATCTAATCTTATTCATTCACATGTGAACACAGGACAGACATGGCTCTATCTAATCTTATTCATTCACATGAGAACACGGGACAGACACGGTTCTCTCTAATCTTATTCATTCACATGAGAACACAGGACAGACACGGCTCTATCTAATCTTATTCATTCACATGTGAACACAGGACAGACACGGCTCCATCTAATCTTATTAATTCACATGTGAACACGGGAGAGACACGGCTCTCTCTAATCTTAATTAGTCACATGTGAACACAGGACAGACACGGCTCTCTCTAATCTTCTTTATTCACATGAGAACACAGGACAGACACGGCTCTATCTAATCTTATTAATTCACATGAGAACACGGGACAGACACGGCTCGATCTAATCTTATTAATTCACATGAGAACACAGGACAGACACGGCTCTATCTAATCTTATTAATTCACATGAGAACACGGGAGAGACACGGCTCTATCTCATCTTATTCATTCACATGAGAACACAGGACAGACACGGCTCTATCCAATATTATTCATTCAAATGAGAACACAGGACAAACACGGCCCTACCTAATCTTATTCATTCACATGTGAACACAGGACAGACACGGCTCTATCTAATCTTCATTCACATGTGAACACGGGACAGACACGGCTCTATCTAATCTTATTCATTCACATGTGAACACAGGACAGACACGGCTCTGTCTAATCTTATTCATTCACATGAGAACACGGGACAGACACGGCTCTATTTAATCTTATTCATTCACATGAGATCAAATGGGAACACGGGACAGACATGGCTCGATCTAATCTTATTCATTCACATGTGAACACGGGACAGACACGGCTCTATTTAATCTTATTCATTCACATGAGATCACATGGGAACACGGGACAGATATGGCTCTATTTAATCTTATTCATTCACATGAGAACACAGGATAGACACAGCTCTATCTAATCTTATGAATTCACTTGAGAACACAGGACAGACACGGCTCGATCTAATCTTATTCATTCACATTGGAACACGGGACAGACACGGCTCTATCTAATCTTATTCATTCACTTGTGAACACGGGACAGAAACGGCTCTATTTAATCTTATTCATTCACATGAGATCACATGGGAACATGGGACAGACATGGCTCTATTTAATCTTATTCATTCACATGAGAACACGGGACAGACACAGCTCTATCTAATCTTATTAATTCACATGAGAACACAGGACAGACACGGCTCTATCTAATCTTATTAATTCACATGGGAACACGGGACAGACATGGCTCTCTCTAATCTTCTTTATTCACTTGTGAACAAAGGACAGACACGGCTCTATTTAATCTTATTCATTCACATGAGATCACATGGGAACATAGGACAGGCATGGCTCGATTTAATCTTATTCATTCACATGAGATCACGGGACAGACAAGCTCTATCTAATCTTATTAATTCACATGAGAACACAGGACAGACACGGCTCTATCTAATCTTATCAATTCACATGAGAACATGGGACAGACACGGCTCTATCGAATCTTATTCATTCACATGTGAACACGGGACAGACATGGCTCCATCTATTCTTATTCATTCACATGGGAACAGGGGACAAACACGGCTCTATCTTATCTGATTCATGCACATGAGAACACGGGACAGACACGGCTCCATCTAATCTTATTCATTCACATGAGAACACGGGACAGACACGGCTCTGTCTAATCTTATTCATTCACATGAGAACACGGGACAGACACGGCTCTGTCTAATCTTATTCATTCACATGTGAACACAGGACAGACACTGCTCCATCTAATCTTATTAATTCACATGAGAACATGGGAGAGACACAGCTCTATCTCATCTTAATTAGTCACATGTGAACACAGGACAGACACGGTTCTCTCTCATCTTATTCATTCACATGTGAACACAGGACAGACACTGCTCCATCTAATCTTATTAATTCACATGAGAACATGGGAGAGACACAGCTCTATCTCATCTTATTCATTCACATGAGAACACAGGACAGACACGGCTCCATCTAATCTTATTAATTCACATGAGAACACGGGAGAGACACAGCTCTATCTCATCTTATTCATTCACATGAGAACACAGGACAGACACGGCTCTATCCAATATTATTCATTCAAATGAGAACACAGGACAAACACGGCCCTACCTAATCTTATTCATTCACATGTGAACACAGGACAGACACGGCTCTATCTAATCTTCTTCATTCACAAGTGAACACGGGACAGACATGGCTCTATCTAATATTATTCATTCACATGTGAACACAGGACAGACACGGCTCTATCTAAGCTTATTCATTCACATGGGAACACGGGACAGACACGGCTCTATTTAATCTTATTCATTCACATGAGATCAAATGGGAACACGGGACAGACATGGCTCTATCTAATCTTATTCATTCACATGTGAACAAGGGACAGACACGGCTCTATTTAACCTTATTCATTCACATGAGATCACATGGGAACACGGGACAGATATTGCTCTATTTAATCTTATTCATTCACATGAGAACACAGGATAGACACAGCTCTATCTAATCTTATTCATTCACATGAGAACACGGGACAGACACGGCTCGATCTAATCTTATTCATTCACATTGGAACACGGGACAGACATGGCTCTATCTAATCTTATTCATTTACTTGTGAACACGGGACAGACACGGCTCTATTTAATCTCATTAATTCACATGAGATCACATGGGAACATGGGACAGACACGGCTCTATCTAATCTTATTCATTCACATGAGAACACGGGACAGACACAGCTCTATCTAATCTTATTAATTCACATGAGAACACGGGACAGACACGGCTCTATCTAGTCTTATTCATTCCCATGAGAACACAGGACAGACACGGCTCTATCTAATCTTATTCATTCACATTGGAACACGGGACAGACACGGCTCTATCTAATCTTATTCATTCACTTGTGAACACGGGAGAGACACGGCTCTATTTAATCTTATTCATTCACATGAGATCAAATGGGAACACGGGACAGACATGGCTCTATTTAATCTTATTCATTCACATGAGAACACGGGACAGACACAGCTCTATCTAATCTTATTAATTCACATGAGAACACAGGACAGACACGGCTCTATCTAATCTTATCAATTCACATGAGAACACGGGACAGACACGGCTCTATCGAATCTTATTCATTCACATGTGAACACGGGACAGACATGGCTCAATCTATTCTTATTCATTCACATGTGAACACGGGACAGACACGGCTCTATCTAATCTTATTCATTCACATGTGAACACAGGACAGACATGGCTCTATCTAATCTTATTCATTCACATGTGAACACAGGACAGACATGGCTCTATCTAATCTTATTCATTCACATGAGAACACGGGACAGACACGGTTCTCTCTAATTTTATTTATTCACATGAGAACACGGGACAGACACGGCTCTCTCTAATCTTCTTTATTCACATGAGAACACAGGACAGACACGGCTCTATCTAATCTTATTCATTCACATGAGAACACAGGACAGACACGGCTCTATCTAATCTTATTCATTCACATGGGAACACGGGACAGACACTGCTCTATCTAATCTTATTCATTCACTTGTGAACAAAGGACAGACACGGCTCTATTTAATCTTATTCATTCACATGAGATCACATGGGAACACGGGACAGACATGGCTCTATTTAATCTTATTCATTCACATGAGAACACGGGACAGACACAGCTCTATCTAATCTTATTAATTCACATAAGAACACAGGACAGACACGGCTCTATCTAATCTTATTCATTCACATGAGAACACGGGACAGACACGGCTCTATCTAATCTTATTCATTCACATGTGAACACAGGACAGACACGGCTCTATCTAATCTTATTCATTCACATGGGAACACAGGACAGACACGGCTCCATCTAATCTTATTAATTCACATGAGAACACGGGAGAGACACGGCCCTACCTAATCTTATTCATTCACATGTGAACACAGGACAGACACGGCTCTATCTAATCTTCTTCATTCACAAGTGAACACGGGACAGACACGGCTCTATCTAATCTTATTCATTCACATGTGAACACAGGACAGACACGGCTCTATCTAATCTTATTCATTCACATGGGAACACAGGACAGACACGGCTCCATCTAATCTTATTAATTCACATGTGAACACGGGAGAGACACGGCTCTCTCTAATCTTAATTAGTCACATGTGAACACAGGACAGACACGGTTCTCTCTCATATTCTTTATTCACATGAGAACACAGGACAGACACGGCTCTATCTAATCATATTCATTCACATGAGAACACGGGACAGACACGGCTCTACCTAATCTTATTCACTCACATGAGAACACAGGACAGACACGGCTCTATCTAATCTTATTAATTCACATGAGAACACGGGAGAGACACGGCTCTATCTCATCTTATTCATTCACATGAGAACACAGGACAGACACGGCTCTATCCAATATGATTCATTCAAATGAGAACACAGGACAAACACGGCCCTACCTAATGTTATTCATTCACATGTGAACACAGGACAGACACGGCTCTATCTAATCTTCATTCACATGTGAACACGGGACAGACACGGCTCTATCTAATCTTATTCATTCACATGTGAACACAGGACAGACACGACTCTGTCTAATCTTATTCATTCACATGAGAACACGGGACAGACACGGCTCTATTTAATCTTATTCATTCACATGAGATCAAATGGGAACACGGGACAGACATGGCTCGATCTAATCTTATTCATTTACATGTGAACACGGGACAGACACGGCTCTATTTAATCTTATTCATTCACATGAGATCACATGGGAACACGGGACAGATATGGCTCTATTTAATCTTATTCATTCACATGAGAACACAGGACAGACACGGCTCTATCTAATCTTATTAATTCACATGAGAACAAGGGACAGACACGGCTCGATCTAATCTTATTCATTCACATTGGAACATGGGACAGACATGGCTCTATCTAATCTTATTCATTTACTTGTGAACACGGGACAGACACGGCTCTATTTAATCTTATTCATTCACATGAGATCACATGGGAACATGGGACAGACATGGCTCTCTTTAATCTTCTTCATTCACATGAGAACACGGGACAGACACAGCTCTATCTAATCTTATTAATTCACATGAGAACACGGGACAGACACGGCTCTATCTAGTCTTATTCATTCCCATGAGAACACAGGACAGACACGGCTCTATCTAATCTTATTCATTCACATTGGAACACGGGACAGACACGGCTCTATCTAATCTTATTCATTCACTTGTGAACACGGGAGAGACACGGCTCTATTTAATCTTATTCATTCACATGAGATCACATGGGAACATAGGACAGGCATGGCTCGATTTAATCTTATTCATTCACATGAGATCACGGGACAGACACAGCTCTATCTAATCTTATTAATTCACATGAGAACACAGGACAGACACGGCTCTATCTAATCTTATCAATTCACATGAGAACATGGGACAGACACGGCTCTATCGAATCTTATTCATTCACATGTGAACACGGGACAGACATGGCTCCATCTATTCTTATTCATTCACATGGGAACAGGGGACAAACACGGCTCTATCTTATCTGATTCATGCACATGAGAACACGGGACAGACACGGCTCCATCTAATCTTATTCATTCACATGAGAACATGGGACAGACACGGCTCTACCTAATCTTATTCATTCACATGAGAACACAGGACAGACACGGCTCTATCTAATCTTATTCATTCACATGTGAACACAGGACAGACACGGCTCCATCTAATCTTATTAATTCACATGTGAACACGGAGAGACACGGCTCTCTCTAATCTTAATTAGTCACATGTGAACACAGGACAGACACGGTTCTCTCTCATATTCTTTATTCACATGAGAACACAGGACAGACACGGCTCTATCTAATCTTATTCATTCACATGAGAACACGGGACAGACACGGCTCTACCTAATCTTATTCACTCACATGAGAACACAGGACAGACACGGCTCTATCTAATCTTATTAATTCACATGAGAACACGGGAGAGACACGGCTCTATCTCATCTTATTCATTCACATGAGAACACAGGACAGACACGGCTCTATCCAATATTATTCATTCAAATGAGAACACAGGACAAACACGGCCCTACCTAATCTTATTCATTCACATGTGAACACAGGACAGACACGGCTCTATCTAATCTTCTTCATTCACAAGTGAACACGGGAGAGACAAGGCTCTATCTAATCTTATTCATTCACATGTGAACACGGGACAGACACGGCTCTATTTAATCTTATTCATTCGCATGTGAACACGGGACAGACACGGCTCTATTTAATCTTATTCATTCACATGAGATCAAATGGGAACACGGGACAGACATGGCTCTATCTAATCTTATTCATTCACATGTGAACACGGGACAGACACGGCTCTATTTAATCTTATTCATTCACATGAGATCACATGGGAACACGGGACAGATATGGCTCTATTTAATCTTATTCATTCACATGAGAACACAGGATAGACACAGCTCTATCTAATCTTATGAATTCACTTGAGAACACGGGACAGACACGGCTCGATCTAGTCTTATTCATTCACATTGGAACACGGGACAGACACGGCTCTATCTAATCTTATTCATTCACTTGTGAACACGGGACAGAAACGGCTCTATTTAATCTTATTCATTCACATGAGATCACATGGGAACATGGGACAGACATGGCTCTATTTAATCTTATTCATTCACATGAGAACACGGGACAGACACAGCTCTATCTAATCTTATTAATTCACATGAGAACACGGGACAGACACGGCTCTATCTAGTCTTATTCATTCCCATGAGAACACAGGACAGACACGGCTCTATCTAATCTTATTCATTCACATTGGAACACGGGACAGACACGGCTCTATCTAATCTTATTCATTCACTTGTGAACACGGGAGAGACACGGCTCTATTTAATCTTATTCATTCACATGAGATCACATGGGAACATAGGACAGGCATGGCTCGATTTAATCTTATTCATTCACATGAGATCACGGGACAGACACAGCTCTATCTAATCTTATTAATTCACATGAGAACACAGGACAGACACGGCTCTATCTAATCTTATCAATTCACATGAGAACATGGGACAGACACGGCTCTATCGAATCTTATTCATTCACATGTGAACACGGGACAGACATGGCTCCATCTATTCTTATTCATTCACATGTGAACACGGGACAGACACGGCTCTATCTAATCTTATTGATTCACATGTGAACACAGGACAGACACGGCTCTATTTAATCTTCTTTATACACATGAGGACACTGGACAGACACGACTCTATCTCATCTTATTAATTCACATGAGAACACAGGACAGACACGGCTCTATCTAATCTTATTCATTCCCATGAGAACACAGGACAGACACGGCTCTGTCTAATCTTATCAATTCACATGAGAACACAGGACAGACACGACTCTATCTCATCTTATTCATTCACATGAGAACACGGGACAGACATGGCTCTATCTAATCTTGTTCATTCACATGAGAACACAGGACAGACACGGCTCTATCTAATCCTATTCATTCACATGTGAACACAGGACAGACACGGCTCTATCTAATCTTATTCATTCACATGAGAACACGGGACAGACATGGATCTATCTAATCTTATTCATTCACATGGGAACACGGGATAGACACGACTCTATCTTATCTGATCCATTCACATGAGAACACAGGACAGACACGGCTCTATCTAATCTTATTTATTCACATGAGAACACGGGACAGACACGGCTCTATCTAATCTTATTTATTCACATGAGAACACAGGACAGACACGGCTCTATCTAATCTTATTTATTCACATGAGAACACAGGACAGACACGGCTCTATCTAATCTTATTTATTCACATGAGAACACGGGACAGACATGGCTCTCTCTAATCTTAATTATTCACATATGAACACGGGACAGACACGGCTCTATTTAATCTCATTAATTCACATGAGATCACATGGGAACATGGGACAGACATGGCTCTATTTAATCTTATTCATTCACATGAGAACACGGGACAGACACAGCTCTATCTAATCTTATTAATTCACATGAGAACACAGGACAGACACGGCTCTATCTAATCTTATCAATTCACATGAGAACATGGGACAGACACGGCTCTGTCGAATCTTATTCATTCACATGTGAACACGGGACAGACATGGCTCCATCTATTCTTATTCATTCACATGGGAACACGGGACAAACACGGCTCTATCTTATCTGATTCATGCACATGAGAACACGGGACAGACACGGCTCCATCTAATCTTATTCATTCACATGAGAACATGGGACAGACACGGCTCTACCTAATCTTATTCATTCACATGAGAACACAGGACAGACACGGCTCCATCTAATCTTATTAATTCACATGTGAACACGGGAGAGACACGGCTCTCTCTAATCTTAATTAGTCACATGTGAACACAGGACAGACACGGTTCTCTCTCATATTCTTTATTCACATGAGAACACAGGACAGACACGGCTCTATCTAATCTTATTCATTCACATGAGAACACGGGACAGACACGGCTCTGTCTAATCTTATTCATTCACATGTGAACACAGGACAGACACTGCTCCATCTAATCTTATTAATTCACATGAGAACACGGGAGAGACACAGCTCTATCTCATCTTATTCATTCACATGAGAACACAGGACAGACACGGCTCTATCCAATATTATTCATTCAAATGAGAACACAGGACAAACACGGCCCTACCTAATCTTATTCATTCACATGTGAACACAGGACAGACACGGCTCTATCTAATCTTCTTCATTCACAAGTGAACACGGGAGAGACAAGGCTCTATCTAATCTTATTCATTCACATGTGAACACAGGACAGACACGACTCTGTCTAATCTTATTCATTCACATGAGAACACGGGACAGACACGGCTCTATTTAATCTTATTCATTCACATGAGATCAAATGGGAACACGGGACAGACATGGCTCGATCTAATCTTATTCATTTACATGTGAACACGGGACAGACACGGCTCTATTTAATCTTATTCATTCACATGAGATCACATGGGAACACGGGACAGATATGGCTCTATTTAATCTTATTCATTCACATGAGAACACAGGATAGACACAGCTCTATCTAATCTTATTAATTCACATGAGAACACGGGACAGACACGGCTCAATCTATTCTTATTCATTCACATTGGAACACGGGACAGACACGGCTCTATCTAATCTTATTCATTCACTTGTGAACACGGGACAGAAACGGCTCTATTTAATCTTATTCATTCACATGAGATCACATGGGAACATGGGACAGACGTGGCTCTATTTAATCTTATTCATTCACATGAGAACACGGGACAGACACAGCTCTATCTAATCTTATTAATTCACATGAGAACACGGGACAGACACGGCTCTATCTAGTCTTATTCATTCCCATGAGAACACAGGACAGACACGGCTCTATCTAATCTTATTCATTCACATTGGAACACGGGACAGACACGGCTCTATCTAATCTTATTCATTCACTTGTGAACACGGGAGAGACACGGCTCTATTTAATCTTATTCATTCACATGAGATCACATGGGAACATAGGACAGGCATGGCTCGATTTAATCTTATTCATTCACATGAGATCACGGGACAGACACAGCTCTATCTAATCTTATTAATTCACATGAGAACACAGGACAGACACGGCTCTATCTAATCTTATCAATTCACATGAGAACATGGGACAGACACGGCTCTATCGAATCTTATTCATTCACATGTGAACACGGGACAGACATGGCTCCATCTATTCTTATTCATTCACATGGGAACAGGGGACAAACACGGCTCTATCTTATCTGATTCATGCACATGAGAACACGGGACAGACACGGCTCCATCTAATCTTATTCATTCACATGAGAACATGGGACAGACACGGCTCTACCTAATCTTATTCATTCACATGAGAACACAGGACAGACACGGCTCTATCTAATCTTATTCATTCACATGTGAACACAGGACAGACACGGCTCCATCTAATCTTATTAATTCACATGTGAACACGGGAGAGACACGGCTCTCTCTAATCTTAATTAGTCACATGTGAACACAGGACAGACACGGTTCTCTCTCATATTCTTTATTCACATGAGAACACAGGACAGACACGGCTCTATCTAATCTTATTCATTCACATGAGAACACGGGACAGACACGGCTCTACCTAATCTTATTCACTCACATGAGAACACAGGACAGACACGGCTCTATCTAATCTTATTAATTCACATGAGAACACGGGAGAGACACGGCTCTATCTCATCTTATTCATTCACATGAGAACACAGGACAGACACGGCTCTATCCAATATTATTCATTCAAATGAGAACACAGGACAAACACGGCCCTACCTAATCTTATTCATTCACATGTGAACACAGGACAGACACGGCTCTATCTAATCTTCATTCACATGTGAACACGGGACAGACACGGCTCTATCTAATCTTATTCATTCACATGTGAACACAGGACAGACACGGCTCTGTCTAATCTTATTCATTCACATGAGAACACGGGACAGACACGGCTCTATTTAATCTTATTCATTCACATGAGATCAAATGGGAACACGGGACAGACATGGCTCGATCTAATCTTATTCATTCACATGTGAACACGGGACAGACACGGCTCTATTTAATCTTATTCATTCACATGAGATCACATGGGAACACGGGACAGATATGGCTCTATTTAATCTTATTCATTCACATGAGAACACAGGATAGACACAGCTCTATCTAATCTTATGAATTCACTTGAGAACACGGGACAGACACGGCTCGATCTAGTCTTATTCATTCACATTGGAACACGGGACAGACACGGCTCTATCTAATCTTATTCATTCACTTGTGAACACGGGACAGAAACGGCTCTATTTAATCTTATTCATTCACATGAGATCACATGGGAACATGGGACAGACATGGCTCTATTTAATCTTATTCATTCACATGAGAACAAGGGACAGACACAGCTCTATCTAATCTTATTAATTCACATGAGAACACGGGACAGACACGGCTCTATCTAGTCTTATTCATTCCCATGAGAACACAGGACAGACACGGCTCTATCTAATCTTATTCATTCACATTGGAACACGGGACAGACACGGCTCTATCTAATCTTATTCATTCACTTGTGAACACGGGAGAGACACGGCTCTATTTAATCTTATTCATTCACATGAGATCACATGGGAACATAGGACAGACATGGCTCGATTTAATCTTATTCATTCACATGAGATCACGGGACAGACACAGCTCTATCTAATCTTATTAATTCACATGAGAACACAGGACAGACACGGCTCTATCTAATCTTATCAATTCACATGAGAACATGGGTCAGACACGGCTCTATCGAATCTTATTCATTCACATGTGAACACGGGACAGACATGGCTCCATCTATTCTTATTCATTCACATGTGAACACGGGACAGACACGGCTCTATCTAATCTTATTGATTCACATGTGAACACAGGACAGACACGGCTCTATTTAATCTTCTTTATACACATGAGGACACTGGACAGACACGACTCTATCTCATCTTATTAATTCACATGAGAACACAGGACAGACACGGCTCTATCTAATCTTATTCATTCCCATGAGAACACAGGACAGACACGGCTCTGTCTAATCTTATCAATTCACATGAGAACACAGGACAGACACGACTCTATCTCATCTTATTCATTCACATGAGAACACGGGACAGACATGGCTCTATCTAATCTTGTTCATTCACATGAGAACACAGGACAGACACGTCTCTATCTAATCCTATTCATTCACATGTGAACACAGGACAGACACGGCTCTATCTAATCTTATTCATTCACATGAGAACACGGGACAGACATGGATCTATCTAATCTTATTCATTCACATGGGAACACGGGATAGACACGACTCTATCTTATCTGATCCATTCACATGAGAACACAGGACAGACACGGCTCTATCTAATCTTATTTATTCACATGAGAACACGGGACAGACACGGCTCTATCTAATCTTATTTATTCACATGAGAACACAGGACAGACACGGCTCTATCTAATCTTATTTATTCACATGAGAACACAGGACAGACACGGCTCTATCTAATCTTATTTATTCACATGAGAACACGGGACAGACATGGCTCTCTCTAATCTTAATTATTCACATATGAACACGGGACAGACACGGCTCTATTTAATCTTATTCATTCACATGAGATCACATGGGAACATCGGACAGACACGGCTCTATTTAATCTTATTCATTCACATGAGATCACGGGACAGACACAGCTCTATCTAATCTTATTAATTCACATGAGAACACAGGACAGACACGGCTCTATCTAATCTTATCAATTCACATGAGAACATGGGACAGACACGGCTCTATCGAATCTTATTCATTCACATGTGAACACGGGACAGACATGGCTCCATCTATTCTTATTCATTCACATGTGAACACGGGACAGACACGGCTCTATCTAATCTTATTGATTCAGATGTGAACACAGGACAGACACGGCTCTATTTAATCTTCTTTATTCACATGAGGACACTGGACAGACACGACTCTATCTCATCTTATTAATTCACATGAGAACACAGGACAGACATGGCTCTATCTAATCTTATTCATTCCCATGAGAACACAGGACAGACACGGCTCTGTCTAATCTTATCAATTCACATGAGAACACAGGACAGACACGATTCTATCTCATCTTCTTCATTCACATGAGAACACGGGACAGACATGGCTCTATCTAATCTTGTTCATTCACATGAGAACACAGGACAGACACGGCTCCATCTAATCCTATTCATTCACATGTGAACACGGGACAGACACGGCTCTATCTAATCTTATTCATTCACATGAGAACACGGGACAGACACAGATCTATCTAATCTTATTCATTCACATGTGAACACGGGACAGACATGGCTCCATCTATTCTTATTCATTCACATGTGAACACGGGACAGACACGGCTCTATCTAATCCTATTCATTCACATGTGAACACGGGACAGACACGGCTCTATCTAATCTTATTCATTCACATGTGAACACGGGACAGACACGGATCTATCTAATCTTATTCATTCACATGGGAACACGGGATAGACACGACTCTATCTTATCTGATCCATTCACATGAGAACACAGGACAGACACGGCTCTATCTAATCTTATTCATTCACATTGGAACACGGGACAGACACGGCTCTATCTAATCTTATTCATTCACTTGTGAACACGGGAGAGACACGGCTCTATTTAATCTTATTCATTCACATGAGATCACATGGGAACATAGGACAGACATGGCTCGATTTAATCTTATTCATTCACATGAGATCACGGGACAGACACAGCTCTATCTAATCTTATTAATTCACATGAGAACACAGGACAGACACGGCTCTATCTAATCTTATCAATTCACATGAGAACATGGGACAGACACGGCTCTATCGAATCTTATTCATTCACATGTGAACACGGGACAGACATGGCTCCATCTATTCTTATTCATTCACATGTGAACACGGGACAGACACGGCTCTATCTAATCTTATTGATTCACATGTGAACACAGGACAGACACGGCTCTATTTAATCTTCTTTATACACATGAGGACACTGGACAGACACGACTCTATCTCATCTTATTAATTCACATGAGAACACAGGACAGACACGGCTCTATCTAATCTTATTCATTCCCATGAGAACACAGGACAGACACGGCTCTGTCTAATCTTATCAATTCACATGAGAACACAGGACAGACACGACTCTATCTCATCTTATTCATTCACATGAGAACACGGGACAGACATGGCTCTATCTAATCTTGTTCATTCACATGAGAACACAGGACAGACACGTCTCTATCTAATCCTATTCATTCACATGTGAACACAGGACAGACACGGCTCTATCTAATCTTATTCATTCACATGAGAACACGGGACAGACATGGATCTATCTAATCTTATTCATTCACATGGGAACACGGGATAGACACGACTCTATCTTATCTGATCCATTCACATGAGAACACAGGACAGACACGGCTCTATCTAATCTTATTTATTCACATGAGAACACGGGACAGACACGGCTCTATCTAATCTTATTTATTCACATGAGAACACAGGACAGACACGGCTCTATCTAATCTTATTTATTCACATGAGAACACAGGACAGACACGGCTCTATCTAATCTTATTTATTCACATGAGAACACGGGACAGACACCGCTCTATCTAATCTTATTTATCCACATGAGAACACAGGACAGACACGGCTCTATCTAATCTTATTTTTTCACATGAGAACACAGGACAGACACGGCTCTATCGAATCTTATTCATTCACATGTGAACACGGGACAGACATGGCTCTATTTAATCTTATTCATTCACATGAGAACACGGGACAGACACAGCTCTATCTAATCTTATTAATTCACATGAGAACACAGGACAGACACGGCTCTATCTAATCTTATTAATTCACATGGGAACACGGGACAGACATGGCTCTCTCTAATCTTCTTTATTCACATGAGAACAAAGGACAGACACGGCTCTATCTAATCTTATTAATTCACATGAGAACACAGGACAGACATGGCTCGATCTAGTCTTATTCATTCCCATGAGAACACAGGACAGACACGGTTCTCTCTAATTTTATTTATTCACATGAGAACACGGGACAGACACGGCTCTCTCTAATCTTCTTTATTCACATGAGAACACAGGACAGACACGGCTCTATCTAATCTTATTCATTGATATGGGATCACAGGACAGACACAGCTCTCTCTAATCTTCTTTATTCACATGAGAACACAGGACAGACACGGCTCTATCTAATCTTAATTATTCACATGTGAACACAGGACAGACACGGCTCTCTCTAATCTTCTTTATTCACTTGAGAACACAGGACAGACACGGCTCTCTCTAATCTTCTTTATTCACATGGGAACATGGGACAGACACTGCTCTATCTAATCTTATTCATTCACTCGTGAACAAAGGACAGACACGGCTCTATTTAATCATATTCATTCACATGAGATCACATGGGAACACGGGACAGACATGGCTCTATTTAATCTTATTCATTCATATGAGAACATGGGACAGACACAGATCTATCTAATCTTATTCATTCACATGAGAACACGGGACAGACACGGCTCTATCTAATCTTATTCATTCACATGTGAACACGGGACAGACACGGCTCTCTCTCATCTTCTTTATTCACATGAGAACACGGGACAGACACGGCTCTATTTAATCTTATTAATTCACATGAGAACACAGGACAGACACGGCTCTATTTTATAGTATTCTTTCACATGAGAACACGGGACAGACACGGCTCTATCTAATCTTATTCATTCACATGAGAACACGGGACAGACACGGCTCTACCTAATCTTATTAATTCAAATAAGAACACGGGACAGACATGGCTCAATCTAGTCTTATTAATTCAAATGAGAACACGGGACAGACATGGCTCAATCTAGTCTTATTCATTCACATGTGAACACAGGACAGACACGGCTCCATCTAATCTTATTAATTCACATGAGAACACGGGAGAGACACGGCCCTACCTAATCTTATTCATTCACATGTGAACACAGGACAGACACGGCTCTATCTAATCTTCTTCATTCACAAGTGAACACGGGACAGACACGGCTCTATCCAATATTATTCATTCAAATGAGAACACAGGACAAACACGGCCCTACCTAATCTTATTCATTCACATGTGAACACAGGACAGACACGGCTCTATCTAATGTTATAAATTCACATGAGAACACAGGACAGACACGGCTCTATCTAAGCTTATTCATTCACATGGGAACACGGGACAGACACGGCTCTATTTAATCTTATTCATTCACATGAGATCAAATGGGAACACGGGACAGACATGGCTCTATCTAATCTTATTCATTCACATGTGAACAAGGGACAGACACGGCTCTATTTAATCTTATTCATTCACATGAGATCACATGGGAACACGGGACAGATATTGCTCTATTTAATCTTATTCATTCACATGAGAACACATTAGACACAGCTCTATCTCATATTATTAATTCACATGAGAACACGGGACAGACACGGCTCGATCTAGTCTTATTCATTCCCATGAGAACACAGGACAGACACGGCTCAATCTAATCTTATTCATTCACATTGGAACACGGGACAGACACGGCTCTATCTAATCTTATTCATGTACTTGTGAACGCGGGACAGACACGGCTCTATTTAATCTTATTCATTCACATGAGATCACATGGGAACATGGGACAGACATGGCTCTATTTAATCTTATTCATTCACATGAGAACACGGGACAGACACAGCTCTATCTAATCTTATTAATTCACATGAGAACACGGGACAGACACGGCTCTATCTAGTCTTATTCATTCCCATGAGAACACAGGACAGACACGGCTCTATCTAATCTTATTCATTCACATTGGAACACGGGACAGACACGGCTCTATCTAATCTTATTCATTCACTTGTGAACACGGGAGAGACACGGCTCTATTTAATCTTATTCATTCACATGAGATCACATGGGAACATAGGACAGACATGGCTCGATTTAATCTTATTCATTCACATGAGATCACGGGACAGACACAGCTCTATCTAATCTTATTAATTCACATGAGAACACAGGACAGACACGGCTCTATCTAATCTTATCAATTCACATGAGAACATGGGACAGACACGGCTCTATCGAATCTTATTCATTCACATGTGAACACGGGACAGACACGGCTCTATCTAATCTTATTGATTCACATGTGAACACGGGACAGACACGGCTCTATCTAATCTTATTGATTCACATGTGAACACAGGACAGACACGGCTCTATTTAATCTTCTTTATACACATGAGGACACTGGACAGACACGACTCTATCTCATCTTATTAATTCACATGAGAACACAGGACAGACACGGCTCTATCTAATCTTATTCATTCCCATGAGAACACAGGACAGACACGGTTCTGTCTAATCTTATCAATTCACATGAGAACACAGGACAGACACGACTCTATCTCATCTTATTCATTCACATGAGAACACGGGACAGACATGGCTCTATCTAATCTTGTTCATTCACATGAGAACACAGGACAGACACGTCTCTATCTAATCCTATTCATTCACATGTGAACACAAGACAGACACGGCTCTATCTAATCTTATTAATTCACATGGGAACAAGGGACAGACATGGATCTATCTAATCTTATTCATTCACATGGGAACACGGGATAGACACGACTCTATCTTATCTGATCCATTCACATGAGAACACAGGACAGACATGGCTCTATCTATTCTTATTCATTCACATGTGAACACGGGACAGACACGGCTCTGTCTAATCTTATTAATTCACATGTGAACACAGGACAGACACGGCTCTATCTAATCTTATTAATTCACATGGGAACACGGGACAGACATGGCTCTCTCTAATCTTCTTTATTCACATGAGAACAAAGGACAGACACGGCTCTATCTAATCTTCTTCATTCACATGGGAACACGGGACAGACACGGCTCTATCTAATCTTCTTTATTCACATGGGAACACAGGACAGACACGGCTCTCTCTAATCTTAATTATTCACATGTGAACACAGGACAGACATGGCTCTCTCTCATCTTCTTTATTCACATGAGAACACAGGACAGACACGGCTCTATCTAATCTTATTCATTGACATGGGAACACAGGACAGACACGGCTCTCTCTAATCTTAATTATTCACATGTGAACACAGGACAGACACGGCTCTCTCTAATCTTAATTATTCACATGTGAACACAGGACAGACACGGCTCTATCTAATCTTATCAATTCACATGAGAACATGGGACAGACACGGCTCTATCGAATCTTATTCATTCACATGTGAACACGGGACAGACATGGCTCCATCTATTCTTATTCATTCACATGTGAACACGGGACAGACACGGCTCTATCTAATCTTATTGATTCACATGTGAACACAGGACAGACACGGCTCTATTTAATCTTCTTTATACACATGAGGACACTGGACAGACACGACTCTATCTCATCTTATTAATTCACATGAGAACACAGGACAGACACGGCTCTATCTAATCTTATTCATTCCCATGAGAACACAGGACAGACACGGTTCTGTCTTATCTTATCAATTCACATGAGAACACAGGACAGACACGACTCTATCTCATCTTATTCATTCACATGAGAACACGGGACAGACATGGCTCTATCTAATCTTGTTCATTCACATGAGAACACAGGACAGACACGTCTCTATCTAATCCTATTCATTCACATGTGAACACAAGACAGACACGGCTCTATCTAATCTTATTCATTCACATGAGAACACGGGACAGACATGGATCTATCTAATCTTATTCATTCACATGGGAACACGGGATAGACACGACTCTATCTTATCTGATCCATTCACATGAGAACACAGGACAGACATGGCTCTATCTATTCTTATTCATTCACATGTGAACACGGGACAGACACGGCTCTATCTAATCTTATTAATTCACATGTGAACACAGGACAGACACGGCTCTATCTAATCTTATTAATTCACATGGGAACACGGGACAGACATGGCTCTCTCTAATCTTCTTTATTCACATGAGAACAAAGGACAGACACGGCTCTATCTAATCTTATTCATTCACATGGGAACACAGCACAGACACGGCTCTATCTTATCTTCTTTTTTCACATGGGAACACAGGACAGACACGGCTCTCTCTAATCTTAATTATTCACATGTGAAAACAGGACAGACACGGCTCTCTCTAATCTTCTTTATTCACATGAGAACACAGGACAGACACGGCTCTATCTAATCTTATTCATTGATATGGGATCACAGGACAGACACAGCTCTCTCTAATCTTCTTTATTCACATGAGAACACAGGACAGACACGGCTCTATCTAATCTTATTCATTCACATGGGAACACGGGACAGACACTGCTCTATCTAATCTTCTTTATTCACATGAGAACACAGGACAGACACGGCTCTATCTAATCTTATTCATTCACATGGGAACACGGGACAGACACTGCTCTATCTAATCTTATTCATTCACTTGTGAACAAAGGACAGACACGGCTCTATTTAATCTTATTCATTCACATGAGATCACATGGGAACACGGGACAGACATGGCTCTATTTAATCTTATTCATTCACATGAGAACACGGGACAGACACAGCTCTATCTAATCTTATTAATTCACATAAGAACACAGGACAGACACGGCTCTATCTAATCTTATTCATTCACATGTGAACACGGGACAGACACGGCTCTCTCTCTCATCTTCTTTATTCACATGAGAACACAGGACAGACACGGCTCTATTTAATCTTATTAATTCACATGAGAACACAGCACAGACACGGCTCTATTTTATATTATTCATTCACAAGGGAACACGGGACAAACACGGCTCTATCTTATCTGATTCATGCACATGAGAACACGGGACAGACACGGCTCCATCTAATCTTATTCATTCACATGAGAACACGGGACAGACACGGCTCTACCTAATCTTATTCATTCACATGAGAACACAGGACAGACACGGCTCTATCTAATCTTATTCATTCACATGTGAACACAGGACAGACACGGCTCCATCTAATCTTATTAATTCACATGAGAACACGGGAGAGACACGGGTCTATCTAATCTTATTCATTCACATGAGAACACAGGACAGACACGGCTCTATCTAATGTTATTCATTCACAATGAGAACACGGGACAGACACGGCTCTATCTAATATTATTCATTCACATGTGAACACAGGACAGACACGGCTACCTAATCTTATTCATTCACATGTGAACACAGGACAGACACGGCTATATCTTCAATTCACATGTGAACACAGGACAGACACGGCTCGATCTAAGCTTATTCTTTCACATGGGAACACGGGACAGACATGGCTCTATTTAATCTTATTCATTCACATGAGATCAAATGGGAACACGGGACAGACATGGCTCTATCTAATCTTATTCATTCACATGTGAACAAGGGACAGACACGGCTCTATTTAACCTTATTCATTCACATGAGATCACATGGGAACACGGGACAGATATTGCTCTATTTAATCTTATTCATTCACATGAGAACACAGGATAGACACAGCTCTATCTAATCTTATTAATTCACATGAGAACACAGGACAGACACGGCTCTATCTAATCTTATTAATTCACATGGGAACACAGGACAGACATGGCTCTCTCTAATCTTCTTTATTCACATGAGAACACATGGGAACACTGGACAGACATGGCTCTCTCTAATCTTCTTTATTCACATGAGAACAAAGGACAGACATGGCTCTATCTAATCTTATTCATTCACATGTGAACACGGGACAGACACGGCTCTATTTAATCTTATTCATTCACATGTGAACACAGGACAGACACGGCTCTATCTAATCTTCTTCATTCACAAGTGAACACGGGACAGACACGGCTCTATCTAAATTTATTCATTCACATGTGAACACAGGACAGACACGGCTCTATCTAATCTTATTCATTCACATGGGAACACGGGACAGACACGGCTCTCTCTAATCTTCTTTATTCACATGAGAACACAGGACAGACACGGCTCTATCTAATCTTATTAATTCACATGAGAACACAGGACAGACACGGCTCTATCTAATCTTATTCATTCACATGGGAACACGGGACAGACACGGCTCTCTCTAATCTTATTCATTCACATGGGAACACGGGACAGACACGGCTCTCTCTAATCTTCTTTATTCACATGAGAACACAGGACAGACACGGCTCTATCTAATCTTATTAATTCACATGAGAACACGGGACAGACACGGCTCGATCTAATCTTATTCATTCACATTGGAACACGGGACAGACATGGCTCTATCTAATCTTATTTTTTCACATGAGAACACAGGACAGACACGGCTCTATCTTAATCTTATTTAATTCACATGAGAACACGGGACAGACATGGCTCTCTCTAATCTTATTCATTCACATGAGAACATGGGACAGACACAGCTCTATCTAATCTTATTAATTCACATGGGAACACGGGACAGACATGGCTCTGTCTAATCTTATTAATTCACATGAGAACAAAGGACAGACACGGCTCTATCTAATCTTATTAATTCACATGAGAACACAGGACAGACAAGGCTCTATCTAATCTTATTCATTCCCCTGAGAACACAGGACAGACACGGCTCGATCGAATCTTATTCATTCACATGTGAACACGGGACAGACATGGCTCTATCTATTCTTATTCATTCACATGTGAACACGGGACAGACACGGCTCAATCTAATCTTATTCATTCACATGTGAACACAGGACAGACACGGCTCTATCTAATCTTATTAATTCACATGGGAACACGGGACAGACATGGCTCTCTCTAATCTTCTTTATTCACATGAGAACAAAGGACAGACACGGCTCTATCTTATCTTCTTTTTTCACATGGGAACACAGGACAGACACGGCTCTATCTAATCTTTTTTATTCACATGGGAACACAGGACAGACACGGCTCTCTCTAATCTTAATTATTCACATGTGAAAACAGGACAGACACGGCTCTCTCTAATCTTCTTTATTCACATGAGAACACAGGACAGACACGGCTCTATCTAATCTTATTCATTGATATGGGATCACAGGACAGACACAGCTCTCTCTAATCTTCTTTATTCACATGAGAACACAGGACAGACACGGCTCTATCTAATCTTATTCATTCACATGGGATCACAGGACAGACACAGCTCTCTCTAATCTTCTTTATTCACATGAGAACACAGGACAGACACGGCTCTATCTAATCTTATTCATTCACATGGGAACACGGGACAGACACTGCTCTATCTAATCTTATTCATTCACTTGTGAACAAAGGACAGACACGGCTCTATTTAATCTTATTCATTCACATGAGATCACATGGGAACACGGGACAGACATGGCTCTATTTAATCTTATTCATTCACATGAGAACACGGGACAGACACAGCTCTATCTAATCTTATTAATTCACATGAGAACATGGGACAGACACGGCTCTATCGAATCTTATTCATTCACATGTGAACACGGGACAGACACGGCTCTCTCTCATCTTCTTTATTCACATGAGAACACAGGACAGACACGGCTCTATTTAATCTTATTAATTCACATGAGAACACAGCACAGACACGGCTCTATTTTATATTATTCATTCACAAGGGAACACGGGACAAACACGGCTCTATCTTATCTGATTCATGCACATGAGAACACGGGACAGACACGGCTCCATCTAATCTTATTCATTCACATGAGAACACGGGACAGACACGGCTCTACCTCATCTTATTCATTCACATGAGAACACAGGACAGACACGGCTCTATCTAATCTTATTCATTCACATGTGAACACAGGACAGACACGGCTCCATCTAATCTTATTAATTCACATGGGAACATCGGAGAGACACGGCTCTATCTAATCTTATTCATTCACATGAGAACACAGGACAGACACGGCTCTATCTAATGTTATAAATTCACATGAGAACACGGGACAGACACGGCTCTATTCAATATTATTCATTCACATGAGAACACAGGACAAACACGGCTCCTACCTAATCTTATTCATTCACATGTGAACACAGGACAGACACGGCTCTATCTAATGTTATAAATTCACATGAGAACACGGGACAGACATGGCTCTGTCTAATCTTATTCATTCACATGAGAACACGGGACAGACACGGCTCTATTTAATCTTATTCATTCACATGAGATCAAATGGGAACACGGGACAGACATGGCTCGATCTAATCTTATTCATTCACATGTGAACACGGGACAGACACGGCTCTATTTAATCTTATTCATTCACATGAGATCACATGAGAACACGGGACAGACACGGCTCTATCTAATCTTATTCATTCACATGAGAACACGGGACAGACACGGCTCTACCTAATCTTATTAATTCAAATAAGAACACGGGACAGACATGGCTCAATCTAGTCTTATTCATTCCCATGAGAACACAGGACAGACACGGCTCTATCTAATCTTTTTCATTCAAATTGGAACACGGGACAGACACGGCTCTATCTAATCTTATTCATTCACTTGTGAACACGGGACAGACACGGCTCTATTTAATCTTATTCATTCACATGAGATCACATGGGAACATGGGACAGACATGGCTCTATTTAATCTTATTCATTCACATGAGAACACGGGGCAGACACAGCTCTATCTAATCTTATTAATTCACTTGAGAACACAGGACAGACACGGCTCTATTTTATAGTATTCATTCACATGAGAACACGGGACAGACACGGCTCTGTCTAATCTTATTCATTCACATGAGAACACGGGACAGACACGGCTCTATCTAATCTTATTCATTCACTTGTGAACACGGGACAGACACGGCTCTATTTAATCTTATTCATTCACATGAGATCACATGGGAACATAGGACACACATGGCTCGATTTAATCTTATTCATTCACATGAGATCACGGGACAGACACAGCTCTATCTAATCTTATTAATTCACATGAGAACACAGGACAGACACGGCTCTATCTAATCTTATCAATTCACATGAGAACATGGGACAGACACGGCTCTATCGAATCTTATTCATTCACATGTGAACACGGGACAGACATGGCTCCATCTATTCTTATTCATTCACATGTGAACACGGGACAGACACGGCTCTATCTAATCTTATTGATTCACATGTGAACACGGGACAGACACGGCTCTATCTAATCTTATTGATTCACATGTGAACACAGGACAGACACGGCTCTCTCTAATCTTAATTATTCACATGTGAACACAGGACAGACACGGCTCTCTCTAATCTTCTTTATTCACATGAGAACACAGGACAGACACGGCTCTATCTAATCTTCTTCATTCACAAGTGAACACGGGACAGACATGGCTCTATCTAATCTTATTCATTCACATGTGAACACAGGACAGACACGGCTCTATTTAATATTATTCATTCACATGAGATCACATGGGAACATGGGACAGACACAGCTCTATCTAATTTTCTTTATTCACATGAGAACACATGACAGACACGGCTCTTTCTAATCTTATTCATTCACATGAGAACACGGGACAGACACGGCTCTATCTAATCTTATTCATTCACATGTGAACACGGGACAGACACGGCTCTCTCTCATCTTCTTTATTCACATGAGAACATGGGACAGACACGGCTCTATTTAATCTTATTAATTCACATGAGAACACAGGACAGACACGGCTCTATTTTATAGTATTCATTCACATGGGAACACGGGACAAACACGGCTCTATCTTATCTGATTCATTCACATGAGAACACGGGACACACACGACTCTATCTAATCTTATTCATTCACATGAGAACACGGGACAGACACGGCTCTACCTCATCTTATTCATTCACATGAGAACACAGGACAGACACGGCTCTATCTAATCTTATTCATTCACATGTGAACACAGGACAGACACGGCTCCATCTAATCTTATTAATTCACATGAGAACACGGGAGAGACACGGCCCTACCTAATCTTATTCATTCACATGTGAACACAGGACAGACACGGCTCTATCTAATCTTCTTCATTCACAAGTGAACACGGGACAGACATGGCTCTATCTAATATTATTCATTCACATGTGAACACAGGACAGACACGGCTCTATCTAATCTTATTCATTGATATGGGATCACAGGACAGACACGGCTCTATCTAATCTTATTCATTCACTTGAGAACACGGGACAGACATGGCTCTATCTAATCTTATTCATTCACATGAGAACACGGGACAGACACGGCTCTATTTAATCTTATTCATTCACATGAGATCAAATGGGAACACGGGACAGACATGGCTCTATCTAATCTTATTCATTCACATGTGAACAAGGGACAGACACGGCTCTATTTAATCTTATTCATTCACATGAGATCACATGGGAACACGGGACAGATATTGCTCTATTTAATCTTATTCATTCACATGAGAACACAGGAGACACAGCTCTATCTCATATTATTAATTCACATGAGAACACGGGACAGACACGGCTCGATCTAGTCTTATTCATTCCCATGAGAACACAGGACAGACACGGCTCAATCTAATCTTATTCATTCACATTGGAACACGGGACAGACACGGCTCTATCTAATCTTATTCATGTACTTGTGAACGCGGGACAGACACGGCTCTATTTAATCTTATTCATTCACATGAGATCACATGGGAACATGGGACAGACATGGCTCTATTTAATCTTATTCATTTACATGAGAACACGGGACAGACACAGCTCTATCTAATCTTATTAATTCACATGAGAACATGGGACAGACATGGCTCTATTTAATCTTATTCATTCACATGAGAACAAAGGACAGACACGGCTCTATTTAATCTTATTCATTCACATGGGAACACAGCACAGACACGGCTCTATCGAATCTTATTCATTCACTTGTGAACACGGGAGAGACACGGCTCTATTTAATCTTATTCATTCACATGAGATCACATGGGAACATAGGACAGACATGGCTCGATTTAATCTTATTCATTCACATGAGATCACGGGACAGACACAGCTCTATCTAATCTTATTAATTCACATGAGAACACAGGACAGACACGGCTCTATCTAATCTTATCAATTCACATGAGAACATGGGACAGACACGGCTCTATCGAATCTTATTCATTCACATGTGAACACGGGACAGACATGGCTCCATCTATTCTTATTCATTCACATGTGAACACGGGACAGACACGGCTCTATCTAATCTTATTGATTCACATGTGAACACAGGACAGACACGGCTCTATTTAATCTTCTTTATTCACATGAGGACACTGGACAGACACGACTCTATCTCATCTTATTAATTCACATGAGAACACAGGACAGACACGGCTCTATCTAATCTTATTCATTCCCATGAGAACACAGGACAGACACGGCTCTGTCTAATCTTATCAATTCACATGAGAACACAGGACAGACACGACTCTATCTCATCTTATTCATTCACATGAGAACACGGGACAGACATGGCTCTATCTAATCTTGTTCATTCACATGAGAACACAGGACAGACACGTCTCTATCTAATCCTATTCATTCACATGTGAACACAGGACAGACACGGCTCTATCTAATCTTATTCATTCACATGAGAACACGGGACAGACATGGATCTATCTAATCTTATTCATTCACATGAGAACACGGGACACACACGGCTCTATCTAATCTTATTCATTCACATGTGAACACAGGACAGACATGGCTCTATCTATTCTTATTCATTCACATGTGAACACGGGACAGACACGGCTCTATCTAATCTTATTAATTCACATGTGAACACAGGACAGACACGGCTCTATCTAATCTTAATTATTCACATGGGAACACGGGACAGACATGGCTCTCTCTAATCTTCTTTATTCACATGAGAACAAAGGACAGACACGGCTCTATCTAATCTTATTAATTCACATGGGAACACTGGACAGACATGGCTCTCTCTAATCTTCTTTATTCACATGGGAACACAGGACAGACACGGCTCTCTCTAATCTTAATTATTCACATGTGAACACAGGACAGACATGGCTCTCTCTCATCTTCTTTATTCACATGAGAACACAGGACAGACACGGCTCTATCTAATCTTATTCATTGACATGGGAACACAGGACAGACACGGCTCTGTCTAATCTTAATTATTCACATGTGAACACAGGACAGACACGGCTCTCTCTAATCTTAATTATTCACATGTGAACACAGGACAGACACGGCTCTCTCTAATCTTCTTTATTCACATGAGAACACAGGACAGACACGGCTCTCTCTAATCTTCTTTATTCACATGGGAACATGGGACAGACACTGCTCTATCTAATCTTCTTCATTCACAAGTGAACACGGGACAGACACGGCTCTATTTAATCTTATTCATTCACATGAGATCACATGGGAACACGGGACAGACACAGCTCTATCTAATTTTCTTTATTCACATGAGAACACATGACAGACACGGCTCTATCTAATCTTATTCATTCACATGAGAACACGGGACAGACACGGCTCCATCTAATCTTATTCATTCACATGTGAACACGGGACAGACACGGCTCTCTCTCATCTTCTTTATTCACAAGAGAACATGGGACAGACATGGCTCTATTTAATCTTATTAATTCACATGAGAACACAGGACAGACACGGCTCTATTTTATAGTATTCATTCACATGAGAACACGGGACAGACACGGCTCTATCTAATCTTATTCATTCACATGAGAACACGGGACAGACACGGCTCTGTCTAATCTTATTCATTCACATGTGAACACAGGACAGACACGGCTCTACCTCATCTTATTCATTCACATGAGAACACAGGACAGACACGGCTCTATCTAATCTTATTCATTCACATGTGAACACAGGACAGACACTGCTCCATCTAATCTTATTAATTCACATGAGAACATGGGAGAGACACAGCTCTATCTCATCTTATTCATTCACATGAGAACACAGGACAGACACGGCTCTATCTAATGTTATAAATTCACATGAGAACACGGGACAGACACGGCTCTATCCAATATTATTCATTCAAATGAGAACACAGGACAAACACGGCCCTACCTAATCTTATTCATTCACATGTGAACACAGGACAGACACGGCTCTATCTAATGTTATAAATTCACATGAGAACACGGGACAGACATGGCTCTGTCTAATCTTATTCATTCACATGAGAACACGGGACAGACACGGCTCTATTTAATCTTATTCATTCACATGAGATCAAATGGGAACACGGGACAGACATGGCTCTATCTAATCTTATTCATTCACATGTGAACACGGGACAGACACGGCTCTATTTAATCTTATTCATTCACATGAGATCACATGGGAACACGGGACAGATATTGCTCTATTTAATCTTATTCATTCACATGAGAACACAGGATAGACACAGCTCTATCTAATCTTATTCATTCACATGGGAACACGGGACAGACACGGCTCTATTTAATCTTATTCATTCACATGTGAACACGGGACAGACACGGCTCTATTTAATCTTATTCATTCACATGAGATCACATGGGAACATGGGACAGACATGGCTCTATTTAATCTTATTCATTCACATGAGAACACGGGACAGACACAGCTCTATCTAATCTTATTAATTCACATGAGAACACGGGACAGACACGGCTCTATCTAGTCTTATTCATTCCCATGAGAACACAGGACAGACACGGCTCTATCTAATCTTATTAATTCACATTGGAACACGGAACAGACATGGCTCTATCTAATCTTGTTCATTCACATGAGAACACAGGACAGACACGTCTCTATCTAATCCTATTCATTCACATGTGAACACAGGACAGACACGGCTCTATCTAATCTTATTCATTCACATGAGAACACGGGACAGACATGGATCTATCTAATCTTATTCATTCACATGGGAACACGGGATAGACACGACTCTATCTTATCTGATCCACTCACATGAGAACACAGGACAGACACGGCTCTATCTAATCTTATTTATTCACATGAGAACACGGGACAGACACGGCTCTATCTAATCTTATTTATTCACATGAGAACACAGGACAGACACGGCTCTATCTAATCTTATTTATTCACATGAGAACACAGGACAGACACGGCTCTATCTAATCTTATTTATTCACATGAGAACACGGGACAGACACCGCTCTATCTAATCTTATTTATTCACATGAGAACACAGGACAGACACGGCTCTATCTAATCTTATTTTTTCACATGAGAACACAGGACAGACACGGCTCCATCTAATCTTATTTATTCACATGAGAACACGGGACAGACATGGCTCTCTCTAATCCTAATTATTCACATATGAACATGGGACAGACACGGCTCTATCTAATCTTATTCATTCACATGGGAACACGGGATAGACACGACTCTATCTTATCTGATTCATTCACATGAGAACACAGGACAGACATGGCTCTATCTAATCTTATTAATTCACATGAGAACACAGGACAGACATGGCTCTATCTGATCTTTTTCATTCCCATGAGAACACAGGACAGACACGGCTCTATCGAATCTTATTCATTCACATGTGAACACGGGACAGACATGGCTCTATCTATTCTTATTCATTCACATGTGAACACGGGACAGACACAGCTCTATCTAATCTTATTCATTCACATGTGAACACAGGACAGACACGGCTCTATCTAATCTTATTAATTCACATGGGAACACGGGACAGACATGGCTCTCTCTAATCTTCTTTATTCACATGAGAACAAAGGACAGACACGGCTCTATCTAATCTTATTCATTCACATGGGAACACAGCACAGACACGGCTCTATCTTATCTTCTTTTTTCACATGGGAACACAGGACAGACACGGCTCTATCTAATCTTCTTTATTCACATGGGAACACAGGACAGACACGGCTCTCTCTAATCTTAATTATTCACATGTGAACACAGGACAGACACGGCTCTATCTAATCTTATTCATTGACATGGGAACACAGGACAGACACGGCTCTCTCTAATCTTAATTATTCACATGTGAACACAGGACAGACACGGCTCTCTCTAATCTTAATTATTCACATGTGAACACAGGACAGACACGGCTCTCTCTAATCTTCTTTATTCACATGAGAACACAGGACAGACACGGCTCTATCTAATGTTATAAATTCACATGAGAACACGGGACAGACATGGCTCTGTCTAATCTTATTCATTCACATGAGAACACGGGACAGACACGGCTCTATTTAATCTTATTCATTCACATGAGATCAAATGGGAACACGGGACAGACATGGCTCGATCTAATCTTATTCATTCACATGTGAACACGGGACAGACACGGCTCTATTTAATCTTATTCATTCACATGAGATCACATGGGAACACGGGACAGATATGGCTCTATTTAATCTTATTCATTCACATGAGAACACAGGATAGACACAGCTCTATCTAATCTTATTAATTCACATGAGAACACGGGACAGACACGGCTCTATCTAATCTTATTCATTCACTTGTGAACACGGGACAGAAACGGCTCTATTTAATCTTATTCATTCACATGAGATCACATGGGAACATGGGACAGACATGGCTCTATTTAATCTTATTCATTCACATGAGAACACGGGACAGACACAGCTCTATCTAATCTTATTAATTCACATGAGAACACGGGACAGACACGGCTCTATCTAGTCTTATTCATTCCCATGAGAACACAGGACAGACACGGCTCTATCTAATCTTATTAATTCACATTGGAACACGGAACAGACATGGCTCTATCTAATCTTGTTCATTCACATGAGAACACAGGACAGACACGTCTCTATCTAATCCTATTCATTCACATGTGAACACAGGACAGACACGGCTCTATCTAATCTTATTCATTCACATGAGAACACGGGACAGACATGGATCTATCTAATCTTATTCATTCACATGGGAACACGGGATAGACACGACTCTATCTTATCTGATCCACTCACATGAGAACACAGGACAGACACGGCTCTATCTAATCTTATTTATTCACATGAGAACACGGGACAGACACGGCTCTATCTAATCTTATTTATTCACATGAGAACACAGGACAGACACGGCTCTATCTAATCTTATTTATTCACATGAGAACACAGGACAGACACGGCTCTATCTAATCTTATTTATTCACATGAGAACACGGGACAGACACCGCTCTATCTAATCTTATTTATTCACATGAGAACACAGGACAGACACGGCTCTATCTAATCTTATTTTTTCACATGAGAACACAGGACAGACACGGCTCCATCTAATCTTATTTATTCACATGAGAACACGGGACAGACATGGCTCTCTCTAATCCTAATTATTCACATATGAACATGGGACAGACACGGCTCTATCTAATCTTATTCATTCACATGGGAACACGGGATAGACACGACTCTATCTTATCTGATTCATTCACATGAGAACACAGGACAGACATGGCTCTATCTAATCTTATTAATTCACATGAGAACACAGGACAGACATGGCTCTATCTGATCTTTTTCATTCCCATGAGAACACAGGACAGACACGGCTCTATCGAATCTTATTCATTCACATGTGAACACGGGACAGACATGGCTCTATCTATTCTTATTCATTCACATGTGAACACGGGACAGACACGGCTCTATCTAATCTTATTAATTCACATGTGAACACAGGACAGACACGGCTCTATCTAATCTTATTAATTCACATGGGAACACGGGACAGACATGGCTCTCTCTAATCTTCTTTATTCACATGAGAACAAAGGAGAGACACGGCTCTATCTAATCTTCTTCATTCACATGGGAACACGGGACAGACACGGCTCTATCTAATCTTCTTTATTCACATGGGAACACAGGACAGACACGGCTCTCTCTAATCTTAATTATTCACATGTGAACACAGGACAGACATGGCTCTCTCTCATCTTCTTTATTCACATGAGAACACAGGACAGACACGGCTCTATCTAATCTTATTCATTGACATGGGAACACAGGACAGACATGGCTCTCTCTAATCTTAATTATTCACATGTGAACACAGGACAGACACGGCTCTCTCTAATCTTAATTATTCACATGTGAACACAGGACAGACACGGCTCTCTCTAATCTTCTTTATTCACATGAGAACACAGGACAGACACGGCTCTCTCTAATCTTCTTTATTCACATGGGAACATGGGACAGACACTGCTCTATCTAATCTTATTCATTCACTCGTGAACAAAGGACAGGCACGGCTCTATTTAATCTTATTCATTCACATGAGATCACATGGGAACACGGGACAGACATGGCTCTATTTAATCTTATTCATTCATATGAGAACATGGGACAGACACAGATCTATCTAATCTTATTCATTCACATGAGAACATGGGACAGACACGGCTCTATCTAATCTTATTCATTCACATGTGAACACGGGACAGACACGGCTCTCTCTCATCTTCTTTATTCACATGAGAACACAGGACAGACACGGCTCTATTTAATCTTATTAATTCACATGAGAACACAGCACAGACACGGCTCTATTTTATATTATTCATTCACAAGGGAACACGGGACAAACACGGCTCTATCTTATCTGATTCATGCACATGAGAACACGGGACAGACACGGCTCCATCTAATCTTATTCATTCACATGAGAACACGGGACAGACACGGCTCTACCTCATCTTATTCATTCACATGAGAACACAGGACAGACACGGCCCTATCTAATCTTATTCATTCACATGTGAACACAGGACAGACACGGCTCCATCTAATCTTATTAATTCACATGTGAACACTGGAGAGACACGGCTCTATCTAATCTTATTCATTCACATGAGAACACAGGACAGACACGGCTCTATCTAATGTTATAAATTCACATGAGAACACGGGACAGACACGGCTCTATCCAATATTATTCATTCAAATGAGAACACAGGACAAACACGGCCCTACCTAATCTTATTCATTCACATGTGAACACAGGACAGACACGGCTCTATCTAATGTTATAAATTCACATGAGAACACGGGACAGACATGGCTCTGTCTAATCTTATTCATTCACATGAGAACACGGGACAGACACGGCTCTATTTAATCTTATTCATTCACATGAGATCAAATGGGAACACGGGACAGACATGGCTCGATCTAATCTTATTCATTCACATGTGAACACGGGACAGACACGGCTCTATTTAATCTTATTCATTCACATGAGATCACATGGGAACACGGGACAGATATGGCTCTATTTAATCTTATTCATTCACATGAGAACACAGGATAGACACAGCTCTATCTAATCTTATTAATTCACATGAGAACACGGGACAGACACGGCTCGATCTAGTCTTATTCATTCCCATGAGAACACAGGACAGACACGGCTCTATCTAATCTTATTCATTCACATTGGAACACGGGACAGACACGGCTCTATCTAATCTTATTCATTCACTTGTGAACACGGGACAGAAACGGCTCTATTTAATCTTATTCATTCACATGAGATCACATGGGAACATGGGACAGACATGGCTCTATTTAATCTTATTCATTCACATGAGAACACGGGACAGACACAGCTCTATCTAATCTTATTAATTCACATGAGAACACGGGACAGACACGGCTCTATCTAGTCTTATTCATTCCCATGAGAACACAGGACAGACACGGCTCTATCTAATCTTATTCATTCACATTGGAACACGGGACAGACACGGCTCTATCTAATCTTATTCATTCACTTGTGAACACGGGAGAGACACGGCTCTATTTAATCTTATTCATTCACATGAGATCACATGGGAACATAGGACAGACATGGCTCGATTTAATCTTATTCATTCACATGAGATCACGGGACAGACACAGCTCTATCTAATCTTATTAATTCACATGAGAACACAGGACAGACACGGCTCTATCTAATCTTATCAATTCACATGAGAACATGGGACAGACACGGCTCTATCGAATCTTATTCATTCACATGTGAACACGGGACAGACATGGCTCCATCTATTCTTATTCATTCACATGTGAACACGGGACAGACACGGCTCTATCTAATCTTATTGATTCACATGTGAACACAGGACAGACACGGCTCTATTTAATCTTCTTTAGACACATGAGGACACTGGACAGACACGACTCTATCTCATCTTATTAATTCACATGAGAACACAGGACAGACACAGCTCTATCTAATCTTATTCATTCCCATGAGAACACAGGACAGACACGGCTCTGTCTAATCTTATCAATTCACATGAGAACACAGGACAGACACGACTCTATCTCATCTTATTCATTCACATGAGAACACGGGACAGACATGGCTCTATCTAATCTTGTTCATTCACATGAGAACACAGGACAGACACGTCTCTATCTAATCCTATTCATTCACATGTGAACACAGGACAGACACGGCTCTATCTAATCTTATTCATTCACATGAGAACACGGGACAGACATGGATCTATCTAATCTTATTCATTCACATGGGAACACGGGATAGACACGACTCTATCTTATCTGATCCATTCACATGAGAACACAGGACAGACATGGCTCTATCTATTCTTATTCATTCACATGTGAACACGGGACAGACACGGCTCTATCTAAATTTATTCATTCACATGTGAACACAGGACAGACACGGCTCTATCTAATCTTATTCATTCACATGGGAACACGGGACAGACACGGCTCTCTCTAATCTTCTTTATTCACATGAGAACACAGGACAGACACGGCTCTATCTAATCTTCTTCATTCACATGGGAACACGGGACAGACACGGCTCTATCTAATCTTCTTTATTCACATGGGAACACAGGACAGACACGGCTCTCTCTAATCTTAATTATTCACATGTGAACACAGGACAGACATGGCTCTCTCTCATCTTCTTTATTCACATGAGAACACAGGACAGACACGGCTCTATCTAATCTTATTCATTGACATGGGAACACAGGACAGACACGGCTCTCTCTAATCTTAATTATTCACATGTGAACACAGGACAGACACGGCTCTCTCTAATCTTAATTATTCACATGTGAACACAGGACAGACACGGCTCTCTCTAATCTTCTTTATTCACATGAGAACACAGGACAGACACGGCTCTCTCTAATCTTCTTTATTCACATGGGAACATGGGACAGACACTGCTCTATCTAATCTTATTCATTCACTCGTGAACAAAGGACAGACACGGCTCTATTTAATCTTATTCATTCACATGAGATCACATGGGAACACGGGACAGACACGGCTCTATCTAATCTTCTTTATTCACATGAGAACACAGGACAGACATGGCTCGATCTAGTCTTATTCATTCCCATGAGAACACAGGACAGACACGGCTCTATCTAATCTTATTCATTCACATGTGAACACGGGACAGACACGGCTCTCTCTCATCTTCTTTATTCACATGAGAACACGGGACAGACACGGCTCTATTTAATCTTATTAATTCACATGAGAACACAGGACAGACACGGCTCTATTTTATAGTATTCTTTCACATGAGAACACGGGACAGACACGGCTCTATCTAATCTTATTCATTCACATGAGAACACGGGACAGACACGGCTCTACCTAATCTTATTCATTCACATGAGAACACGGGACAGACACGGCTCTGTCTAATCTTATTCATTCACATGAGAACACGGGACAGACACGGCTCTGTCTAATCTTATTCATTCACATGTGAACACAGGACAGACACTGCTCCATCTAATCTTATTAATTCACATGAGAACATGGGAGAGACACAGCTCTATCTCATCTTATTCATTCACATGAGAACACAGGACAGACACGGCTCCATCTAATCTTATTAATTCACATGAGAACACGGGAGAGACACAGCTCTATCCAATTTTATTCATTCAAATGAGAACACAGGACAAACACGGCCCTACCTAATCTTATTCATTCACATGTGAACACAGGACAGACACGGCTCTATCTAATGTTATAAATTCACATGAGAACACGGGACAGACATGGCTCTGTCTAATCTTATTCATTCACATGAGAACACGGGACAGACACGGCTCTATTTAATCTTATTCATTCACATGAGATCAAATGGGAACACGGGACAGACATGGCTCGATCTAATCTTATTCATTCACATGTGAACACGGGACAGACACGGCTCTATTTAATCTTATTCATTCACATGAGATCACATGGGAACACGGGACAGATATGGCTCTATTTAATCTTATTCATTCACATGAGAACACAGGATAGACACAGCTCTATCTAATCTTATTAATTCACATGAGAACACGGGACAGACACGGCTCGATCTAGTCTTATTCATTCCCATGAGAACACAGGACAGACACGGCTCTATCTAATCTTATTCATTCACATTGGAACACGGGACAGAAACGGCTCTATTTAATCTTATTCATTCACATGAGATCACATGGGAACATGGGACAGACATGGCTCTATTTAATCTTATTCATTCACATGAGAACACGGGACAGACACAGCTCTATCTAATCTTATTAATTCACATGAGAACACGGGACAGACACGGCTCTATCTAGTCTTATTCATTCCCATGAGAACACAGGACAGACACGGCTCTATCTAATCTTATTCATTCACATTGGAACACGGGACAGACACGGCTCTATCTAATCTTATTCATTCACTTGTGAACACGGGAGAGACACGGATCTATTTAATCTTATTCATTCACATGAGATCACATGGGAACATAGGACAGACATGGCTCGATTTAATCTTATTCATTCACATGAGATCACGGGACAGACACAGCTCTATCTAATCTTATTAATTCACATGAGAACACAGGACAGACACGGCTCTATCTAATCTTATCAATTCACATGAGAACATGGGACAGACACGGCTCTATCGAATCTTATTCATTCACATGTGAACACGGGACAGACATGGCTCCATCTATTCTTATTCATTCACATGTGAACACGGGACAGACACGGCTCTATCTAATCTTATTGATTCACATGTGAACACAGGACAGACACGGCTCTATTTAATCTTCTTTATACACATGAGGACACTGGACAGACACGACTCTATCTCATCTTATTAATTCACATGAGAACACAGGACAGACACGGCTCTATCTAATCTTATTCATTCCCATGAGAACACAGGACAGACACGGCTCTGTCTAATCTTATCAATTCACATGAGAACACAGGACAGACACGACTCTATCTCATCTTATTCATTCACATGAGAACACGGGACAGACATGGCTCTATCTAATCTTGTTCATTCACATGAGAACACAGGACAGACACGTCTCTATCTAATCCTATTCATTCACATGTGAACACAGGACAGACACGGCTCTATCTAATCTTATTCATTCACATGAGAACACGGGACAGACATGGATCTATCTAATCTTATTCATTCACATGGGAACACTGGATAGACACGACTCTATCTTATCTGATCCATTCACATGAGAACACAGGACAGACACGGCTCTATCTAATCTTATTTATTCACATGAGAACACGGGACAGACACGGCTCTATCTAATCTTATTTATTCATATGAGAACACAGGACAGACACGGCTCTATCTAATCTTATTTATTCACATGAGAACACAGGACAGACACGGCTCTATCTAATCTTATTTATTCACATGAGAACACGGGACAGACATGGCTCTCTCTAATCTTAATTATTCACATATGAACACGGGACAGACACGGCTCTATTTAATCTTATTCATTCACATGAGATCACATGGGAACATCGGACAGACATGGCTCGATTTAATCTTATTCATTCACATGAGATCAGGGGACAGACACAGCTCTATCTAATCTTATTAATTCACATGAGAACACAGGACAGACACGGCTCTATCTAATCTTATCAAATCACATGAGAACATGGGACAGACACGGCTCTATCGAATCTTATTCATTCACATGTGAACACGGGACAGACATGGCTCCATCTATTCTTATTCATTCACATGTGAACACGGGACAGACACGGCTCTATCTAATCTTATTGATTCAGATGTGAACACAGGACAGACACGGCTCTATTTAATCTTCTTTATTCACATGAGGACACTGGACAGACACGACTCTATCTCATCTTATTAATTCACATGAGAACACAGGACAGACACGGCTCTATCTAATCTTATTCATTCCCATGAGAACACAGGACAGACACGGCTCTGTCTAATCTTATCAATTCACATGAGAACACAGGACAGACACGATTCTATCTCATCTTATTCATTCACATGAGAACACGGGACAGACATGGCTCTATCTAATCTTGTTCATTCACATGAGAACACAGGACAGACACGGCTCCATCTAATCCTATTCATTCACATGTGAACACGGGACAGACACGGCTCTATCTAATCTTATTCATTCACATGAGAACACGGGACAGACACAGATCTATCTAATCTTATTCATTCACATGTGAACACGGGACAGACATGGCTCCATCTATTCTTATTCATTCACATGTGAACACGGGACAGACACGGCTCTATCTAATCCTATTCATTCACATGTGAACACGGGACAGACACGGCTCTATCTAATCTTATTCATTCACATGAGAACACGGGACAGACACGGATCTATCTAATCTTATTCATTCACATGGGAACACGGGATAGACACGACTCTATCTTATCTGATCCATTCACATGAGAACACAGGACAGACACGGCTCTGTCTAATCTTATTCATTCACATTGGAACACGGGACAGACACGGCTCTATCTAATCTTATTCATTCACTTGTGAACACGGGAGAGACACGGCTCTATTTAATCTTATTCATTCACATGAGATCACATGGGAACATAGGACAGACATGGCTCGATTTAATCTTATTCATTCACATGAGATCACGGGACAGACACAGCTCTATCTAATCTTATTAATTCACATGAGAACACAGGACAGACACGGCTCTATCTAATCTTATCAATTCACATGAGAACATGGGACAGACACGGCTCTATCGAATCTTATTCATTCACATGTGAACACGGGACAGACATGGCTCCATCTATTCTTATTCATTCACATGTGAACACGGGACAGACACGGCTCTATCTAATCTTATTGATTCACATGTGAACACAGGACAGACACGGCTCTATTTAATCTTCTTTATACACATGAGGACACTGGACAGACACGACTCTATCTCATCTTATTAATTCACATGAGAACACAGGACAGACATGGCTCTATCTAATCTTATTCATTCCCATGAGAACACAGGACAGACACGGCTCTGTCTAATCTTATCAATTCACATGAGAACACAGGACAGACACGACTCTATCTCATCTTATTCATTCACATGAGAACACGGGACTGACATGGCTCTATCTAATCTTGTTCATTCACATGAGAACACAGGACAGACACGTCTCTATCTAATCCTATTCATTCACATGTGAACACAGGACAGACACGGCTCTATCTAATCTTATTCATTCACATGAGAACACGGGACAGACATGGATCTATCTAATCTTATTCATTCACATGGGAACACGGGATAGACACGACTCTATCTTATCTGATCCATTCACATGAGAACACAGGACAGACACGGCTCTATCTAATCTTATTTATTCACATGAGAACACGGGACAGACACGGCTCTATCTAATCTTATTTATTCACATGAGAACACAGGACAGACACGGCTCTATCTAATCTTATTTATTCACATGAGAACACAGGACAGACACGGCTCTATCTAATCTTATTTATTCACATGAGAACACGGGACAGACATGGCTCTCTCTAATCTTAATTATTCACATATGAACACGGGACAGACACGGCTCTATTTAATCTTATTCATTCACATGAGATCACATGGGAACATCGGACAGACATGGCTCGATTTAATCTTATTCATTCACATGAGATCACGGGACAGACACAGCTCTATCTAATCTTATTAATTCACATGAGAACACAGGACAGACACGGCTCTATCTAATCTTATCAATTCACATGAGAACATGGGACAGACACGGCTCTATCGAATCTTATTCATTCACATGTGAACACGGGACAGACATGGCTCCATCTATTCTTATTCATTCACATGTGAACACGGGACAGACACGGCTCTATCTAATCTTATTGATTCAGATGTGAACACAGGACAGACACGGCTCTATTTAATCTTCTTTATTCACATGAGGACACTGGACAGACACGACTCTATCTCATCTTATTAATTCACATGAGAACACAGGACAGACACGGCTCTATCTAATCTTATTCATTCCCATGAGAACACAGGACAGACACGGCTCTGTCTAATCTTATCAATTCACATGAGAACACAGGACAGACACGATTCTATCTCATCTTATTCATTCACATGAGAACACGGGACAGACATGGCTCTATCTAATCTTGTTCATTCACATGAGAACACAGGACAGACACGGCTCCATCTAATCCTATTCATTCACATGTGAACACGGGACAGACACGGCTCTATCTAATCTTATTCATTCACATGAGAACACGGGACAGACACAGATCTATCTAATCTTATTCATTCACATGTGAACACGGGACAGACATGGCTCAATCTATTCTTATTCATTCACATGTGAACACGGGACAGACACGGCTCTATCTAATCTTATTCATTCACATGTGAACACAGGACAGACATGGCTCTATCTAATCTTATTCATTCACATGAGAACACGGGACAGACACGGTTCTCTCTAATTTTATTTATTCACATGAGAACACGGGACAGACACGGCTCTCTCTAATCTTCTTTATTCACATGAGAACACAGGACAGACACGGCTCAATCTAATCTTATTCATTCACATTGGAACACGGGACAGACACGGCTCTATCTAATCTTATTCATGTACTTGTGAACGCGGGACAGACACGGCTCTATTTAATCTTATTCATTCACATGAGATCACATGGGAACATGGGACAGACATGGCTCTATTTAATCTTATTCATTTACATGAGAACACGGGACAGACACAGCTCTATCTAATCTTATTAATTCACATGAGAACACAGGACAGACACGGCTCTATCTAATCTTATCAATTCACATGAGAACATGGGACAGACATGGCTCTATTTAATCTGATTCATTCACATGAGAACAAAGGACAGACACGGCTCTATCTAATCTTATTCATTCACATGGGAACACAGCACAGACACGGCTCTATCTAATCTTATTGATTCACATGTGAACACAGGACAGACACGGCTCTATTTAATCTTCTTTATACACATGAGGACACTGGACAGACACGACTCTATCTCATCTTATTAATTCACATGAGAACACAGGACAGACACGGCTCTATCTAATCTTATTCATTCCCATGAGAACACAGGACAGACACGGCTCTGTCTAATCTTATCAATTCACATGAGAACACAGGACAGACACGATTCTATCTCATCTTATTCATTCACATGAGAACACGGGACAGACATGGCTCTATCTAATCTTGTTCATTCACATGAGAACACAGGACAGACACGGCTCCATCTAATCCTATTCATTCACATGTGAACACGGGACAGACACGGCTCTATCTAATCTTATTCATTCACATGAGAACACGGGACAGACACAGATCTATCTAATCTTATTCATTCACATGTGAACACGGGACAGACATGGCTCAATCTATTCTTATTCATTCACATGTGAACACGGGACAGACACGGCTCTATCTAATCTTATTCATTCACATGTGAACACAGGACAGACATGGCTCTATCTAATCTTATTCATTCACATGAGAACACGGGACAGACACGGATCTATCTAATCTTATTCATTCACATGGGAACACGGGATAGACACGACTCTATCTTATCTGATCCATTCACATGAGAACACAGGACAGACACGGCTCTGTCTAATCTTATTCATTCACATTGGAACACGGGACAGACACGGCTCTATTTAATCTTATTCATTCACATGAGATCACATGGGAACATAGGACAGACATGGCTCGATTTAATCTTATTCATTCACATGAGATCACGGGACAGACACAGCTCTATCTAATCTTATTAATTCACATGAAACACAGGACAGACACGGCTCTATCTAATCTTATCAATTCACATGAGAACATGGGACAGACACGGCTCTATCGAATCTTATTCATTCACATGTGAACACGGGACAGACATGGCTCCATCTATTCTTATTCATTCACATGTGAACACGGGACAGACACGGCTCTATCTAATCTTATTGATTCACATGTGAACACAGGACAGACACGGCTCTATTTAATCTTCTTTATACACATGAGGACCAGACACGACTCTATCTAATCTTATTCATTCCCATGAGAACACAGGACAGACACGGCTCTGTCTAATCTTATCAATTCACATGAGAACACAGGACAGACACGACTCTATCTCATCTTATTCATTCACATGAGAACACGGGACTGACATGGCTCTATCTAATCTTGTTCATTCACATGAGAACACAGGACAGACACGTCTCTATCTAATCCTATTCATTCACATGTGAACACAGGACAGACACGGCTCTATCTAATCTTATTCATTCACATGAGAACACGGGACAGACATGGATCTATCTAATCTTATTCATTCACATGAGAACACAGGACAGACACGGCTCTATCTATTCTTATTTATTCACATGAGAACACAGGACAGACACGGCTCTATCTAATCTTATTTATTCACATGAGAACACGGGACAGACATGGCTCTCTCTAATCTTAATTATTCACATATGAACACGGGACAGACACGGCTCAATCTAATCTTATTCATTCATGAGACACGGCTCTATTTAATCTTATTCATTCACATGAGATCACATGGGAACATCGGACAGACATGGCTCGATTTAATCTTATTCATTCACATGAGATCACGGGACAGACACAGCTCTATCTAATCTTATTAATTCACATGAGAACACAGGACAGACACGGCTCTATCTAATCTTATCAATTCACATGAGAACATGGGACAGACACGGCTCTATCGAATCTTATTCATTCACATGTGAACACGGGACAGACATGGCTCCATCTATTCTTATTCATTCACATGTGAACACGGGACAGACACGGCTCTATCTAATCTTATTGATTCAGATGTGAACACAGGACAGACACGGCTCTATTTAATCTTCTTTATTCACATGAGGACACTGGACAGACACGACTCTATCTCATCTTATTAATTCACATGAGAACACAGGACAGACACGGCTCTATCTAATCTTATTCATTCCCATGAGAACACAGGACAGACACGGCTCTGTCTAATCTTATCAATTCACATGAGAACACAGGACAGACACGATTCTATCTCATCTTATTCATTCACATGAGAACACGGGACAGACATGGCTCTATCTAATCTTGTTCATTCACATGAGAACACAGGACAGACACGGCTCCATCTAATCCTATTCATTCACATGTGAACACGGGACAGACACGGCTCTATCTAATCTTATTCATTCACATGAGAACACGGGACAGACACAGATCTATCTAATCTTATTCATTCACATGTGAACACGGGACAGACATGGCTCCATCTATTCTTATTCATTCACATGTGAACACGGGACAGACACGGCTCTATCTAATCCTATTCATTCACATGTGAACACGGGACAGACACGGCTCTATCTAATCTTATTCATTCACATGAGAACACGGGACAGACACGGATCTATCTAATCTTATTCATTCACATGGGAACACGGGATAGACACGACTCTATCTTATCTGATCCATTCACATGAGAACACAGGACAGACACGGCTCTGTCTAATCTTATTCATTCACATTGGAACACGGGACAGACACGGCTCTATCTAATCTTATTCATTCACTTGTGAACACGGGAGAGACACGGCTCTATTTAATCTTATTCATTCACATGAGATCACATGGGAACATAGGACAGACATGGCTCGATTTAATCTTATTCATTCACATGAGATCACGGGACAGACACAGCTCTATCTAATCTTATTAATTCACATGAGAACACAGGACAGACACGGCTCTATCTAATCTTATCAATTCACATGAGAACATGGGACAGACACGGCTCTATCGAATCTTATTCATTCACATGTGAACACGGGACAGACATGGCTCCATCTATTCTTATTCATTCACATGTGAACACGGGACAGACACGGCTCTATCTAATCTTATTGATTCACATGTGAACACAGGACAGACACGGCTCTATTTAATCTTCTTTATACACATGAGGACACTGGACAGACACGACTCTATCTCATCTTATTAATTCACATGAGAACACAGGACAGACACGGCTCTATCTAATCTTATTCATTCCCATGAGAACACAGGACAGACACGGCTCTGTCTAATCTTATCAATTCACATGAGAACACAGGACAGACACGACTCTATCTCATCTTATTCATTCACATGAGAACACGGGACAGACATGGCTCTATCTAATCTTGTTCATTCACATGAGAACACAGGACAGACACGTCTCTATCTAATCCTATTCATTCACATGTGAACACAGGACAGACACGGCTCTATCTAATCTTATTCATTCACATGAGAACACGGGACAGACATGGATCTATCTAATCTTATTCATTCACATGGGAACACGGGATAGACACGACTCTATCTTATCTGATCCATTCACATGAGAACACAGGACAGACACGGCTCTATCTAATCTTATTTATTCACATGAGAACACGGGACAGACACGGCTCTATCTAATCTTATTTATTCACATGAGAACACAGGACAGACACGGCTCTATCTAATCTTATTTATTCACATGAGAACACAGGACAGACACGGCTCTATCTAATCTTATTTATTCACATGAGAACACGGGACAGACATGGCTCTCTCTAATCTTAATTATTCACATATGAACACGGGACAGACACGGCTCTATTTAATCTTATTCATTCACATGAGATCACATGGGAACATCGGACAGACATGGCTCGATTTAATCTTATTCATTCACATGAGATCAGGGGACAGACACAGCTCTATCTAATCTTATTAATTCACATGAGAACACAGGACAGACACGGCTCTATCTAATCTTATCAATTCACATGAGAACATGGGACAGACACGGCTCTATCGAATCTTATTCATTCACATGTGAACACGGGACAGACATGGCTCCATCTATTCTTATTCATTCACATGTGAACACGGGACAGACACGGCTCTATCTAATCTTATTGATTCAGATGTGAACACAGGACAGACACGGCTCTATTTAATCTTCTTTATTCACATGAGGACACTGGACAGACACGACTCTATCTCATCTTATTAATTCACATGAGAACACAGGACAGACACGGCTCTATCTAATCTTATTCATTCCCATGAGAACACAGGACAGACACGGCTCTGTCTAATCTTATCAATTCACATGAGAACACAGGACAGACACGATTCTATCTCATCTTATTCATTCACATGAGAACACGGGACAGACATGGCTCTATCTAATCTTGTTCATTCACATGAGAACACAGGACAGACACGGCTCCATCTAATCCTATTCATTCACATGTGAACATGGGACAGACACGGCTCTATCTAATCTTATTCATTCACATGAGAACACGGGACAGACACAGATCTATCTAATCTTATTCATTCACATGTGAACACGGGACAGACATGGCTCCATCTATTCTTATTCATTCACATGTGAACACGGGACAGACACGGCTCTATCTAATCCTATTCATTCACATGTGAACACGGGACAGACACGGCTCTATCTAATCTTATTCATTCACATGAGAACACGGGACAGACACGGATCTATCTAATCTTATTCATTCACATGGGAACACGGGATAGACACGACTCTATCTTATCTGATCCATTCACATGAGAACACAGGACAGACATGGCTCTGTCTAATCTTATTCATTCACATTGGAACACGGGACAGACACTGCTCTATCTAATCTTATTCATTCACTTGTGAACAAAGGACAGACACGGCTCTATTTAATCTTATTCATTCACATGAGATCACATGGGAACACGGGACAGACATGGCTCTATTTAATCTTATTCATTCACATGAGAACACGGGACAGACACAGCTCTATCTAATCTTATTAATTCACATAAGAACACAGGACAGACACGGCTCTATCTAATCTTATTCATTCACATGAGAACACGGGACAGACACGGCTCTATCTAATCTTATTCATTCACATGTGAACACAGGACAGACACGGCTCTATCTAATCTTATTCATTCACATGAGAACACGGGACAGACATGGATCTATCTAATCTTATTCATTCACATGGGAACACGGGATAGACACGACTATCTTATCTGATCCATTCACATGAGAACACAGGACAGACACGGCTCTATCTAATCTTATTAATTCACATGAGAACACGGGAGAGACACGGCTCTATCTCATCTTATTTATTCACATGAGAACACAGGACAGACACGGCTCTATCTAATCTTCTTTATTCACATGGGAACACAGGACAGACACGGCTCTATCTAATCTTCTTTATTCACATGAGAACACAGGACAGACACGGCTCTATCTAATCTTATTCATTCACATGTGAACACGGGACAGACACGGCTCTATTTAATCTTATTCATTCACATGAGATCAAATGGGAACATCGGACAGACATGGCTCGATTTAATCTTATTCATTCACATGAGATCACTTGGGACAGACACAGCTCTATCTAATCTTATTAATTCACATGAGAACACAGGACAGACACGGCTCTATCTAATCTTATCAATTCACATGAGAACATGGGACAGACACGGCTCTATCGAATCTTATTCATTCACATGTGAACACGGGACAGACATGGCTCCATCTATTCTTATTCATTCACATGTGAATACGGGACAGACACGGCTCTATCTAATCTTATTGATTCAGATGTGAACACAGGACAGACACGGCTCTATTTAATCTTCTTTATTCACATGAGGACACTGGACAGACACGACTCTATCTCATCTTATTAATTCACATGAGAACACAGGACAGACACGGCTCTATCTAATCTTATTCATTCCCATGAGAACACAGGACAGACACGGCTCTGTCTAATCTTATCAATTCACATGAGAACACAGGACAGACACGATTCTATCTCATCTTATTCATTCACATGAGAACACGGGACAGACATGGCTCTATCTAATCTTGTTCATTCACATGAGAACACAGGACAGACACGGCTCCATCTAATCCTATTCATTCACATGTGAACATGGGACAGACACGGCTCTATCTAATCTTATTCATTCACATGAGAACACGGGACAGACACAGATCTATCTAATCTTATTCATTCACATGTGAACACGGGACAGACATGGCTCCATCTATTCTTATTCATTCACATGTGAACACGGGACAGACACGGCTCTATCTAATCCTATTCATTCACATGTGAACACGGGACAGACACGGCTCTATCTAATCTTATTCATTCACATGAGAACACGGGACAGACACGGATCTATCTAATCTTATTCATTCACATGGGAACACGGGATAGACACGACTCTATCTTATCTGATCCATTCACATGAGAACACAGGACAGACACGGCTCTGTCTAATCTTATTCATTCACATTGGAACACGGGACAGACACGGCTCTATCTAATCTTATTCATTCACTTGTGAACACGGGAGAGACACGGCTCTATTTAATCTTATTCATTCACATGAGATCACATGGGAACATAGGACAGACATGGCTCGATTTAATCTTATTCATTCACATGAGATCACGGGACAGACACAGCTCTATCTAATCTTATTAATTCACATGAGAACACAGGACAGACACGGCTCTATCTAATCTTATCAATTCACATGAGAACATGGGACAGACACGGCTCTATCGAATCTTATTCATTCACATGTGAACACGGGACAGACATGGCTCCATCTATTCTTATTCATTCACATGTGAACACGGGACAGACACGGCTCTATCTAATCTTATTGATTCACATGTGAACACAGGACAGACACGGCTCTATTTAATCTTCTTTATACACATGAGGACACTGGACAGACACGACTCTATCTCATCTTATTAATTCACATGAGAACACAGGACAGACACGGCTCTATCTAATCTTATTCATTCCCATGAGAACACAGGACAGACACGGCTCTGTCTAATCTTATCAATTCACATGAGAACACAGGACAGACACGACTCTATCTCATCTTATTCATTCACATGAGAACACGGGACAGACATGGCTCTATCTAATCTTGTTCATTCACATGAGAACACAGGACAGACACGTCTCTATCTAATCCTATTCATTCACATGTGAACACAGGACAGACACGGCTCTATCTAATCTTATTCATTCACATGAGAACACGGGACAGACATGGATCTATCTAATCTTATTCATTCACATGGGAACACGGGATAGACACGACTATCTTATCTGATCCATTCACATGAGAACACAGGACAGACACGGCTCTATCTAATCTTATTTATTCACATGAGAACACGGGACAGACACGGCTCTATCTAATCTTATTTATTCACATGAGAACACAGGACAGACACGGCTCTATCTAATCTTATTTATTCACATGAGAACACAGGACAGACACGGCTCTATCTAATCTTATTTATTCACATGAGAACACGGGACAGACATGGCTCTCTCTAATCTTAATTATTCACATATGAACACGGGACAGACACGGCTCTATTTAATCTTATTCATTCACATGAGATCACATGGGAACATCGGACAGACATGGCTCGATTTAATCTTATTCATTCACATGAGATCAGGGGACAGACACAGCTCTATCTAATCTTATTAATTCACATGAGAACACAGGACAGACACGGCTCTATCTAATCTTATCAATTCACATGAGAACATGGGACAGACACGGCTCTATCGAATCTTATTCATTCACATGTGAACACGGGACAGACATGGCTCCATCTATTCTTATTCATTCACATGTGAACACGGGACAGACACGGCTCTATCTAATCTTATTGATTCAGATGTGAACACAGGACAGACACGGCTCTATTTAATCTTCTTTATTCACATGAGGACACTGGACAGACACGACTCTATCTCATCTTATTAATTCACATGAGAACACAGGACAGACACGGCTCTATCTAATCTTATTCATTCCCATGAGAACACAGGACAGACACGGCTCTGTCTAATCTTATCAATTCACATGAGAACACAGGACAGACACGATTCTATCTCATCTTATTCATTCACATGAGAACACGGGACAGACATGGCTCTATCTAATCTTGTTCATTCACATGAGAACACAGGACAGACACGGCTCCATCTAATCCTATTCATTCACATGTGAACATGGGACAGACACGGCTCTATCTAATCTTATTCATTCACATGAGAACACGGGACAGACACAGATCTATCTAATCTTATTCATTCACATGTGAACACGGGACAGACATGGCTCCATCTATTCTTATTCATTCACATGTGAACACGGGACAGACACGGCTCTATCTAATCCTATTCATTCACATGTGAACACGGGACAGACACGGCTCTATCTAATCTTATTCATTCACATGAGAACACGGGACAGACACGGATCTATCTAATCTTATTCATTCACATGGGAACACGGGATAGACACGACTCTATCTTATCTGATCCATTCACATGAGAACACAGGACAGACACGGCTCTGTCTAATCTTATTCATTCACATTGGAACACGGGACAGACACGGCTCTATCTAATCTTATTCATTCACTTGTGAACACGGGAGAGACACGGCTCTATTTAATCTTATTCATTCACATGAGATCACATGGGAACATAGGACAGACATGGCTCGATTTAATCTTATTCATTCACATGAGATCACGGGACAGACACAGCTCTATCTAATCTTATTAATTCACATGAGAACACAGGACAGACACGGCTCTATCTAATCCTATTCATTCACATGAGAACACAGGACAGACACGTCTCTATCTAATCCTATTCATTCACATGTGAACACAGGACAGACACGGCTCTATCTAATCTTATTCATTCACATGAGAACACGGGACAGACATGGATCTATCTAATCTTATTCATTCACATGGGAACACGGGATAGACACGGCTCTATCTTAATCTGATCCATTCACATGAGAACACAGGACAGACACGGCTCTATCTAATCTTATTTATTCACATGAGAACACGGGACAGACACGGCTCTATCTAATCTTATTTATTCACATGAGAACACAGGACAGACACGGCTCTATCTATTCTTATTTATTCACATGAGAACACAGGACAGACACGGCTCTATCTAATCTTATTTATTCACATGAGAACACGGGACAGACATGGCTCTCTCTAATCTTAATTATTCACATATGAACACGGGACAGACACGGCTCTATTTAATCTTATTCATTCACATGAGATCACATGGGAACATCGGACAGACATGGCTCGATTTAATCTCATTCATTCACATGAGATCAGGGGACAGACACAGCTCTATCTAATCTTATTAATTCACATGAGAACACAGGACAGACACGGCTCTATCTAATCTTATCAATTCACATGAGAACATGGGACAGACACGGCTCTATCGAATCTTATTCATTCACATGTGAACACGGGACAGACATGGCTCCATCTATTCTTATTCATTCACATGTGAATACGGGACAGACACGGCTCTATCTAATCTTATTGATTCAGATGTGAACACAGGACAGACACGGCTCTATTTAATCTTCTTTATTCACATGAGGACACTGGACAGACACGACTCTATCTCATCTTATTAATTCACATGAGAACACAGGACAGACACGGCTCTATCTAATCTTATTCATTCCCATGAGAACACAGGACAGACACGGCTCTGTCTAATCTTATCAATTCACATGAGAACACAGGACAGACACGATTCTATCTCATCTTATTCATTCACATGAGAACACGGGACAGACATGGCTCTATCTAATCTTGTTCATTCACATGAGAACACAGGACAGACACGGCTCCATCTAATCCTATTCATTCACATGTGAACATGGGACAGACACGGCTCTATCTAATCTTATTCATTCACATGAGAACACGGGACAGACACAGATCTATCTAATCTTATTCATTCACATGTGAACACGGGACAGACACGGCTCTATCTAATCCTATTCATTCACATGTGAACACGGGACAGACATGGCTCCATCTATTCTTATTCATTCACATGTGAACACGGGACAGACACGGCTCTATCTAATCCTATTCATTCACATGTGAACACGGGACAGACACGGCTCTATCTAATCTTATTCATTCACATTGGAACACGGGACAGACACGGCTCTATCTAATCTTATTCATTCACTTGTGAACACGGGAGAGACACGGCTCTATTTAATCTTATTCATTCACATGAGATCACATGGGAACATAGGACAGACATGGCTCGATTTAATCTTATTCATTCACATGAGATCACGGGACAGACACAGCTCTATCTAATCTTATTAATTCACATGAGAACACAGGACAGACACGGCTCTATCTAATCTTATCAATTCACATGAGAACACAGGACAGACACGGCTCTATTTAATCTTCTTTATACACATGAGGACACTGGACAGACACGACTCTATCTCATCTTATTAATTCACATGAGAACACAGGACAGACACGGCTCTATCTAATCTTATTCATTCCCATGAGAACACAGGACAGACACGGCTCTGTCTAATCTTATCAATTCACATGAGAACACAGGACAGACACGACTCTATCTCATCTTATTCATTCACATGAGAACACGGGACAGACATGGCTCTATCTAATCTTGTTCATTCACATGAGAACACAGGACAGACACGTCTCTATCTAATCCTATTCATTCACATGTGAACACAGGACAGACACGGCTCTATCTAATCTTATTCATTCACATGAGAACACGGGACAGACATGGATCTATCTAATCTTATTCATTCACATGGGAACACGGGATAGACACGACTATCTTATCTGATCCATTCACATGAGAACACAGGACAGACACGGCTCTATCTAATCTTATTTATTCACATGAGAACACGGGACAGACACGGCTCTATCTAATCTTATTTATTCACATGAGAACACAGGACAGACACGGCTCTATCTAATCTTATTTATTCACATGAGAACACAGGACAGACACGGCTCTATCTAATCTTATTTATTCACATGAGAACACGGGACAGACATGGCTCTCTCTAATCTTAATTATTCACATATGAACACGGGACAGACACGGCTCTATTTAATCTTATTCATTCACATGAGATCACATGGGAACATCGGACAGACATGGCTCGATTTAATCTTATTCATTCACATGAGATCAGGGGACAGACACAGCTCTATCTAATCTTATTAATTCACATGAGAACACAGGACAGACACGGCTCTATCTAATCTTATCAATTCACATGAGAACATGGGACAGACACGGCTCTATCGAATCTTATTCATTCACATGTGAACACGGGACAGACATGGCTCCATCTATTCTTATTCATTCACATGTGAACACGGGACAGACACGGCTCTATCTAATCTTATTGATTCAGATGTGAACACAGGACAGACACGGCTCTATTTAATCTTCTTTATTCACATGAGGTCACTGGACAGACACGACTCTATCTCATCTTATTAATTCACATGAGAACACAGGACAGACACGGCTCTATCTAATCTTATTCATTCCCATGAGAACACAGGACAGACACGGCTCTGTCTAATCTTATCAATTCACATGAGAACACAGGACAGACACGATTCTATCTCATCTTATTCATTCACATGAGAACACGGGACAGACATGGCTCTATCTAATCTTGTTCATTCACATGAGAACACAGGACAGACACGGCTCCATCTAATCCTATTCATTCACATGTGAACACGGGACAGACACGGCTCTATCTAATCTTATTCATTCACATGAGAACACGGGACAGACACAGATCTATCTAATCTTATTCATTCACATGTGAACACGGGACAGACATGGCTCCATCTATTCTTATTCATTCACATGTGAACACGGGACAGACACGGCTCTATCTAATCCTATTCATTCACATGTGAACACGGGACAGACACGGCTCTATCTAATCTTATTCATTCACATGAGAACACGGGACAGACACGGATCTATCTAATCTTATTCATTCACATGGGAACACGGGATAGACACGACTCTATCTTATCTGATCCATTCACATGAGAACACAGGACAGACACGGCTCTGTCTAATCTTATTCATTCACATTGGAACACGGGACAGACACGGCTCTATCTAATCTTATTCATTCACTTGTGAACACGGGAGAGACACGGCTCTATTTAATCTTATTCATTCACATGAGATCACATGGGAACATAGGACAGACATGGCTCGATTTAATCTTATTCATTCACATGAGATCACGGGACAGACACAGCTCTATCTAATCTTATTAATTCACATGAGAACACAGGACAGACACGGCTCTATCTAATCTTATCAATTCACATGAGAACATGGGACAGACACGGCTCTATCGAATCTTATTCATTCACATGTGAACACGGGACAGACATGGCTCCATCTATTCTTATTCATTCACATGTGAACACGGGACAGACACGGCTCTATCTAATCTTATTGATTCACATGTGAACACAGGACAGACACGGCTCTATTTAATCTTCTTTATACACATGAGGACACTGGACAGACACGACTCTATCTCATCTTATTAATTCACATGAGAACACAGGACAGACACGGCTCTATCTAATCTTATTCATTCCCATGAGAACACAGGACAGACACGGCTCTGTCTAATCTTATCAATTCACATGAGAACACAGGACAGACACGACTCTATCTCATCTTATTCATTCACATGAGAACACGGGACAGACATGGCTCTATCTAATCTTGTTCATTCACATGAGAACACAGGACAGACACGTCTCTATCTAATCCTATTCATTCACATGTGAACACAGGACAGACACGGCTCTATCTAATCTTATTCATTCACATGAGAACACGGGACAGACATGGATCTATCTAATCTTATTCATTCACATGGGAACACGGGATAGACACGACTATCTTATCTGATCCATTCACATGAGAACACAGGACAGACACGGCTCTATCTAATCTTATTTATTCACATGAGAACACGGGACAGACACGGCTCTATCTAATCTTATTTATTCACATGAGAACACAGGACAGACACGGCTCTATCTAATCTTATTTATTCACATGAGAACACAGGACAGACACGGCTCTATCTAATCTTATTTATTCACATGAGAACACGGGACAGACATGGCTCTCTCTAATCTTAATTATTCACATATGAACACGGGACAGACACGGCTCTATTTAATCTTATTCATTCACATGAGATCACATGGGAACATCGGACAGACATGGCTCGATTTAATCTTATTCATTCACATGAGATCACGGGACAGACACAGCTCTATCTAATCTTATTAATTCACATGAGAACACAGGACAGACACGGCTCTATCTAATCTTATCAATTCACATGAGAACATGGGACAGACACGGCTCTATCTAATCTTATTAATTCACATGAGAACACGGGACAGACACGGCTCTATCTAGTCTTATTCATTCCCATGAGAACACAGGACAGACACGGCTCTATCTAATCTTATTCATTCACATTGGAACACGGGACAGACACGGCTCTATCTAATCTTATTCATTCACTTGTGAACACGGGAGAGACACGGCTCTATTTAATCTTATTCATTCACATGAGATCACATGGGAACATAGGACAGACATGGCTCGATTTAATCTTATTCATTCACATGAGATCACGGGACAGACACAGCTCTATCTAATCTTATTAATTCACATGAGAACACAGGACAGACACGGCTCTATCTAATCTTATCAATTCACATGAGAACATGGGACAGACACGGCTCTATCGAATCTTATTCATTCACATGTGAACACGGGACAGACACGGCTCTATCTAATCTTATTGATTCACATGTGAACACAGGACAGACACGGCTCTATTTAATCTTCTTTATACACATGAGGACACTGGACAGACACGACTCTATCTCATCTTATTAATTCACATGAGAACACAGGACAGACACGGCTCTATCTAATCTTATTCATTCCCATGAGAACACAGGACAGACACGGCTCTGTCTAATCTTATCAATTCACATGAGAACACAGGACAGACACGACTCTATCTCATCTTATTCATTCACATGAGAACACGGGACAGACATGGCTCTATCTAATCTTGTTCATTCACATGAGAACACAGGACAGACACGTCTCTATCTAATCCTATTCATTCACATGTGAACACAGGACAGACACGGCTCTATCTAATCTTATTCATTCACATGAGAACACGGGACAGACATGGATCTATCTAATCTTATTCATTCACATGGGAACACGGGATAGACACGACTCTATCTTATCTGATCCATTCACATGAGAACACAGGACAGACACGGCTCTATCTAATCTTATTTATTCACATGAGAACACGGGACAGACACGGCTCTATCTAATCTTATTTATTCACATGAGAACACAGGACAGACACGGCTCTATCTAATCTTATTTATTCACATGAGAACACAGGACAGACACGGCTCTATCTAATCTTATTTATTCACATGAGAACACGGGACAGACATGGCTCTCTCTAATCTTAATTATTCACATATGAACACGGGACAGACACGGCTCTATTTAATCTTATTCATTCACATGAGATCACATGGGAACATCGGACAGACATGGCTCGATTTAATCTTATTCATTCACATGAGATCACGGGACAGACACAGCTCTATCTAATCTTATTAATTCACATGAGAACACAGGACAGACACGGCTCTATCTAATCTTATCAATTCACATGAGAACATGGGACAGACACGGCTCTATCGAATCTTATTCATTCACATGTGAACACGGGACAGACATGGCTCCATCTATTCTTATTCATTCACATGTGAACACGGGACAGACACGGCTCTATCTAATCTTATTGATTCAGATGTGAACACAGGACAGACACGGCTCTATTTAATCTTCTTTATTCACATGAGGACACTGGACAGACACGACTCTATCTCATCTTATTAATTCACATGAGAACACAGGACAGACACGGCTCTATCTAATCTTATTCATTCCCATGAGAACACAGGACAGACACGGCTCTGTCTAATCTTATCAATTCACATGAGAACACAGGACAGACACGATTCTATCTCATCTTATTCATTCACATGAGAACACGGGACAGACATGGCTCTATCTAATCTTGTTCATTCACATGAGAACACAGGACAGACACGGCTCCATCTAATCCTATTCATTCACATGTGAACACGGGACAGACACGGCTCTATCTAATCTTATTCATTCACATGAGAACACGGGACAGACACAGATCTATCTAATCTTATTCATTCACATGTGAACACGGGACAGACATGGCTCCATCTATTCTTATTCATTCACATGTGAACACGGGACAGACACGGCTCTATCTAATCCTATTCATTCACATGTGAACACGGGACAGACACGGCTCTATCTAATCTTATTCATTCACATGAGAACACGGGACAGACACGGATCTATCTAATCTTATTCATTCACATGGGAACACGGGATAGACACGACTCTATCTTATCTGATCCATTCACATGAGAACACAGGACAGACACGGCTCTGTCTAATCTTATTCATTCACATTGGAACACGGGACAGACACGGCTCTATCTAATCTTATTCATTCACTTGTGAACACGGGAGAGACACGGCTCTATTTAATCTTATTCATTCACATGAGATCACATGGGAACATAGGACAGACATGGCTCGATTTAATCTTATTCATTCACATGAGATCACGGGACAGACACAGCTCTATCTAATCTTATTAATTCACATGAGAACACAGGACAGACACGGCTCTATCTAATCTTATCAATTCACATGAGAACATGGGACAGACACGGCTCTATCGAATCTTATTCATTCACATGTGAACACGGGACAGACATGGCTCCATCTATTCTTATTCATTCACATGTGAACACGGGACAGACACGGCTCTATCTAATCTTATTGATTCACATGTGAACACAGGACAGACACGGCTCTATTTAATCTTCTTTATACACATGAGGACACTGGACAGACACGACTCTATCTCATCTTATTAATTCACATGAGAACACAGGACAGACACGGCTCTATCTAATCTTATTCATTCCCATGAGAACACAGGACAGACACGGCTCTGTCTAATCTTATCAATTCACATGAGAACACAGGACAGACACGACTCTATCTCATCTTATTCATTCACATGAGAACACGGGACAGACATGGCTCTATCTAATCTTGTTCATTCACATGAGAACACAGGACAGACACGTCTCTATCTAATCCTATTCATTCACATGTGAACACAGGACAGACACGGCTCTATCTAATCTTATTCATTCACATGAGAACACGGGACAGACATGGATCTATCTAATCTTATTCATTCACATGGGAACACGGGATAGACACGACTATCTTATCTGATCCATTCACATGAGAACACAGGACAGACACGGCTCTATCTAATCTTATTTATTCACATGAGAACACGGGACAGACACGGCTCTATCTAATCTTATTTATTCACATGAGAACACAGGACAGACACGGCTCTATCTAATCTTATTTATTCACATGAGAACACAGGACAGACACGGCTCTATCTAATCTTATTTATTCACATGAGAACACGGGACAGACATGGCTCTCTCTAATCTTAATTATTCACATATGAACACGGGACAGACACGGCTCTATTTAATCTTATTCATTCACATGAGATCACATGGGAACATCGGACAGACATGGCTCGATTTAATCTTATTCATTCACATGAGATCACGGGACAGACACAGCTCTATCTAATCTTATCAATTCACATGAGAACATGGGACAGACACGGCTCTATCGAATCTTATTCATTCACATGTGAACACGGGACAGACATGGCTCCATCTATTCTTATTCATTCACATGGGAACACGGGACAAACACGGCTCTATCTTATCTGATTCATGCACATGAGAACACGGGACAGACACGGCTCCATCTAATCTTATTCATTCACATGAGAACATGGGACAGACACGGCTCTACCTAATCTTATTCATTCACATGAGAACACAGGACAGACACGGCTCTATCTAATCTTATTCATTCACATGTGAACACAGGACAGACACGGCTCCATCTAATCTTATTAATTCACATGTGAACACGGGAGAGACACGGCTCTCTCTAATCTTAATTAGTCACATGTGAACACAGGACAGACACGGTTCTCTCTCATATTCTTTATTCACATGAGAACACAGGACAGACACGGCTCTATCTAATCTTATTCATTCACATGAGAACACGGGACAGACACGGCTCTACCTAATCTTATTCACTCACATGAGAACACAGGACAGACACGGCTCTATCTAATCTTATTAATTCACATGAGAACACGGGAGAGACACGGCTCTATCTCATCTTATTCATTCACATGAGAACACAGGACAGACACGGCTCTATCCAATATTATTCATTCAAATGAGAACACAGGACAAACACGGCCCTACCTAATCTTATTCATTCACATGTGAACACAGGACAGACACGGCTCTATCTAATCTTCATTCACATGTGAACACGGGACAGACACGGCTCTATCTAATCTTATTCATTCACATGTGAACACAGGACAGACACGGCTCTGTCTAATCTTATTCATTCACATGAGAACACGGGACAGACACGGCTCTATTTAATCTTATTCATTCACATGAGATCAAATGGGAACACGGGACAGACATGGCTCGATCTAATCTTATTCATTCACATGTGAACACGGGACAGACACGGCTCTATTTAATCTTATTCATTCACATGAGATCACATGGGAACACGGGACAGATATGGCTCTATTTAATCTTATTCATTCACATGAGAACACAGGATAGACACAGCTCTATCTAATCTTATTAATTCACATGAGAACACGGGACAGACACGGCTCGATCTAGTCTTATTCATTCCCATGAGAACACAGGACAGACACGGCTCTATCTAATCTTATTCATTCACATTGGAACACGGGACAGACACGGCTCTATCTAATCTTATTCATTCACTTGTGAACACGGGACAGAAACGGCTCTATTTAATCTTATTCATTCACATGAGATCACATGGGAACATGGGACAGACATGGCTCTATTTAATCTTATTCATTCACATGAGAACACGGGACAGACACAGCTCTATCTAATCTTATTAATTCACATGAGAACACGGGACAGACACGGCTCTATCTAGTCTTATTCATTCCCATGAGAACACAGGACAGACACGGCTCTATCTAATCTTATTCATTCACATTGGAACACGGGACAGACACGGCTCTATCTAATCTTATTCATTCACTTGTGAACACGGGAGAGACACGGCTCTATTTAATCTTATTCATTCACATGAGATCACATGGGAACATAGGACAGACATGGCTCGATTTAATCTTATTCATTCACATGAGATCACGGGACAGACACAGCTCTATCTAATCTTATTAATTCACATGAGAACACAGGACAGACACGGCTCTATCTAATCTTATCAATTCACATGAGAACATGGGACAGACACGGCTCTATCGAATCTTATTCATTCACATGTGAACACGGGACAGACACGGCTCTATCTAATCTTATTGATTCACATGTGAACACAGGACAGACACGGCTCTATTTAATCTTCTTTATACACATGAGGACACTGGACAGACACGACTCTATCTCATCTTATTAATTCACATGAGAACACAGGACAGACACGGCTCTATCTAATCTTATTCATTCCCATGAGAACACAGGACAGACACGGCTCTGTCTAATCTTATCAATTCACATGAGAACACAGGACAGACACGACTCTATCTCATCTTATTCATTCACATGAGAACACGGGACAGACATGGCTCTATCTAATCTTGTTCATTCACATGAGAACACAGGACAGACACGTCTCTATCTAATCCTATTCATTCACATGTGAACACAGGACAGACACGGCTCTATCTAATCTTATTCATTCACATGAGAACACGGGACAGACATGGATCTATCTAATCTTATTCATTCACATGGGAACACGGGATAGACACGACTCTATCTTATCTGATCCATTCACATGAGAACACAGGACAGACACGGCTCTATCTAATCTTATTTATTCACATGAGAACACGGGACAGACACGGCTCTATCTAATCTTATTTATTCACATGAGAACACAGGACAGACACGGCTCTATCTAATCTTATTTATTCACATGAGAACACAGGACAGACACGGCTCTATCTAATCTTATTTATTCACATGAGAACACGGGACAGACATGGCTCTCTCTAATCTTAATTATTCACATATGAACACGGGACAGACACGGCTCTATTTAATCTTATTCATTCACATGAGATCACATGGGAACATCGGACAGACATGGCTCGATTTAATCTTATTCATTCACATGAGATCACGGGACAGACACAGCTCTATCTAATCTTATTAATTCACATGAGAACACAGGACAGACACGGCTCTATCTAATCTTATCAATTCACATGAGAACATGGGACAGACACGGCTCTATCGAATCTTATTCATTCACATGTGAACACGGGACAGACATGGCTCCATCTATTCTTATTCATTCACATGTGAACACGGGACAGACACGGCTCTATCTAATCTTATTGATTCAGATGTGAACACAGGACAGACACGGCTCTATTTAATCTTCTTTATTCACATGAGGACACTGGACAGACACGACTCTATCTCATCTTATTAATTCACATGAGAACACAGGACAGACACGGCTCTATCTAATCTTATTCATTCCCATGAGAACACAGGACAGACACGGCTCTGTCTAATCTTATCAATTCACATGAGAACACAGGACAGACACGATTCTATCTCATCTTATTCATTCACATGAGAACACGGGACAGACATGGCTCTATCTAATCTTGTTCATTCACATGAGAACACAGGACAGACACGGCTCCATCTAATCCTATTCATTCACATGTGAACACGGGACAGACACGGCTCTATCTAATCTTATTCATTCACATGAGAACACGGGACAGACACAGATCTATCTAATCTTATTCATTCACATGTGAACACGGGACAGACATGGCTCCATCTATTCTTATTCATTCACATGTGAACACGGGACAGACACGGCTCTATCTAATCCTATTCATTCACATGTGAACACGGGACAGACACGGCTCTATCTAATCTTATTCATTCACATGAGAACACGGGACAGACACGGATCTATCTAATCTTATTCATTCACATGGGAACACGGGATAGACACGACTCTATCTTATCTGATCCATTCACATGAGAACACAGGACAGACACGGCTCTATCTAATCTTATTCATTCACATTGGAACACGGGACAGACACGGCTCTATCTAATCTTATTCATTCACTTGTGAACACGGGAGAGACACGGCTCTATTTAATCTTATTCATTCACATGAGATCACATGGGAACATAGGACAGACATGGCTCGATTTAATCTTATTCATTCACATGAGATCACGGGACAGACACAGCTCTATCTAATCTTATTAATTCACATGAGAACACAGGACAGACACGGCTCTATCTAATCTTATCAATTCACATGAGAACATGGGACAGACACGGCTCTATCGAATCTTATTCATTCACATGTGAACACGGGACAGACATGGCTCCATCTATTCTTATTCATTCACATGTGAACACGGGACAGACACGGCTCTATCTAATCTTATTGATTCACATGTGAACACAGGACAGACACGGCTCTATTTAATCTTCTTTATACACATGAGGACACTGGACAGACACGACTCTATCTCATCTTATTAATTCACATGAGAACACAGGACAGACACGGCTCTATCTAATCTTATTCATTCCCATGAGAACACAGGACAGACACGGCTCTGTCTAATCTTATCAATTCACATGAGAACACAGGACAGACACGACTCTATCTCATCTTATTCATTCACATGAGAACACGGGACAGACATGGCTCTATCTAATCTTGTTCATTCACATGAGAACACAGGACAGACACGTCTCTATCTAATCCTATTCATTCACATGTGAACACAGGACAGACACGGCTCTATCTAATCTTATTCATTCACATGAGAACACGGGACAGACATGGATCTATCTAATCTTATTCATTCACATGGGAACACGGGATAGACACGACTCTATCTT
>NC_140965.1:77294466-77311966 GCF_056783735.1 Eptatretus burgeri
AAATGTCTTGAAAAATTAAAGTGATTGAATGAAAACAGTGAGGGTTATTAAACTTTTCCTGGGGTCCACTTTTTTGGAGTCATCCTGTACATACATCCCTTATGACTACAATAATTACGCCTCCATGGCCATTGCCCAAATAAGAGAGAGCAAGGCAATAGATTGGCTGTACTAGACAAAGACAAAAGGAAATAAGTTTTTTTTTTAAACAATGAACATGAGGCTTGAGGCTGGTACTAATGTTTAAACATGTGAACTATACATCCAATTGAAAGATCATCCTCTGCTTGGGCATTTTTCAATGTCTGATTTTTAAAACGTTTTATTTTCTGAAGTATTTTCCAATAATTAAGCCACAGGTGTGATGTCACATTTTCTCAGGTTATGGCAGAGGACCCTGACGAAGGGATGAATGGTGAAGTTCAATATTCCCTGCATTCTGTGATTCCTCAACCGCATTTCACACTAGAAAGTAAAATGGGAGATGTGATATCACTTGTGCAGCTGGACCGAGAGATGGTTGCCACTTACTGGCTCATTGTGGCTGCGAGTGATGGAGGAACACCGGCCCTAACTACAACAGTTACTCTCACCATTTATGGTAATTTCATCATTCTTGCCTGCAACATGTGCAAGTCTACAAGGGCTTCACATTGTTGTTGTTGCTGTTGCTGTTGTTTGGGTTGGGGTTGTTGTTGGGGTTCTTGTTGGAGTTCGATTTTTTAAATGTGCACAGTAGGGTGAATATACTGATTCTGGCTCACTTTTCCCCATGTAAATGAATGGGGGATTTTCAGCGATTCATATTTTTTTCCCCTAAAAATAAACCCCCTTTTTATCCCAAGGTATATTTATTTGTCTCCCCTTTTAACCTGGGGATACTTTTTTTCAAATAACCCATGCAATAAGATAAAATTTGTTCAAGTACTAAAGTGGTAATGTGATTTGTTAAAGGTGATTCGAAAGAAATATCTGAAACGTCTAAGCCTCGGGACACTCTTTATCAAATAACCAATGCATATTGTTTAGCTCACTCATTGAACCTATAAAGATTTGTTCATTCTCAAATTCCTTCAATAGTTTAATTTTCTTTGCACAATAATCCCCATGTAAAATATTTAAAAACAAAACATTTGAATCTTTATATATTTTTAAGATACCCCTTTTGTGCCATTACGAAATGATAAACTTCTCTTAATGCTCTTGATTGACCACCTCCTGAGCCACATATCATTTTGAGATTATAGTAAATTGTTTTTTCATTGTTCAATTGATAACCATCAAATTTTCAGTCCATTCAAGGATATTCATTTTTTTCTTTACATCCTCTAACTTACTACTTTTTAAATTGATTCGCTTATTTGTTTTATTTACCTTTGTTTTAGTTATTTTTTCAATAAGACTTATTTGATATTTTTCACATTCATTATGTTTTCCATTTATATACCAAGACTGAGATTTTCTCCACTCTTTAGTTTGATTAATACTTGGTTTGACCATTTATATATTGCGAAAAAACGCGGCGGTAGCCCTTAAAAAACCCTAACCCATCTTCCCATCGTTAAAACACAATCTATTTTGTACACTCTATCATACAATATCCATATGGAACACAATCTATTCCATTATCTAAAATAAATCTCTTATCATCAAAGGCTCCTAATGCCTTTTTATTTACTTCTTCACTATATATGTTAAGTTTATAACTTCTTATTGTATTCATTTTCCTATATTCTTCTTTCTTATTCATCAAACAATTATAATAATTTCTAAAAGTTATTGATTTCTTTATTACATATTTCTTTATTCCCTTTAACCTCATCAATCTGATCACCATACTTATAAGCATATGCCTTTGCTCTAAATCCAATAAACTCACTCATTACTTTTCCACCCAACTCATCCTTAAACTTACCAATAACCTTTTCATTCTTTTTGGAAAATAACTCACTCTTCTTGCTGAAATTACTTGTATCATATACTCCAATATTTTTCTTCATATCTTTATAAACATCATCAGTTTTTATATCTAGGATAAAACTATCAGTCTCCATATACAGCAATGAAACATTTTCACCATACTCTTTCTTTAAGTCATTATACAAATAATCATACATCAATATCTTTGATAAATCAAGAACTGCTGTTCCAATATAAATTGGTTTATCCATTACAATACTTTCCTTTTTCATATGAATTGCAGAAAAGTTCTCTGAAAAAACCTCTTCTCTCTCAAAACTTGGTTTATTTATCAATCTCGAAGCTTCTTTCCAAGATGTTGCGAATGTAATGTTTTGCCTGTTTCTAACATTTTCCATAGTCTTTCCAAATACAGCATTATTCATGAATTTATAAAAGTCCCCTTCAAATTTTACTTTTGTATTTGCTCTCATATCTGTATTGAATTGAATATACTTTTTCACCCAAGGACTTTGTTTAAATTTTAAAACTCTATGAATTTTAGCTACTCTCAATCCTTCTCTCAAAAACTGTTTTAAGCTTCTCTGATGCAAAACATATCCCTCTTTATCATAGAATGTTGTTAATAACTTTTCTGTTGATTTGCCTTGAATATTAAAACTTTTATGATAATCACTGAACCATTCTTTCTTTGGGGTTTCTTTCTCACATGCAAAAGGAAGGTCTTTATGCTTATTATGAAGATCACTCGGGTACCTCAAATCAACTTCAAAATAATAACCTTCTTCTTCGTCATTCAATTCCTCTTGAGAAGAAATAACAATATTCATCAAAGCCTTTTCATAATCCTTTCTTCCACCCACTCTAATTTACCATAAGGCAGAGATTGAGACATTGCTCATCCATACAAATTATTAGCATCAAAATACATCAAATAATTACTATCATTTTCACGATCATAATTTGGAAGATATTTATTATTTGCTTTAGCATATCTTTTTGAACATACTTGTGATATTCCACCTCTCTTGGACTTCTCCATCATCAAAAGCATATCAACATCACTGATTAAATCTATATCTTGTTTTGTCATTTTCAACATTGCACTCCAAGCTAAACCAGGAGTTGTGAAATAGTGGGCAGGATCTAATCCATAACAATTTTTATTATGACAGAGTGATCTAAAAGCTTCAAACACATCAGCTAACAATAAAACATCTGTTTTTAGATATAAATCATGATATTCTCCAAGGTTCTTTATCTTAAATATTTTCCATATTTCTTGTGTGTGTTTATATTCCTTATCACTTATCTCTTCTTCATAAAGGTTATTATAGAAACTTTCTTTTGAAGGAAGTTGTGTTTCTTTAAATCTCATAAATGAATCCATATAATCATAAGGATAAATTCCCTTACTTGTAAGAATTTTCTCTTTACTTTGAATTTCATTCCTTGTTTGAATTTCCTCTCTCGTGAAAATTCCTTCTTTAATCAGAATTTCATCTTTAATCAGAATTTCCTCTTTAGTTAGAATTTCATTCATTGTTCGAATTTTCTTTATAATTAGAATTTCATCTCCAGTTAGAATTTCTTCATTAATTTCCTCATTAATTCGAATTTCCTCTTTACTTTGAATTCTCTCTTTAATCTGAATTTCCTCTTTAGTGAGAATTTCCTCTTTTGGAAAGAATGAATTAAGATTTGGAAAAGAGTCCGTGGAGCTTAGATTTGATGCGAGGTAGGCTTGTGGTGTTCCCATAAACTTGTAAGAATCTAAAAACCTAATACGAGTTAAAGGTTTTGTGAATATCATTTTTGGAAATGAAATATACTTTTGACTTGTGTTTGTTATGGCAGAAATATTCCCTGATGTTTTTGAAAGTTCATTTATAAATAGATGTGTATCAAAGTTGGCGCTGTTGTGAAGAAAGACTGGAATAAAAGAAGGTAATTTATAATTAAGATTACAACAGGAATGAGCGGGACCTCTATATTTACCAGTAAGATGACAATAATCCCTAACTTTAGACTCCTTAATTTCCCCCTCACAAATATGACAGATATTGTTCTTTCTAAATTCTAATTTTTCTTCTTTGGTTAATTTCATCGGTTCATTTGTTTCTTTCATTAATTTAGTGAGTCTTATACAATCCTTTTCTAATCGTTTTACAAACTCTTGTGAAGCTTTTTTCCACTATAATGTTCAAGTTTGTTATACTTTTCTCCAACAGATGATTTGATATAATAACAGAAACCACAAGGAATATGTTTTTGATATTTATTTGTATATGATTCTTTTGGATTAGGAGAAGCAGTATTTATCTTTTTAAGGATACATTCAAAATCAGCGTATATCACAAATGGGTGCATGATAGATTTATTATAATCTTCAAAAGAAATCTTTTCACCAGGTTTAGGCATTGTAATTACAGCTGATTTATGATTACTACAATATTTTGAATGTTGTTCGAATCGTTCTTTTGTATGAAATGAATTAAGACATAAACACAAGGATATATTTTGTTTGCTGTTCTGAATACCTGAGAAGAGATAAATCTTGATAAATTATTGATGTATGTGTAATGTGAATTATTTCCAACACTAAAATATAAAAGATCAATGTGTGTTTCTTCATTTTTATAGTTGTTTGAAATTTTTAATATTTGAACTTTGTTTGTATCCGTTAATCCATATACATTAATAGAAAGATTATTCTTTTTCTCAAATTTAGGAATATCTGTTAGTGGCATTGGGAATTTAAAATCTTTAATGTCCAAGGTATTCTCATATTTCATATATTGTTTTACTCTTTCTGAATTACATTTTGGTGGATGAAAGTGAGCAAGAACAGACCAGAGAAAACATTTATTATCATTGTTCTTAATATTAACAACTGCCTTCTTTAGTTTTATTTATTTTGGTAATTCAATATAAGAAGAAGCTTTAAGAGGGTTTGATTTTAGAATGTGTATATCTAAAAAGATGATTTTTTAAATATTGAATCCACTTCCTACTACTGTATTATCAACATCCTCCTCTTGTTTTGATAGTTCTTCATAAACCCCACTATTCAAAAAATCTTGAAATGATGTTATAAAATGAAGATCTGTTCTCATATAAGGAGTTTGTTCTTCATCTTGTCTTTTCATATTCATTTTCACTCCCATATAAAACTTTAAAGTTTTCATTTCTTTTAATGTCTTTTTAATAACTTTTTCAACATCAGGTTACACATTTCAATTGATTCAGCTATTGATGATGGACCGGGTTCTCCAAATTGAAAAATCCTTATTTTTATATGCCCTTTAAATGCCCCATCAGTGTTTTCAATATAATAGTCTCCCTTTACTTTAAACTCATTTTTCTTGTGTTTTTGTGATTGAAGATGTCTATTATAACTTCTCTTCAAAACATCCTTTGAACAGATATCACAATATTTTCTTTCCAACTCAAGAGGAGATATTTTATGAAATAGATTAAATGTGTGTTTGTTGGTTCGGAGGTGTTTTCTATAATGTTTATATTTGTGATTACAAACATCGCAGTATGTTGTATTCACCATATTTATATAATAAATCTTTGCTTAAACTAAAATTTTCTTCATGAAAATTTCGTTTATTTTACAAGTGAATCTGTGCTTAAAACCATTTTATCCTCCAACTTTTTCACTTAATAAATACAATGTTTCAAGACACAAAAGACAAGTTTCAATTAATCTCTTCATTTGTTAAAGATATTGAGAAATATGTCAAGGATGTAAAATTGAACAAAGATAAATATAACAACTATTGGATAAAAACAATTATGGTAAATAATATGAATTCTTCAATTTCCTTTAGTGGAAGGGCTTTTAGTATACCTGGTAGAACATCAATTAAAGTATCTCTAACAAAAGTTTCTCCTCTCCTTCTGGTAATATATTCAAAACTAGAAAAAGCAATGAAACAAGAAAAAGTATCAAAAAACAAAAACCTTATGGATGAAGCTTTAGAAAGAAAAGATAAGACCATCTGTAATATGCAAGGAGAAATTTGTATTTTTTTCAACAACCCTAAAGATGTAAATCCTGATGAAATAAAGGATGTTAATATATCAGGTGAAATGACATTTCATTCAATAGTAGTTAACGATCATTTTAAAATTACCTTTAATATAAAAAATGTTGTCGTTGAATCTGGTAATGAAAAAAGTATATCGATATCGATGGTAATATTATTAAATATGAGTCAATATACAACTGAAAGTATAGATGAATTTCAGTTTAAGTAAAGTTTTACTTTATAAATATGCTAGACTTTCCTGATTCTCCATATGACAAATTTGAGAATTGTCCTGCGTGTGAAAGACGGGGATTAAACACAGAGTCAAAAGCCTATAAACAATGTATATTCTGTGATTATCTTCTAATTAATGATAATAAAAAAATATAAAAAGGAAAATAATTCTTTTAGATTTACACCAAAAATGAATTACTTTACAAGATTGATTAGAGAAATGAATGTAAAGTATGAGGGTGATAACACACCTTTCCTTACAAGGGAAGAAACTGAACGTATTAGAGAAATGTTCAAAGGATTGTTGTTATATATTATTCATGGATGTGATTTTCAGAGAAATATCAACACAAGATATTGTATAAATAAAATAATGGATTATCTTGAAATTAAACCTGAACTTAGGATAAAATATAGAGTTTCTAAAAAAGCCAATAATAAATTAAATAACCTGTTTTCCAAATATATAAATGAATGATTTTTTACCCATTTGGGAAAATAAGATAAATTTAACAACCATAAAAATCTCCCAAATTCATTAAGATGTCTCATAGTTGGTTCAAGTGGATGTGGAAAAACCTGCTTACTTTTAAAGATGCTCCTCACTCCCAACTTTTTAGATTATGATAATTTAATAATTTTCACAAAGTCGAGTTTTCAACCAGAGTATCAACTACTCTCACAAGGTTTTAATGCTGGTCTTCAAAAAGAAGATATAATCGGTTTATTTAAACGTCAAAAAAACCTAAATGATTATAACATTGAAGATATAATTCAACTATTTTGTGATACACAGAGATGTAAAAAGAAATCAAATCCGATAACTTGTATTCTTCGTGATAATACGGATGATATACCGTCTCCCCAAGATTTGGATAAATCAAAAAAGAACCTCGTTATCTTTGATGATTGTGTTAATGAGAGAAACCAAACGGTAATGGACAGCTACTACACAAGAGGGAGACATTCTTCTTGTAATTGTATTTATCTTCGTCAATCGTACTTTCAACTTCCTCGTCGTTCCATCAGAAACAATGCCAATACTTTTATTTTATTCAAGTTAAATTCAATAGATATCAATAATTTTTGGAGAGATAATTGTTCTACATTATGTAGTAAAAAGAAATTTGAGGATTACATGAAGCACACGACTGAAAAATATAAATATATTGTTCTGAAACAAGATGAGATATTAAGGGATATATTTTTTGTTTTATAAACAATTACATATATAAATGACAACTATTATTATAAATCTTGTGGGTAAATCTGCTTCTGGAAAATACTTTCATAAATCAAGGTTCTTGTGTCGTACAAATGAGAATATTGTAAATTTACTTAAAAAAGACCCCGTGATACGCATTGTATTAACAACAACTAGAGCAATAAGACCTGGAGAAGTAAAAGGTGAAGATTATCACTATATTTCAGTGGAGGAACATATGCGATTGAGGAATGAAGGTCAAATATTTGAGGAGGTTTCTCTTGGTACAACAAAATATTCACATTGTAAGAGTGAGTTAAGGAAACTAAAATCTGGTGGTCTTGGGATATTAGAAACTAATCCAGAAGGAACGAGACAAATTATTAAACATCTGAGCGGAGTGAAGATTTTATCATTCGGTTTTGATGTTGATGAAGAAACTCAATGCAAACGTATGAAAAGCAGAGATGCAAGTATTAGTGAAGAAGAAATTACAACTTGCATTAATGTTAATAAAGAATTTAATGAAATATTTAAAGAAAAGGATTTATTTGAACACATCTACTTGAATGATGAAGAAAAGGAAAATTTCCCTGTTGATCTTTACAATTCATGAAATGATATTTTACAATAAATAAATGGATGCAAAAGAAAGAGCAAGAAGATTTAAGGAACATCAAGAGTTGGTTTCAAAAGTTGTAAAACAACAGGAAGACATAAAGAAGAAACGCAGACAGAAACTAATGGGCGAAGAAGCATTTGAAAGAAAACAAGAGAAATTTTTTAAACCACTTTTAATAACTTCCCAAGAAAAAATGAAAGATGTTTCCACAGTTCCCACAGTAGAATATACTCCTAAAAAACGTCAAATGTTAAAAGATTTTAATCAAATGACGGAGGAAGAATTAGAGCATTCAGGAGAATTAGAATATGAAGATGAAGGTTTATTTCAACAACTGAAAGAGATTAATCGACCCCCTGATTATATTGTGAATGTTCTTCAAAACAATGAATATTCAGCGGATTCAAAAACCAAAGCAGGACTCATTCCAACAGAACAATCAGCAATATTTCATCTTGTTCAAGAAAAGGTATTGATATTTAATGATGAATTAAGGTTCTTGGGTTCTGCTCAACCCCCTGATAAACTAACTCCGAGATTAATGTTTCTTCTCACAAAAGATGGAAGAGAAGGTTCAACTGTGAGGGATGAATCAAAGTATATTGATAAACCATTGGATATGAAAAATAATGATGATAGAGTATATATTGATCTGCTGAACACTCTAAATTATAGGGTTAGTATTTCTCGTAAAAGTAGGAAAAATGAGAAGGAGAAACACATTATTCAGGCTTTAAGTATCCTCGGTTCAGGTATTGGTTTTCTTCCAAATGACCCATCGCAATTAGTTAATAGACTGTTATTGTTGTTAGGTAGTAAGAAGGCTGGAAATAACAATTGTTTTAATGAAGCATCAGCCATTTTAGACCAGTTGATGAACATGAAAATAATTAATAAATCTCAATATAAAGACATTTTATCTCATATTAAATAAGATGAGAACCACAATCCTGAGTTATAATTTCACAACAAGCGACCACACATCTTCATTCCCATACCCACTACAACTTGACCCAACAAAAGAATATGAGGCATCTTTATTGTCCATGGAAACTTATAATACCTTATTTAATATAACTGATAAAAATGACAAGTTTAGTTATAATCCCGGAAGTGGATACAAAACGATAACAGTCTCACCCGGAGCATATGAGATTTCTCAAATATCTTCCGAAATTGCTCGTCTTATGAAAGAACAGGGTGATGAACCAAAAAATATTGTTATAGACATTCAAAAACATACTTCAAAATCAACGATGAAAGTTAAAAATAACTACAAGGTTGATTTCACAATTGATAATTCATTTAGAGAGTGATTGGGTTTCTCCTCAAAAAAGATTGAAACTAATGGGACGTTTTACAGTGATAATGTCATTCAAATATCCTCAGGAATAAATTCGGTGTTAATTCACTGTGATTTGATTGATGGTGCTTATAATGATGGAAAAAAAACAAATACAATATTTTCATTCAGCGCATACTCAACCCCAATTGGTTATAAATTCAATATGGAACCCAAAAATTTGGTTTATCTCCCTGTGTCAGGAAAAACCATACACAGAGTAAATTTTAGGATCACCGACCAAGATAATCGTATGATTTCTTTTAATGGAGAAGTTATATCCATCAGAATTCACCTACGTGAAGTTTTCCAATAAATAAATAAATACGATGGTTATTGTGAGGAAACACGAGTTGGGAAAATATAAAATAATTACAGGGGATGGGATGTTCCTTTCCCCATACTACAAGGGTGAAGGTATGTATCTTGGTAGAGGATACTATAAACCTAAGAGACAAAGGGGTGTTGGACATCAATTTAGAGGAGATGGGATAATTGATACTCTCATGGGTATTGGTTCAACTATTCTTAAACATAAAGATCTAATTGGTTCAACTGCTTCTGCTGTGGGAAATGTAGCAGGTGCTGTGAAGAGCATAAAAGATGCCCAGAAGGAATCTCATAAATTACAAGCAATAAAAGAAATTAAGAAAGGCAAAACTCAGTTGTCCCCCCAAGAACGACAGAAAATAATTCGAATACTTGGATCAGGGTTTCAAAAGTTTTAACATCTTTTTTCCTAAATAAATACAAGTATGGAAGCAATTGATAGTATCTATGATTTGGATGATACTATTATTATCTCAAACTCCACTAAAAAAGAAGATTACTTCAAGGTAAATGCAATAACTGGAACAGACTGGAATACGAATGGTACAAAAGTTTTGAAATAAATAATCAACAAACCTATTTGAATCTCTCCGAAAGTTTCTTGTTGTGTAAATTTAAATTCACTAAAGCTGGGAATAACACAAACGCTACACTTGTAAATGATTTCTTCTGGAAAATGTTTGATAGTGTGCGTTTGTATATTGGAACACAAGAAGTTGAAGCGGTTGATTATGTCTCTGCTGTATCTGAAATGATGAAATTTACACTCTATACATTCAGTGATAGAATGGGAAAGGGGTCTGTCGAAGGTTTTATTCCTGATATGTCAACGGGAACAAACACAGACCCTGGATATACTCAAAGGAAAGGAATGTATAATGATGATGCAAAAGCAGTGAATAGTTTTACTGTGGCAGTTCCTCTTAAAGGTATATTTGGATTTTGTGATCATGATAAAGTTCTGTATGGTCTTAAAATTAGATTTCAACTGCAAAGGAATGATAATGAAAATAGATTGCTTTTTGGTGTTGGTCGTGCTTTTGGTGAACAGAATAAATTTTTAATTGAGGAAATGAGTTGGTATATCAGTGAATATACTCCTAATCTTAAAACAGAAGAGATGTTGAATAGAAGACTTAACTCAAAGAAACCACTCAGTGTATCATACCTCAAAAGAAGATGTCAACACGTTAAACTCAACCAAACCACTTACACGTGGAATTTGGGTGTTCTGGAAGGAAAGCCACGATATCTGTGGATCATTTTTAAAAAGCCAGATGGTGATACTGCGACTGATAAGAATAATGCATTGAGTGATAATGCTAAGGTGAAACAACTTCGCGTTTCTCTAGATGGAACATTTTATCCACGAGATAGATTGGAAATTAATTGGGAAAAAATGATTTTGCTGAAGCATACAAGTCTTACCAAAAGGTGTGTGAAAGTAATGGAAATAAAGAACCTATTTTGGATATGACAGCATTTAAAAGTTTGTATACAATCTATGCGTTTGACCTGAGCGCTCAAAAGGAAATTATAAAGTCTAATCGAGTGGATACTTCCCTATACATTGAAAGAGGAGAGAGTGAAGAAGTTGATTCATATTGTTTGCTTTTGGAAGAAACAGAATTACAGATTAATACAGATAATGGTGTGATGATTAGTCTCACATATTTTTTTGTTAAATAAATGAGTGGCAAAGTACCAACTGGGGTATATGTTAATCAAATCAATCTTCATAAACTATCATCTTGTGTTCAAAATCAAAAGCCTTGTACGATTAACGTTAATACAATTCAGAGAAAAGGAGCAGTAAGAATTGATGTTTTGCTCACAAGAGAACAGGTTAAAATCTTGAATGACACTGGCTCACTTAAAATTAAAATGACAAAACCAATGTTGAAAAAATATTCAATAAGAGAGACGAGTGGAGGATTTCTCCCATTTCTAATTCCATTATTTGCTGGTTTAAGTGCGGTTGGAGCATTGACGGGTGGTATTTCAACAGCGGTGAAAACTGCCAACGAAAGGAAGGCTCAACTCCAGGCTCAAAAATAATTGGAAAGACATAACAAAGAGTTGGAGAAACAAATTAGTGGAAGTGGTGTAATTGTAGATTTTGCTGAAAAACTTGAAGGTCTGCCTGATAAAGCGAGATTGTTAGTTGGAGATATGCTTTCTTCTATAGCACAAGCAGGTGTAAAATTAACGAAAAGAGGTAATGGATTATATCTTTCTAATAAATAAATGAGCATTGATGAGTGGTTTAAAGAATTTGGAAAGAATACAACATCAAATTTACAACTTGTCAAATATTGTAAGAAATTAAAAATTCATCATGTGGTTATTTGTATGAGAGATGAATTAACAAATGTGCCGAAACATACAAAGAATATTATTATGAACTTAGAAGATAATAATGGGAATGGTTCTCATTGGGTTTGTATTTTTAATAGTCAAGACAAATATTATTTTGATAGTTTTGGTCTTCCACCACCTGTTGAAGTCATAAAATTCTTACAGAATGGTGTTTATCAAACATTTCAAGTCCAAGAATTAAATTCCAAGTGTTGTGGTCAATTATGTCCCTATGTGTTATTTCAACTCAACAAAAATAAAAAATTTTATGATATTATTTTTAATCTAATATAAATGACTTATGTTGGTAAAGATGGTTCTATCTTTAGTGTATCCCAAGAACTGGATATTGATTTATCAAATTATTACACAAAGGCACAGGCTGAACGACATAAATATAATATAACCAAAAATATTAACATGAAAAATGCTTATAAATTAAAAAATTATCCAAGCCCGACTGACGCGAATGACTTGGTGAGATTAAGCGATTTATCACAATATATATATATATATATATATATATATATATATATATATATATATATATATATATATATATATATATATATCCTTAAATAAAACGGCCGTGTATTCCAAAGATACAGAAGTGTTGATATTATCTCCAGGTCATACAGAATTCACAGTTCGAATTAAAATAAATTTTTATAAAGAAGGGCGGATCGTTTGTATGAGAATAGAACAATGGGGGTATGATATGAATGATTTAGGGTATAATTGGTCATTTAAAATTAACCTCGAAGACCTGGAACAATTAAATCAGTCTCGTAAGGAAGAATATTATCCACTTGGTATCGAGAATGAGTTTTGTGGGGCCACGATTAGTAAACAACAAATAAAAGAATTTAATAAGGGTAAATATAATAATGGTTTTGCCCTAGTTTATATAATGAAAACAGAAAAAACAGGATTATGTATAATAAGTAAGGAAATACAAAATGATTTAACTATGGGAAGATGGGGAGGTGTTTCGTGCCATAATATTATTCTAACATATATTTCTAATACATAAATGACAGCAAGAAGGCTTCAAGAAAATTATCATTTCTGTGTCCAAGCATACCTTCAAGAAAAGGGTATTCGGTATTTTAATAAATATGTTCTACAACATAAGAATGAGGTATTTTCAATAAAAGATTGGCATTATGCTGATGTTGAGAAACCGACAACTTTAGATTTAATTAGAATGTTAAATAATGAAAAAATTATAAAGTTAAGAAAAGGTAAGGCTCTTTTAGAAATTCAAAAGAAATTTTATTGGTTTCCTGTTGTAAAAAAAATTATTTTGGATACAGGAATAACAAGAAATCCTGATGAATATATGTATGATATTCTATGGGGTGTAAGCGGTTCAAGGATAATAAGGGATGAGGAAGGAGTTGAAGAAGAGAGGGAAGAAGAGGAAAAGGAGAAGAGAGAGAGAAGGAGGAGAGGGAGAAGAAAGAGGAGGAGAGGGAGAAGAAAGAGGAGGAGGAGAGGGAGAAGAAAGAGAAGGAGGAGAGGGAGAAGAAAGAGAAGGAGGAGAGGGAGAAGAAAGAGAAGGAGGAGAGGGAGGAGAGAGAGAAGGAGAGGGAGAAGGAGAGGGAGAAGGAGAGGGAGAAGGAGAGGGAGAAGGAGAGGGAGGAAAGAGCGAGACAAAATAAATATCAAAATATGGAAACCAGTGAGATTAAAAAAAGATTGGTGGTATTACAGAAAATAACTCAACCCACCGAGGAGGAAAACAAAGAATTGATAAGTCTATTTGCAATACTTTCGACAAGAATATTGACATCGACAAGATATTCATTTTAATTCAAGTTTTTCATTTTTTTTTCTTAAATAAATGGAGGAGAGAGTGAAGGCATTTCTAAGGATTCTTTATGTTTTAAAAATCAAGATTCAAATGTGCATGTTGGAAACTAAAAAGGTTTTTGCACTCTGCAGGAATTTTTCTCATAAATAAATGAGTTATTGTCTCAAATGTAAAAAGAAAAGTAATACTAAAAATATTTCATATATTAAAAGTAAAAATAACAGGGTTATACAAAAAGGTATATGTTCGGTGTGTGGTTCAAAAAAAAATCAATTTATCTCCAAACACAAACGAGGAGGAGATATACAAAAGTTTTTATCAGGAAGTAAATTTACAACTACTGGAATACCAGGGGAATTACATCTTCCAGGGTATTCTTTCTGTGGTCCAGGCACAAACTTGGATAAAATATTAGATGAGGCAGACAATCCTAAATCATGGAGTAAACCCATCAATAGAGTTGATGAAGTGTGCATGAGACACGATATTGATTATGGGAATACCACAACGTTGGAAGAAAAGCATGAAGCCGATAGAGAAATGTTGAATAATTTGTCTCTGATACAAAATCCAACCTTGAGAGAAAAAGTTGATCGGTTCATTGTGAACAAGATGATCAGTGCTAAATTGAAAGTTGGACTTGGAAATTCAAAAAACTTATAGGCTCTAATGATGTCATTAAGACTGAAGAGCAATTAGCTGATGAATTACATAAACCAATATTCACAAAGTTTCGTAGAAGGAAAGTTTATTCCAAGGAAGTTGATTATATCTGGTCCGCTGATTTGATTGAACTCCATAATGATAAGGGGTACAAGTATGCTTTAACTGTAATTGATTTGAGGAGTAGATATGCATGGGTTGTCCCTTTAAAAAACAAAACAGGAAATACTCTTATGTTCGCCTTTCAACAGATATTTAATAAAAGTAAGAGAAAACCTAAAAAATTGTGGACTGATGAGGGTAGAGAGTTTTATAACAAGACATTTATGAATTTTCTAAAAAATAACAGTATTACATTATACATTACCTTTAATGAAGGGAAGGCAGTTGTTGTTGAACGTTTTAATTCTACCTTAAAAGAGAGATTATATAAAAAAAATTCACACAACTCGGTTCACAACAATGGTCATCTTTTATTCAGGATATTGTGGATAAGTATAATGACACGATTCACACGTCAACAAATATGAAACCATCAGAAACATTTACAAAATTAAAATATGAAAAAGCGATTAATGTCAGAAAACCTAAGTTCAAAGTTGGTGATATCGTAAGAATATATAGGTGGAAATCTCATTTTGAAAAGGGTTATACTAAACGATGGACGAACGAACTTTTTAAAATTGTTGATGTAATAGATACGGTTCCTTGGACTTATAAGATATATGATTTGGAAGGGGAAGAGATTTTAGGTTCATTTTATTCACAGGAATTACAAAAGACAAAACTAAGCAGATAATACCCATGGGAGCAATGGATTGTCCCTTCACTCCCTCCTACTATACACCGTTGTGGACACTCGAGGGCCAAGTCTGAGGTGTATAACAGTATATAATGTGTGTCAAGGGGGACGTTCTTCGATCTGTGAACCCCAAACACAGAATCCTCAACTGAATAGTCAAGGCTTAACTTTGTTTGTTGATGTGTGTGTGTGTGTGTGTGTGTGTGTGTGTGTGTGTGTGTGTGTGTGTGTGTGTGTGTGTGTGTGTGTGTGTGTGTGTGTGTGTGTGTGTAATGGGAGCAATGGGTTGGCGCTTCACTCCCTACTACTACACAGCGTTGTGGACACTCGAGGGCTAAGTCCGAGGTGTATAACAGTATATAATGTGTGTCAAGGGGGACGTTCTTAGATCTGTGAACCCCAAACACAGAATCCTCAACTGAATAGTCAAGGCTTAACTTTGTTTGTTGATGTGTGTGTGTGTGTGTGTGTGTGTGTGTGTGTGTGTGTGTGTGTGTGTGTGTGTGTGTGTGTGTGTGTGTGTGTGTGTGTGTGTGTGTGTGTGTGTGTGTGTGTGTGTCCCAACCCTCACATTCAAAATCTCAACCCCAACCCTCACATTCAAAATCTCAACCCCAACTCAATCCTCGCCCAACACAATGTCTTTTTCAAAATGAGATTTCCACATATATATATATATATATATATATATATATATATATATATATATATATATATATATATATATTTATATTTTATGTTTTTTTTCTTTTTTTCTCTCTTCTTCCAATTCTGTGTTTTAAGGCTTTCAGGTTTGATGACGTAGAAAGGGGGAGTAAGCCTGCACTTTCTTCCCAGAACGAACAATGTATATTTTTTATGTTTTTTTCTCTTCTTCCAATTCTGTCTTTTAAGGCTTTCAGGTTTGATGACGTAGAAAGGGGGAGTAAGCCTGCACTTTCTTCCCAGAACGAACAATGTATATTTTTTATGTTTTTTTCTCTTCTTCCAATTCTGTCTTTTAAGGCTTTCAGGTTTGATGACGTAGAAAGGGGGAGTAAGCCTGCACTTTCTTCCCAGAACTTTCTTGATCTTGCTCCCATCAAGGACCATCCGACAAAGAACTACATCGATAGGTTTAGATCCCAAAGAGTGATAGCAACTCCAAAAGTCTCCAAAATATAAATAAACAAAATAATAATAATAAATAAATAAATAAATAAAAGTCTCCAAAAAAGTTTCAAGTCTCCAACATAAACCCAACTTTCCAAGTCTTCAAGGTATAACCACATTCCCGTTGAGTTTCCAAGATATGTATCACATTGTGAGTTATCAAGCCAGAACCCACATTTCAAATATTCAAAATAAAACCAACTTACAAAGTCTCTTAAGGATAACTCATTTCCTGATTTTTTTCAAAATTTGTGAGTCTCCAAGGTAGGCCCCATATTTAGAACCATCTTGGCAGAACCCTTTTCCTGAGTCTCCAAGGTAGTTATTTAAACCATCAAGGCAGAACTCATTTACTGATTTTTTTTCAAAATTTGTGAGTCTCCAAGGTAAAACTTGTATTCTGGCTCATCAAGGTATAACTTATTCAGTGGGTATTGTCTTGATAACTCACAATGAGTACTATTGCTGTAAAACTCTTTTTCAGGATTTTGCTGGTCTCCAAGATATAACTCTTTGGTTGGGTCATCAAGGACGAACTCGTTCTGTGGGTCTTGGTCGCTCACAAGGTCTTCAACCAAGCCAACAATTTCACCCCAAGTTGTAGCAAAAGCAGTATTTTCATTTCGTATTTCAGATACAATTTCCTGTGAGAGAAAATAATAATGTATTAATCAAGTGATTTAATTATTAAATGAGTATGCTTCAATCAAAGTTTGAAAATAGGAAAATAAAAATCTTACCTAAACAGATAAGAGGTTTGAATCCAGTTCATCAACTTGAAGGTTTAGTTCCATACAAGTCGGAGAGTTCCAAGGAACCCCAAAGTCATCCCACTCAAGGTCTTGCTCGTTCTGTGGGTCTTGGTCGCTCACAAGGTCTTCAACCAAGCCAACAATTTCGCCCCAAGTTGTGGCAAAATCGGTATTTTCATATTGCATTTCAGATACAATTTCCTATGAGAGGAAATAATAATGTATTAATTAAGTTATTTAATTATTAAACGAGTCGATGTTTAAA
>NC_140965.1:77316966-77319466 GCF_056783735.1 Eptatretus burgeri
TTTACACGAAAGTCATGAAGACCAGCAGGGTACCCATCTCCGATGGGTTTGTCGGTCTCACTTCAAATGAGCAATTTTTTGGAGTGTGTTTTGCTAGAAATGGGAATTCAATGTAAGTAATGATGTGGACCATGGCACGTGGTACATTTTCATCTTATGGACAATGGCTGTTCACTCAGAAGAATAACTATCGTTAGTGATTAAAAATATTTGTAGTGCATAGCTCGATACTTGCAAAATCCAATGAAACAATAGTTGCCATGGAAACAGCAATTTGGTAATTTGGAAAATATGACCTATCAAGTGTTTTACATGATTGAATGTTGTGCATAACAAATTTGGTTGATACATTTTCTAATTGTGGACTAATGGGTGTGTTCCATGTTTTGGAAGGTATTGACCTTGAGCCTCGACTAATTTTGACCAGATTTTATGCACATTTTCTACATAGGTGTACAAATAAAATTAGCTGTGTAAATTTCAATTTTATATCTTGAAAAATTCCAGAGGTTTGGCAACAATAAAATCACCAAAAAATCCTGTTTGATTACAATGCGGTAATATTGTTTTCAGGGATGTTGTTTTCTCTTTTCCACGTGGGACTTTTTCCATACCACGGGGGACTTTTCTCTTTTCCACGTGGGACTTTTCTCTTTTCCACGTGGGACTTTTCTCTTTTTCACGTGAGACTTTTCTATTTTCCACGCGGGACTTTTCTATTTTCCACGCGGGACTTTTCTCTTTTTCACGTGAGACTTTTCTATTTTCCACGCGGGACTTTTCTATTTTCCATGTGGGACTTTTCTCTTTTCCACGCGGGACTTTTCTCTTTTTCACTTGAGACTTTTCTATTTTCCATGCGGGACTTTTCTATTTTCCACGTGGGACTTTTCTCTTTTTCACGTGAGACTTTTCTATTTTCCACGTGGGACTTTTCTCTTTTCCACGCGGGACTTTTCTCTTTTCCACGCGGGACTTTTCTCTTTTTCACGTGAGACTTTTATGTTTTCCACGTGGGACTTTTCTCTTTTCCACGCAGGACTTTTCTCCTTTCCACGCGGGACTTTTCTCCTGTCCACGTGGGACTTTTCTTCTTTCCACGTGGGACTTTTCTCCTTTCCACGTGGGACTTTTCTCTTTTCCACGCGGGACTTTTCTCTTTTTCACGTGGGACTTTTCTCCTTTCCATGCGGGACTTTTCTCCTTTCCACGTGGGACTTTTCTTCTTTCCACGTGGGACTTTTCTCCTTTCCACGTGGGACTTTTCTCTTTTCCACGCGGGACTTTTCTCTTTTTCACGCGAGACTTTTCTGTTTTCCATGTGGGACTTTTCTCTTTTCCACGCGGGACTTTTCTCTTTTTCATGTGGGACTTTTCTCTTTTTCCACGCGGGACTTTTCTCCTTTCCACGTGGGACTTTTCTCTTTTTCACGTGAGACTTTTCTATTTTCCACGTGAGACTTTTCTATTTTCCACGTGGGACTTTTCTCTTTTCCACACGGGACTTTTCTCTTTTCCACGCGGGACTTTTCTCTTTTTCACGTGGTACTTTTCTCTTTTCCACGCGGGACTTTTCTCTTTTTCATGTGAGACTTTTCTCTTTAACATGTGAGACTTTTCTCTTTCCACGCGGGACTTTTCTCTTTTCCACGTGGGACTTTTTTCTTTTCCACTTGGGACTTTTCTCTTTTTCACGTGGGACTTTTCTCTTTTCCACGCGGGACTTTTCTCTTTTCCACGCGGGACTTTTCTCCTTTCCACATGGGACTTTTCTCTTTTCCACGTGGGACTTTTCTCTTTTTCACGTGAGACTTTTCTATTTTCCACGTGAGACTTTTCTATTTTCCACGTGGGACTTTTCTCTTTTCCACACGGGACTTTTCTCTTTTCCACGCGGGACTTTTCTCTTTTTCACGTGGTACTTTTCTCTTTTCCATGCGGGACTTTTCTCTTTTTCATGTGAGACTTTTCTCTTTAACACGTGAGACTTTTCTCTTTCCACGCGGGACTTTTCTCTTTTCCACGTGGGACTTTTCTCTTTTCCACTTGGGACTTTTCTCTTTTTCACGCGGGACTTTTCTCTTTTTCACGTGAGACTTTTCTCTTTTCCACGCGGGACTTTTCTCTTTTCTACGCGGAACTTTTCTCTTTTTCACGCGGGACTTTTCTCTTATTCACGCGGGACATTTCTCTTTTCCACGCGGGACTTTTCTCTTTTCCACACGGGACTTTTCTCTTTTCCACGTGGGACTTTTCTCCTTTCCACATGGGACTTTTCTCTTTTGGATTTATAGGGTCTTAGGTTCATAAAGGGTCTTGGGGGTCTTAAGGGGTCTAAATGGTCTCAAGGGTGTTGTGGGTCTTAAAAGTCGAAAGGATCTGAGGTGTTGAAATGGCCTGAGGGGTCTTAAACGGTCATAGGGTTATAAAAGGTCTCATGGGTCTTAACGGTCTTATGGGTCTTAAATGGTCTTAATTGTATTAAGGTTATAAATGGTCT
>NC_140965.1:77319966-77527466 GCF_056783735.1 Eptatretus burgeri
TGCCACATTATAACTGCTGGCAGTGATGACCAAGTACCAAAACATCCCGCTTTGATGCAACCCCACTTTGATTGGACACCTGACCCTGACACATGACGTTTATTATTATTATTAAATAGAATTTAGAATGGGATTAAAATAAATTAAATTCAAATCAAATGGAAGACCAAATAGGTACAGTCTTGCATTGGAGTCATCAGAAGGAACCCGAACAAGCAAAAAGCAAAGATCTAGCCGTTTTGTAATTAAAAGAACTATATATGATCGAGAATAGAAGATCAAGAAACCAATAACATTGTAAATGGAGACGGGTAGACAAGTGACAAATGAACAACCAACCACCACGACAAACGACCACCAAAAAGGTTTACAAGTTGATAAATAAGGTTGAGTTTTTGAGTCAAGAAAAGCTTACATGTAAGTATGGGAGACACAACCAGATGGCAATCAGCTGAACTTTTGAAGAATTGGGAAGGGTAATGGGGAATGCATTTTTGACCTGCAGGGGATTTAGTGGGGCAAAGGGCAGATAGGAGAGGAAGAGAAAAACCGGAAGAGAAGCAATGGAGGATTTCCAAGGCCACGAACCAGTGGTCTCCAGTGAGGGAGGCGAAGACTTCTTTCCTTTCTGGAAGATGCTAGTAGGGGGCATTGACGAAATCACGTTTGGGGGGCACGGTACAAAATGGCAGCATGAGCCCGCAGAGTATTGCTCCATAATACAGACTGTGGATAAATGCTTTGTAAACTAAAGTTGTGAGATGAGAGCAGTCAAGAAAGGACTGTTTTACAGATTATTCCAAGGTGATGGCTGGTCCAGTAATTACAGATCGATGACGTTTGTCGACAATTGGTAAATCAACGGGATACGGGATCTGAACCTGGAATTTCAACATCCTCAGCTATGTGTTCTGATGGGATTCCATTATTCTCTTCTCCTTTTAACCTCATTCCACCCGCACCCCTCCCCCTTTACCTAACTCAATTACCCTCTCAATACTTCCCTAAACTATTCCATTTTCTTATCTATACCTTACTGAAGAAACCCTCATCCATTTCCAAATTGCCTAGTTAGTTGACCTAAAATAAGACAACCAGTGCATTACAACGGTGAGAATAATTTGTACAAGCTCTCATCAAAATTTAACAAGATAGATTGCATAGCTCCTGTTCCTCTTTCTTTTCTTCCCAAAACAACAAATATCTCAAAACTGCCAGATCTTAATATCCCAAGAATAAATTGTTTTGCAACAAACATAAAAAGGAACCATTCTACAAGGGTCATTCTAGTGAAAGTTACACTTTTAAAAAGAAAAATCTGTGGCTTAACAAAATATTTGTTTTCCCAACTAAGCACAGATGACACCCCATTAATCCAGTTATACGAGTGTCATCCAGAAATGTCTGATTTCACCAGTGTACTAAAACCAAAATTCTGCTTGATGGTGTAAACATCATAGGAAAACAAAAAGCACAGTTTTGACCAAGGAGGTTAAATGTGAACCTGATTAAGATAAATTGTTTTTTCAATGCCAATTTAACTTGCCAAGCTCAGCTGCTCTTCTTCAAAACTTCTATCGTATCCAGAGTTCTGAGCAATGGGAAAATCCCCATAGTACCATCTAAAAAAGAGGAGTGACACAAAGTGACCAAAAACAACATTTGGTGGCTTTTGGAGGTCAGCAAGCGAGTAATGTGCCACTGGGGTGCTACAGGTCACCAGAGATTCCATTGTTTCATCTCAAAGCCAAGACTTGATCTGAGGAAAGGAGAGTGGGTGAAGAGGTGGGGGGAGGGAGTATCAGAGAGAGACCAATAAGAGTGCTGTAACTAGAAAAGCTGGGCTGGCCCTAGATACAGCAAACAGCTCCATCTGCCTTTACCCAAAGCAGTGCTACGTAACCACTAATTGAATTGGCTACTTTGGACCTGCAAAGGCCAAGGCTTGCTTCATCAATCTCGATTAGTGATAACAGGCTTTCTTTGAGATAGTTAGGCTGTCAGTTTAGACTCTGGCATGAAAACTGCATTGATGAAGCAAGATTTCTGGAGATCACAGGAAAAGGAAAGGGGCTGGCAGGATAGCCTGAAGGTATGCACTGTTGCCTCTGAGCTGTATATCCTGGGCTTGAATCTTGAGGCTCAACTGCAGAGACACCCTGATGTTTCGCAGCAAGGGCTAAGCCTTCGATATGTGTGCCATCCCTCAGATGGATGTTAAACTGGGTGCTCCATCTGCTTGCACTAGTTTCGTGGACGTTAGGGATCCCGCAGTGTCCTTCGTGAAGAGTAGGTAAAGCGATTACCGGCACCCGAGCCAAATTCCAAATTCCTTCTTTAACCTACAGAGGGCACTGCATCAGTAGCACAGCTTCAAACCCTGATAATTGATGCTACCCACAGCTACGTAATGCGTATGAAGGCTGAAGAAGTAAAAGGAAATTTTCAAATATCATCCAACTTGTAGCAAGAGGCCACCTTAAAAATCTAATCTTCTTATTTTCGAAAGAAATTATATATTTATTTTTTCACAAATGGGTGCAAGTGATGCAAGTGAGCATGTATCACATACGTCCAGTTGTGAAAAAATAGAGATTTCAGTTGAACTTTGAGGAATGGTCACTATTTTTCTTTTCTTGGGTATTCATGCTTGATATGATCAAACTCAACTATCCATATTCGTGCCATTAAATGCTATTCCTTTGGCTTCATGGTGCATGAATCCATGAACCCAGTGTCTAATTGAAAATAGGGCCATGTGTCTTGAAACTCACCTGGATCAGGAGCAACACTTACTTAAACCCCTCGCACACATCCTCTTAGACCCTGATTTTTCTAATGCCATGAACAAAATTTAGTGCATCACTGGGAATGAAGGTTGTGGTCAAGTTTTATTAAAATTGTGTGTGTAGTTCGGAGAAGAGAGTAAATATCTATTTGGGGGGGGGGGGGGTCAAACCCCACTCATCCTGTAGACCCTTTTAATGAGTGCAGATTTTGATACGGTCAATACACTTTAGTACATCACGGGTGATGAAGGTTGTGGTCGAGTTTCATCGAAATTGTGTGTTTGATTCAAGCGATAATGAATGAAGTGTTTACAGACTGATTCACTCACTCACCTATGGACACTGCTCGATCGCATAAGCTCACCGGACTAAAGTCCTGGTGAGCTAAAAATGATATATTTCTTATTCCCCAGTTCTTATCCTGCAACAAAAAAGTCGTAACGAGTATTGTATATACATTTATAATGCATATTTTATTTTCAGGATGGAACAGCTCAATTTGGAGAGTCAAAAGATTGGAGTAAAAATGAATATGACAAAGACATAATTAATATTCCAGTGCTATTCAGAAAAAGGAAGATTAAATTGATCACTGCAAAATCGAAGAAACCAGCAATTACATTTATTAACGACAACTCATATAAATGGATATGGATCACTTTGAAGAAGCGAAGAGAAGCGCTGAAGCAGGATGGGCAGCATTTTGGAAAAGTTTGAAATGTTATGAAAAGCAAACTTTCTTTGTTTCTGAAAAGGGAACTTTACAAAGTGTTCTCCCAACAATGACATGTCATAGTGAAACATGGTCTCCAACAAAGAAGATGGAACAAAGACTGATCACCGCACAAAGAATCACAGAAGATGCTGTCTTGGCAAAACCAAGACGGACAAGAAGAGAAACGAATCAGATAGAAAACATAATTCCTTGACATTCTGGTCACAATCAAAAAACTCGAAATGGAACTGGACTGGACACGTAGCAAGAAGAATGGATAATCGGTGGACAACAAGAATTACAACCTGGCAACTGAGAGAAGGCCTTGCAAGAAGCTGTAGACCAAAAATGAGATAGAGAGATGATGCTGGACTATGTTGGACTATGTTGATGAAGGTCTTCACCCTGCAGTGGAATAAATAGGCTTGTCAAGTCCAGTGAAGCCATATTTTTCTTTTTTTTTAAACAGATTTCTTTGTAAAATATTCAGATGATTCATTATTACCATTTCTGAGAACTCAAGAGTTTCATTTTTTTCAGAGTAAATAAATATTTTAACAAAATTGTTGGTATTTCAGGTCCCAGGATAAGGCGTCTTATTGATAATATATTATTGCATGTTTGCTTAAGATGTTTTAAAGAGCAAGCATTATACATTTCTTTGGAACCATTTTTGTGGAGAAAAGAAAAAAATTAGAAATCAGTTGCAAATGTGAAAAAAAACGCTCAAAGAAAAAAAAACTTAGTTGGGAGAGGGAGAGAATAAAGGTTTGTTCTTTAAAATTAGGTAAACATCATCTCGTTTTATTCTATCTCTCTTTCTCTTAAAAAGCGACTTGCAGATAAAACAGGAAGATGTACACGAGTTTACAAAATCATTTTTGTTTAGAGTTACGGTTGTGCAAGTTATTCCGAGACTGCGATGCACACGTTTCAATGGAGAAGAGTACAAAGAAGGAAGAATTGTCAATGGAGTGGATCTATATGAGAAATTCCCAAGTTGCATTTATTAATTAATCTTTTGCTTTTGTGGGTTTCTGCTTGACTGCGGAATGCATGTGATGTAAATGGACAGCTCACAGTCGATTAGGGACTGACAAAGCCAGGATGTGGCAGCCGTCACATAATTTACTGGGAAATATGTTTGACTACTTAATGCTACATTTCTTTCAAGTAACAACGTAAAGTAAAAAAATTGAATTCATAAAAAAATGTAAAATGGAATAATGTAAAGTGGATGTTTTAAAATGAAAAACGAATTGAAAAACATCGGCACGAGCCTTCAATAGTCTGACTCGCTCTTCATTTTACATGAAATTTTTTTTAAATTAAGTGCTCATAAAAACAAAATAATTAATTTTCATTCCCCCATATATGGTGCTCGGAAGAGTATCCATTTCTAGTGATGGGGAAGTTTAAGTTAATCTATCAATTTAAATAATATTTCATGGACTTTAAAAAGGTCAATTGTGTTACACTCCCAGTTTCACTCAGAGACTAAGCTCTATCTACTTATACTGCCCACCACAAAATAGTGATGAAACATAGAGGGTAGAGGTTGAATTTGTTAAAAAGCGGCCAAAATATCCTGGTTGTGAAATATAATTTCGCATCAACATTATTCATGTCTGTTCTCCCATCATTTCAAAAGTGAATGTTGAGCTTTTCAAAAGCAGCACGGGAAGTGGCCGCTGTAAAAGAGAGAGACTCGAACATGTGGACGGACCCTACGGTTCACAATATATAATACATTACTTCCTTTCCAAGAAACTTGAACACAGAAATGGACCATTCTGCCCATCAAGCCTGCACAACGGTTGCCAACCTACGGCAGTTTTTTATTTACAGTAAAGGCTCGAGGAAGAGCTACAACACTGAACAGATCATGACACAACAGGACAAAAGGAACAGTAGAGTATTGTGGGGGGGGGGGGACCATATTAACTATGATACTGATAAAAACCATATTCACTCTCTCCACTCTGTCGCAGAGCATCGATGCCTCCAAAGCAGCTTCCTGAGCAAAGGTTCACTTCCTTACCTTACTTACTCTTCCTCAGTTTCCTTACTTTTCATGTTACGTTATCAAAAGCATGTCAACTTATATTCAAGTTTTTACCCTTTTATTACACTTTATCTACAATCAGTGTCACTTTGAGAGATGAATGGAATGAGTATATACAGCCAATGTGATCTTTTCAAGCATCTTACCTGTGAAGGATAGTAGTATTAAACACTGCTATTTGAGCTGGTTTCTACGTTCATTTTCACACACGTTGGTTGTCAACTCATTGGACAGGTGCCATAAGGTGGAACAGAGCCTTCACAGAGCCCAACATATTCACCTTATTTAACATAGGATCATGTTTCGAGAAACAAGTTGTAATGTTATGCTGGAATCAATCTAGTAGCCCTGTGCTGTACCCTCAGTATGGCAGCTATTTGTCCTTCCTGAGTTATGGTGACCAAAACTGCACGTAATATTCTAGATGGGGCCTCACTAAATGTTCAAGTACATAAGTTTTAAGAAAGTAATCATTTAAAGATCGTTGAAACAATCCAGAAACTTAGCGCGACGGAAGCAGTTTTATACATCACCCTGATGGCCTTACACACTTTAATAAGATGACATTGAGTCGCAGTTTAGTCTCATGTCTCGTACGTACATAACCATATTGGAAGAGTCTACTTCACCTGATAGTTTCCTTCTCACATGCCATGCCCTCTCATATATATATATATATATATATATATATATACACACACAAACACACACACACACACACACGAAGTAGATGCACCCGGCTTTGCCCGGGTACTTTTTGAATGAATTTAATCTTCTGTACATAGGTCTGATGCGACCCCAGGATCAGTTCCCAATTGGGCCACGGCAGTCATAGCTGAAGGGGGGTGGTGAGGGAGAAACACCCCCCCCCCCGGCCGAGGGGCCTCACCACCTCGCCTATAACCTTCCTGGGGCCAGTTCCGACATTTTTTGTTTCAGAGGTTTCCTCCCACCTTTCACCATTCAGGAGATTAGTGAGTGCAGACAAACACACAAACAAACAAAAACTTCAAATTATAGATATAGATACAGATATATATATATATATATATATATATATATATATATATATATATATATATATATATATATATATATATATATATATATATATATATATATATATATATATATATATATATATATCCACTGTCTTTTCCACCACATTATCTAGCATGTTAAATTAGTTATTCATGCCTGTTGTGCCCTTTATGACATCGCTAAAAAAAATACGTTTCCTATTTGCAATTTGTCACTGGCTGACACCAATACAATTTTTTTATAACTTACCCTATATGCATCAAAAAACTCCATATATCGAACAAAGTTTGAAATGGAGCACCTCGCCACCATTAGAGCATTTACATTGCATCAGATGTGGCAATTAGTGTGAATTGTTACTCCTAGCTTCTCGGCTCTGATGGAAGACGCCATTTGCATTTTTGCCAGCCCCATCCCTATCCCGTTTAGAATCCTGTGTGAGTACAGGTAACTTGCTCATGATTTTGCAGTCAGTCTACAAAAATTACCTTACTCGGTTACTAGCAAGACCATGTGCGCCCTGCAGAAGTCTGGGGGAGTGTGAGGGTGATAAACCAAGGAAAAGGAAGAGGGAAAGACCAGAAGGGGGGGGTAAAGAACAGAGAGGCCACCAACCTGTCTGCGATGTTACAGTTAGCCCAGACACTCAGATTCATCGTGGGAGATCCGAATGATTTTGAAGGCTTTGGTTTCCACGGCATCCAAGGTGTGCGGAAGGGGCACCTGGCCAAAGGGGACAGCAGTAGTCTACCGAGCTGCAGACGAAGAACTTGTAAGCTGAGAAGAGTTCAATTTGCCAAGGAAAGTCTTTTCCCGACTGAGAATGCCTCGTTGGCAGCTTTCAGCATATGTTGTTGCTGAGGTGAATGAAAGGGTGGGAGGATGAAAAATAGCCATTGGTACATGGCACGGTGCTGCATTGGTGGGATACCATGGGGGTAGGTGCATGTTTATCTGCTTATATGGAGCTAATTCTGTCTATGGAAGTTTAATTCAGGTATAATTTTATAACTACGAGTTTAACCGGTATTAAAGCATGAAGTTCTAAATGAAATGTAATAATTAATCTTGGAGTCCTGAGCCTCGCGTTGCTTTCCCTAATAATAGTTACGAATGTTACTTTAATCTCGTGGAAATAAAAAGTCCATGAGATGGCTCTACACTTGAAGCCAAGCACGGTATATCATACGCCGAGCATTCAATAAGTCTGAATAACCAGTTACACTAACAATAGTCCAAGTAGGCACACCAACTTAAAAAAATATATATTATATACTCTGTGTACATAATTAGCAAGAAAATATATAAACAGTTTTATTTACAGATCGTTAGACTTTTCTTGATACGTCTTAGACTTAGATTTGTAGAAAAATTCAAACGCCCAAATTACATCTTAAAATTACAAACCATTACAGAATGCCCAACCCCAGTGCGCAGGGTTCTTTTTTATTGCACAGACGAGGCCAAACAAAATGAGTGCAACGAGCTTAAGGCAGTACTGCCAACATGAATTACCCTGCATGTGGTCTGATGCTGACACCCGCTCACGTCCACAAAACACACCAAACTTCATGAATCTTTCAAGGCCGCTTTGGAAAGCTGCTCACTCGCTCAAATTGTACAAAGGTCCAATGAGCCCTCAATGGACCTGTCTGCAGCCAAAAAGGGCTACACTTAATACCCAGGCCTGTTGAGATTTGCATGTACTAAAAGTGTTGGGCTCGGCCTGAACTAACACATTCGGATTTAAATTTTATTTTGTCTTCAACAAAACTCTTTGTTTATTTGTTTCAGACAAGAAAAAGTAATATATCCTTGCAATCAAACAAAATGTTATCTTCCAGGAATAATTTCAATATCATTGCAATGGCATGATTTAGTTGCTGAAACCATTGTATTATAATTGGTGAGAAATGATAACGTCATAGAAGGGTGATTGTTTGCACAATGGAGGATTGTTGTGTTTAAATAAGCCAGGTACCGTGAACCAAAATCACAGTGCACGTTCAAGTATCTTTGTTATTAATTTTGTGCTAGCCTCTCCAATAAGATCACAAACGTGATTTGAGATGGATGGATGAGTATACCAGATCAGAAAACAAAAGTCGATCAACGGGAGGTGGAATCATGAAATGATGTGGCCGGCAACAACAACTACAACAGCAACAAGAACACAATGCATTTTGCATAATTCATATTGTCTGTTTTAACGGAAATAAATGGCACTTGACGGAAAACGGCGTTTGTACTTTTTTTTGCAAGATTTTAAAGGTTGTAGAAAAAAAAAGAAGTAAATTCCAGGAAATTAAAGATGTCCAAAATGATTTGCAATTCAAGAATACACAAGCTTGTTCATTTTGCTCAGTGGATAGAATTAAACGAATTTGATGGGAGCATTCATCTATATATTACTAAAACTCTCATCTTGTGTATATATGTATGTTCCTGAAATACAGCCAAAACGGTACATGATAGCGCAAAATGTTTAGTGCCACCTTACTCACCATTCTCCTGCGGTGTGCAGTATCAAGTTTCGTTCAAATCGGGCAACGAAAAAATTATTAAAAGATCAATTCCCCATTCAGTGAAGTACTCTTCAGGAGTATTTGATCAATGCAAACAACCTCAGCGGTATAGTTCTCTGGAGCTATCTTTCTTTTTCTTGAAATGATTTTTTCATCAACCGCTGTCACAACGGGAACCCAACGGGTTCACGGGCCGTCTAGTAATGGTTAAATGCAAAGCATTTTCTCGTTTCATCAAATTCCAACATCGTTATTCTTTCCTGACAGTACAAGGCATTGGGGGAGAATTATTGGCTGAAGGCCACTGATGTTTTTGGCCCTCTATAGGTTAGTGCAGGTGGTTGGAATTTGCCCAGGGTGCCGGCAATAGCTCGCTAACTGTTTGCGAAGGACACCGTAACATCTTTAACGTCCACCAACTAATCTCAGCAGACGGGGCGCCCAATGTTACTAATCCACCCTGACATCTCCACATGCACTCAACTAACGGTGGTGGATGGGATGTTCAGTTTAACGTCCCTCCGAAGAACAGCACAGGCATTGATGCCTCACCCTGTCTGCGAAACACCAAGATGAGAGTTTATTGCTGACTCAAGATTCAAATCCAGGATAGACAGCTCAGAGGTGAGTTTTTATACCACTATGCTGTTCTGCCAGTCCACGTTGGGGTGGTAAAAGAAAGGCTGAACATGGTGGCTGAGAACAAAGCTTTGGACGTAACGACTCGTGCAATTCCAGTAGCATACTGATTCTTTGGGTAGATCGAGCTGCCAGTCATTCACCCCCTTTCATGCACAATGGCAATGCTTAAAGAAGATTTGCCAATTATTTTTGATTATCAGGAATCGGTGCATGGTTAGGGAAAAAAAAGACATTCTGGTGTTGGTTACATGTATTTCCAAGGTCTCCAAGGCATGGTCATGGGGCATTGGTTTCTGCCTTGCTTGGCTCTAAGAATGAAGAATGTCCCACCAAGGCCTAAAGGTCTACCACTCGCACTCGGTCAATATGGGGTTGCAATGAAATTGAACATCTTGGAAATGCACATTTTAACCAGGATTGCTTCATTATGTTCACAAATATCTGTGATTATTTGATAAAGGAAGTCATTATAAAGCACTCGCAGGAAGGTGGTACACCTGACATTGCCAGGTGCTGTTCTCATCCTGTTGGTATTTTGAGATAATTAAAGTTTTTTTTTTTGTGGGGGCTTAGAACACTTCCCTACACCCACGAAGGAATGGGGTCAGGGATCATTTAATATGACCTTTCACATCGCTACAAAGGCTTAGACAATTGAGCGATCAGAAAAAAAAAATGCAATTTTCTTTTTCAAAATTTTCAATTATTATTATGTATTTTTTTTGCCCTGAAACACTCGTGGGCACTCACTGATGAACCTCTGAAAATTTGACGAGGATCCGTTTGCCCATCTCAAAGTAAAACTGTGACACACACACACACACACACACACACACATCTCTTACGACTATAAATAACGGTTTGTTTGCGTTGTTGCCTCCAGAAATAGGATTTACAAACCTGATGCTTATCCCAGATGAATCTCACTCCCCGGCCAGCTCCTCAAACAATCACATACAGATACCATACAACATAAGGCAAGCGTGAGGTCCTATGCCTGGTGTTGGCTTAATGGTTAGGGTGGTGGGCTTGGGATCCAGAGTTCAAATCCTGCTTGGCCATTGAATTAATACCAGGGGTGGGGGGTTGATCCTTCTGAGGTTGCCAAAATGAGTGCTGGGATAACTGAGCCATTGGAGCATCCATCCTTCGTCGGAGTTGTGACCTGTCCGGGATTGTGCCCAATAGCCCATGAGACTGCTTTAGCAGTACTGATGCTCTGTCTGTGCAGCGTATGATCCCAATGGATGGATGGTGAGGTCCTGTCGACCCGTGTTTGGGAAGGGGTGGTGTTTGGGCAATATAAATTAACAAGATTTTGGTGTTGTCAGGACAAGTCCTGAAAGATTCGCTCTGTGGCATTTCAGCTGTTGGATCAGATCTCTCCAATGATTGCAAGAGCTGTCAGTTTGTGCCAATGGGAGCAGCTTCAACTGTGAACCTATGTGGGATTAACCCTTTTAGTAGGGAACCCACGTCATCCTGCTTGTAAAGAAGGAGCGGGGGTGGGTTAGAGAGATGAGAGGGAGAAATGCATTTTAAGCACTGGGAACTGCTTGGATTGGTCCGCTATGCACAGACAGGATTGCTTCATTCTAAGACCCTATGCATGGTGCATCAGGTGCATCGAACACTGCCTCCATCTGTCTGTCAATCAGTCCAAGCACAGAACAGTCTGAAAATGCATCGTATTCACGATAAAAATGGCTTGGTGTTGGCTTAGCGGTTAGGGTAGGGGTGGCTGGGTAAGATCTTCGGGTCTTGAGTTCAAGTCCCCCATCAAGCCGTTGAAATAACACCAGGTGGGTGGACTGGCCTGTCATCCTTCCGAGGTCAGCAAAATGAGTCCCAGCTTAAAGTTCGGTACCTTACAGTTGACGTAGAAAGCTGAAATTCCGCGTGCCAATGGACATTGAAGCCGATACGCCAGGAAAAATCACAGAACCGTCGGAAAACATCTGTTAATGAAAATATAAATAAATGGAAAAAAAAAACAACAAATACAGGTGAGTGACCCAAGACAAAGGGGAAGCAAGGTTCGTTATTGCTTACAACGTCTAAGCATACCCTGCTAGTATAGATATATAATTAAACTTTGTATACAATATACCCAGTTATACTTTTGGCCAGTTTTGGACATCCACCAGTATAATATAGAACATTTTCAATGCACCGCGTACCATCACCCCTACTTTATTGATAAATTACATTGTGAACTGTAAAATCTGTTTAATTAAATATTATTAAAATGAGTGAAATACTTTTAAATGTAACAGCCATTTATATCAGGCATATTTTCACTTCTCTCATTTTTTTATAGTTTTGGTGTTTTGTATGCAGCCTGTGGCTGCTGGTTGCATCATTTTCTGGAAGTACAGCTGTGCTGCTGATGTAGTACCCCTGTTACCATTAATATGTCAGTCTGTCAGCCAGTGAGTTAGTGAATCAATAGTTAGAATGAGTTTCAATATATATATATATATATATATATATATATATATATATATATATATATATATATATATATATATATATATATATATATATATATATATATATATATATATATATATATATATATATATATATTGTTACGGCTGTGGAAATTTGCATTACACCATAAAGGACCCTCAGGTGAGATATGTTCATAAGTACATGTGTAGTTAGCCCAAATGCGTTGTATAGAGGGAATTTATGTGATCCATCCGGGCTGCGACGCTTTGAGTTAGTCGTTTTTCTTTTTTCTATCTTTTATTTCAAACAAACCACACTCAACAACTACGCCACCGCCACTATCTACGCTACCACATCTTCGCCACTACGTCCGCTTCGGAACGGCAAACAAGGGCGCCAGGGAAGGAGTTGTGAGGACGCGCGGGTTTTCCCGCCTGTTTTTCCCCCGCGCTTGGTATGAAGGAAGAGGGGAGGGCAGCTTGCTGGCGATTGGTGGATGACCAGCGTGAGGCGGTCGGGGAGAGGGAACGACCCTCTTCGAGAACCCTCTCGAAGGAGGGTAGAGCCGAAAACGGGGGCGGAGTGAAGGGCGGAGCCCCGGGCTATTAAAGTCGGACACGGGCGGAGCGCTTGGGGTGCTCTTGCTCTCTTCATCTTCGTCTCCTCTGCGTGGTGGCCGCTGGCCTGGTCTTCTGTGGTGCGGTCCCGAGACCCCACTGGCGGGACGGAGCATCTGCCATGCCCCACACCACGACCTCGAGCAACCACATCCCCCCTCCCCCGCCTTTCTATCCGCGCTGAGATAGCGCCGAAAACCTCGTCCGTGGCGTCGAGCGGCCAACACGTGCCGGCGCGGGGCACGCTGGAGAGGACTCGCCTATCACGCCAGGTATCGGAGTCACGGCCAGGCGCGACCACACCGACGGACGTGGGAGAGGGACTCGACGGCCCAAAGGGAAGTCACCATTTTCTTTTCGGGGTTTTTGTATGGATCTTGTGGCACCGTGTCTCGTAAAGTAGAACTGTTTTAGTGTTGCCGTGTGTACGCGTATTCGGTTGTAGCTCTGCATCGTTTCTTTTGTTTTAATTGCTATATGTGCATTTTTCATTACTCTATGACTGTAAATATGTGCCTTCCATGCTTGTCTGTGTGTGTGTGAATAAAAATGCTTGCTTATTGAACTGTTCCCGCTTTGCTTCGTGTCTTTTCCTTTTTTATTGACCCTCCATCTTGCTTCACGTAAAGGGTTTGTAGTGGGTGCAAGATCCCGGTAATTAATCTGAACCGTCAAAGCTGACGATAACACCGCTCGGTTATCACTGTAGCACGGAACGGACCGCTTAAGCGGTTCGTGTCCAGAGTCAGCCTGTGGCGTGGTATGATCGTCCGGTCGACCATCCGCGCAGGTACTTAGGTAGATCGAATTTGGCGAGCGACCCTATCCTGCGCGGGTGGGCAATTGGCACGATCGTGGTCGGGTTAAACTCCCACCCGTGACTGGATCCCGGCGTTGTTCCAAGAGGGTCACGACAGAATTGTCCGTCCGGTGGGCGACGTGCCGCGATTCGAGTTACGTGGCCATCCGCACGTCAGCGGGCGCGAATTCGCAAATACATATATATATATATATATATATATATATGTATATATATATATATATATATATATATATATATATATATATATATATATATATATGTATATATATGTATATATATACATACATATTAGCAGGGTATACTGGGCGTAGTGGTGTGCGCCTGTAATCCAGCTACTCGGAGGCTTGGGTTGGAGGATCGCTTGAGGATGGGAGCCCTGTGCTGAGCCATGCTCTGAGAGGGTGTAGGGCAGCCTGGCATCATGGCGAAACCCAATCCTTATCCCTGTGTCGTAAGAGGCGACCAGGGTTGCGTCAGGAAGGGCATATAGCGTAAAACCTATGCCAAATCAGTATGCGGATCATAACGGATGATCCGCTGCGGCGACCCATAACGGGAGCAGCCAAAAGACGAACAATACAACATATACATATTAGCAGGGTGTCCTTACATATTGTGTAGGTATGCAAGGAAAACAGACACAGGTCGAGGCCATTCAGCCCATCATGCCTGTGTGAACAACACACTAATTTATCTACACAAGATTCAAAAAAGAAAATGCAATTTTTTTTTTTTAATATATCTATTTTAAGATTTTGTCGTTTTGTAATGTTTTTTCTCCCCCTCCCCCTCAGAGGAGGGGGCATGGGCTTGATTAAAAACACACATCATCAACCACACAACACCCCTTGAGGAGACCCCCACCAACAGCATTCCATGCACACAATCACCCATCAATGCTCAAACTACTTAAAAGTCCTATCAACATCCCCATACCCCTCTATCTCCATAACTTCCAGGTACCTACCTAATTCTAAGTTAAACTTATCTCCTGTTTCTGCTGCCACTGCCTTTCCAGGGAGACTATTCCATGCATTAACTACTCTCTGAGTGAAAGTCCCCTTCCTTACTACCTTCTTAACTCTCCTCTTCTTTACTCTCAGGCTATGGCCCCTGGTCCTATCACTGTCTACTCTATTGAATAATTCTTCTGCATTTATTTTATCTACACCTTTCATTATCTTAAATATCTCTATCATATCTCCTCGTAACCGCCTTCTTTCTTGTGAATAAAGCCCTGTCTCCTTCACCCGCTCCTCATAGCTGAGTCTAGCTAGGCCTGGAATCAATCTAGTAGCCCTATGCTGAACCCTCTCTATGGCATCTATCTCCTTCAGGAACTGTGGTGACCAAAACTGTACACAATATTCTTGATGTGGCCCTCACTGAATTCCTGTACAATGTTAACACCACCTCATTTGATTTATAATTGATCCCCCTCTGAATACACCCTAAAACCCTATTTGCTTTACCAAAAGCTGCCTGGCAGTGTGCTGACTGCTTACCTCCCATATCTATTACCACCCCCAGATCCTTCTCCTGTGTGACACGCTCCAAAATTACCCCTTGCATCCTGTAATCTCTATTTTCATTGTTCTTTCCCATCCCCAACAGATTACACTTGCTCAGGTTAAATTACATCTGCTAATCCTTTGCCCAATCTATACAAGTATCGATACTTTCCTGAATGTGATCACCACCCCTCTCTGCTATCCACCTTACCTCCAAACTTGGTGTCATCTGTAAATTTGGAAAGACTACTCTTCACTCCACAATCCATATTGTTCATGTAAATTATGAACAATGGTCCGAGTACTGACTGATCTTTGAGGTACCCCACTATTTCCATCCTATTAGCTTCACCAATAGACATCAACCCACTCACAGGTACTCTTTGCTTCATATCACTAATCCAGTTAGCTACCTGACCAGGCACTCCTCTAGCCCTGACCTTAGTTAACAACCTTCTATGTGGTACTTTATCAAATGCCTTCTAACAGTCGAGGTATCATACATCGACTTTACTTCCCTCATCCACCCAATCAGAAGCTTTCATATAAATCTAATAAATTCGTGAGACATGACCTGTCTTTGGTAAATCCATGCTGACTGCCTCAAAGGTCCACATAATTAGAAAAAATGAAGTTTTTTTAAGAAGTGATTATGTTGATTTTTAAGTAATAAACAATGGACTGAATGTGGTTTTTAATTCTAAAAAGTTTATTGAGTGTTACAGTTAAAAAAGCCAATCCGGCAGGAACCGCCCTAAAACTTCCAGATAAACTGCCATGACGTAATCAATGGAAAAATTCTCAGCACGCAATGGATAATGGGCACACAACTTGCTTCAGACTCATCAGAAAGTGTATATGATGAATAATTTTCTGATCAAGAAAGGTGCTGTAAGACCACACACGTATCAACCAGAGGTCGAGATAACATGGCGGGTTACGAAATATATGATTGCCATTGGTTTTTTTTAGGGTGGCGGGGCCAATCGAGCGTAAAAGGACACCAGAAAACATTAAAATCTTCATTTCAAGATATTTATTCAAGAAAAGAACAACAATTAAGTGTTAAGTGAAGCCACATCTATCCAATAAACCAAACATGATTTTTTTTTTTTGATTCTGTGGACCTTTAATCGTTTAATATTATCAAAATGGACTTGCAACATCATTGCAGAAATATGTTGACGTTATAAAGCTTAATAGCTTTTACATGTTGTTTATTAGTGCGTGTTTCAACCTGCAGCAGCATGTTTTGAAACCAATTGCGTAAAATAGCATGATTGAAACGGTTTACAAAATATTTTGGGGGCTGAGGAGATCAAATTGTGATCAAATCTGCAAATGTCATCAGTGTCATCTGCGAATTTGGAAAGCTTACTTTTTACCCCATTATCCAAATCGTTGATGTAAATAATGAATAGTAATGGTCCGAGTACTGATCCCTGAGGTAACCCACTACTTACGTCCTCCCAGCAAGACATCCTCCCACTCACAGCCACTCTGCTTCCTATCACTAAGCCGGTTTGCAATCCAATTAGCTACCTGACCAGTCACTCCACAAACACTCACTTTGGCTAACAACCTCCGATGTGATACCTTATCAATGCCTTCTTAAAGTCTAGATATACTATGTCCACTGCCTTTCCCTCATCATAAATACATATATATATATATATATATATATATATATATATATATATATATGTATATATATATATATATATAAAATTTCGTTTCAGATCCGGAGTTCGAGTTTCACTACGAGGGGAAGCGCTCAAGTTCCTCTCGAACACCTGGTCCTGAGGCCACTGGGCTTGAATAACTTTGTGCTCCAGCGGTTTGTTAAGCAACCATGAGCACCAGTAGGTAGTACTGTCAATCTGGCAGGGTTGCACTACCTCATGTGATACCCTACTTGTGGACAGCTGCACCAAAGGGGGGGGGGGCTTGTGCCATCGATGCATACTCTAACTCACTGGGTCACGTGCAGCTGAGCGGAGCTGCAAGTATGCACCGGATAACAAGAGCAAATTACGTGGGGCAGAATTTTGCGGCTAAACTGCGTGCGGACTACACTGGACCAATAGGGAATAAATGCAACGAGCTGGGTACATTTACATCAAGCATCTATATTTATAACAAGGGAAATGCAAATATTGATGAAAGAAACAAGACAGTGCAGAACGTATCCCCATATAATAAACTTGCACACTCTTAGCTTATACTATACAAGACAGGTGCCATCAGACACATACCCGAGGAAGGTATAAAGCAAGAGAGGTTAGAAAAGAACGAGGTGTTTGCAACCTCTTTTGTACCTGGCATGGTCGACAGGCCCACGCTTCCCAGTCGCTTATGAGGGAGAGGAGGACGGAGGAAAACTCAAGGTGTTGAAGGTACATGGTCAGAGGAAGTGTGATGAGGTGCAGTGTGTTGCTATGTGAAGAGGAAAATGTAAAGATGTGAGTGAGAGGGTTTTAGGAACAAAGAAAGGAACGTGTGAGGAGATAGTCTGAGTCTGTTGGTGTAAATGTGTTTTGGCTTGGCTCTAATGAATGTGTCAGCACGGTGCCTGATTCACTCACCTGATTCAAACCCAGCACTCTGCTCCACCTGCTCCGTTCCTCGAGCTCCAATCGCCCGTTCAGGTCCGTCTGCCACCCCAAGCTGCAGACAAAGCCAAAACCATAATCTTTCTTCCCTTCCACTCGCAGGGTGTTTTATAGTTGTTTGACGAGGGAGAAACCTAAAGGCGGATCAGGATGGACGGTAGGAGTTTCTAAGTGTCCCGTTGGTACACGGATGCTTTCCCAAGTGTTGGCCCTGCCCACATGAGGATGATGCACCATAAATGACCTCCTGAGCTTATGTGCCTCGCCATGCGACTCATCTCCGATATTAACCTGGGGAGTGCTTATCTGGTGGTGCTCTCTGGTCACGAACATGTGCTGGACACCAAATGGGAGCCGTTATTGAGCGGAGCACTCGGACTATCCATATAATGTCAAACGGATTCTAGCGCACACTTGTGCTTCAAACTACATGCCAGAATGTCCCAAGCACAGGCATCTAGAATGGTAAATCACATCCATTGTTCCCCACGACCTTCATAGGCCAGTGGTGGGCATCTGTGGTGGCAACTGTGGTTGTGGCATTCATAGCAGTGGTGTAGAGGTGAGCTATGGTGAGATGGTTGAGGCATCGTAGCGGTTGTGGCGGTGAATGGCGAAGATAAGTGAGCTTGGAATGATGTATGGATTTTTTATTAAGCTGTTGTAGTGGTTGTAGAAATGTTGTAGCATTGTGGTTCGAGTTTAGAGAAGGTCTAAGGTGAGCGGCTGTTTGATAATGATACGAAGTTTGAAAGAGAAAGGCACGCATATGCAAATGAGCTGCTTCTGTTGCTCTGTGTGCATGCTTGCGTGATGGAGGGGTCGTGTGTGAAGTAAAGTAAGTAAAATAGACAGACGATGAGTATAAAGACCTGCCTAAAAGCCCTCGCAATGCATTTTGTCCTGTAAACCCACTAGACCCCTGTTCTTCATTGCACGGCCCGTGAGCCACTGGTGGCCTAAAGTGCGGCCCATGATGTGTGGCCGATAATACACAAATGTGAAAATAGCCCATCCTCATCCACCATAAATGCTCTCAAATTGATGCAATGGTTTCAAATGAGTGTTCCAACACAAAGCATAAAAGTAACATTACTACATCAGGATGTGGGTGCAGTGGACAAATAATTACACTTACAGCCCAGTTAACCACAGCAATGAAGAGTATTTGGAGGCGGGGCCGAATAGCAGCCATGATGGAGTCCTGCAGGTGGTGTGGCGGCTCACACTGATGTCTTATCAGCAAAAGTGGCTCCTTCAAAACCAATCGTGAAGATCACTGCACTAGACAAAAGAAAAGGGCTATCTAAGATGGATACTCATGAAATAACTGTCTCAGGACCACAATATGTTGTGTACCATTGCCTAGGGGAGAAGCACCAGCTTCACAACACTAAACACGATCCCCTCCCTTCCACCAGACTCGTCACAAATCACCAAGCCTTCCATCCATCAGGACCATACTATGTACAGAGCATCAGTACCATCAAAGCAGTCTCCTGGGCTATTTGGCACAATCCAAGACAGGTCATCACTCTGACACACGACGCTGAAATAGCTCAATCATCCCAGCAAGCTGATACTCATTTTGCCAACCTCAGATGAATGCAGGCTGAGTCAACCCCACTTCGTATTAATTCAACAGCCAGGCAATATTTGAACTCAGGACCCTAGTATCCCAAGCCCACCACCCTACCCATGAAGCCAACACCAGACATGAGATGCCAGGCCATCGTGTAACATGTAGGTGTAGTTCCCCTTTGAAACAAGACTTCCTTGGGATATTGTCTGTGCCAATCCTCACATAACCTCCCAAATTGAAAATGAAATTTCCACTGAAGGGAATTTATTGGAAATAAATCAGTCAAGCACATACAAAATTTCGTTGACATATGTAATAAAGTTGGTTCAAATATATTGCCACCACGAAAAGCTGTAAAAACTAGTGTTCAAGGAACTGCTGAAGTTAACGCTGCTCATGATGCTATTCCCCAGTGCACAACCTGAGGCTGCACTATGTGATACATACGATGAAGCCCAGGAAAAGCAGTTTCACAATATACTGGGAGGCTTTGATGAAGGGCAATCAACCAGCGCACTCCGTAACACCGGGAAACTAGTGAAACAACTTCCCGGAAATAAATCTAAAACCGTTTTTATCCAAGGTGAGGATCACTTAGGTTCCTGGAAAAGTCATTTCCAAAAACTACTCCCTTCTGATAATACAAGCCGACCCAACAATCCAATCAATCCCATTTTCGAGGTCAACTCCACCATTACTGCTGGCATATTTTCATCAGCAGAATTTGACATGGCAATGAAACTTGGAAAAGCCCCCGGTCTCGATGGAATTCCAATCGAAGTCTGGTGACTTCCGAAGTTAAGGAAGATTTTATTGAAATTCTACAACGAAACATACCTCGGAAAGTGCCCTCCAAATGGTGGAAATCATGTTTTGTACCAATACTTAAGAAAGGAAATTTAATGCTTCCTGTAAACTTTCGTGGAATAAGTTTAACTCAAACAGCAGCAAAAATCTACAATTTCCTCGTTAACAGAATTCGCTCTGAATTAGAAAAAAAATCCTATGCCCAAATCAAAATGGTTTAAGACCCCATCAATCTACATCTTCGATCCTTGCTCTCAGGTGCATCATTGAGGAAGTAAGTAACCACCAAAAAGAGGCTGTTATCATCTTCATAGACTTCAGGAAAGCCTTCGACTCCATTGACAGGAACAAACTTTCCCAAATACTACACGCATACGGCATCCCCGAGTCGATTGTGAAGGCCATACAAATTATGATTGAAGATACATGACATGGTCAAAAGTATGTGGACGCCTGCTCATCCAACATCTCATTCCAAAATCATGGACATTAATACGGAGTTGGTCCCCCCCCCACCCCCCTTTGCTGTTACAACAGCCTCCACTCTTCTGGGAAGGCTTTCCATTCGATGTTGGAACATTGCTGTGGGGATTTGTTTCCATTCAGCCACAAGAGCATTCTTGAGATCGGGCACTGATGTTGCGCGATTTGGTCTGGCTCACAGTCGGCGTTCCTTTTCATCCCAAAGGTGTTTGATGGGGTTGAGGTCAGGGCTCTGTGCAGGCCAGTCAAGTTCTTCCACACCGATCTCACCAAACCATTTCTGTATGGACCTCACTTTGTGCACGGGGGCATTGTAATGCTGAAACAGGAAAGGGCCTTCCCGAAACTGTTGCCACAAAGTTGGAAGCACAAAATTGTCTAGAATATCGTTGTATGCCGTAGCGTTAAGATTTCCCTTCGTTTGAACTAAGAGGCCTCACCAGAACCATGAAAAACAGCTCCAGACCATTATTCATCCTCCACCAAACTTTACAGTTGGCACTATGCATTCGGGCAGGTTGCGCTCTCCCGGCATCTGCCAAACCCAGATTCATCCGTCACACTGCCAGATGGTGAAGCATGAACAAGTTCATCACTCCAGAATTCATCACTTCAAAGAACGTGTCTCCACTTCTCTGGAGTCCAACAGCAGTGAGCTTTACACCACTCCAGCCAACGCCTGGCATTGCACATGATGATCATCAGCTTATGTGTGGCTGCTCTTCCATGGAAACTCATTTCATGAAGCTCTTTACAAACAGTGCTTGTGCTGACGTTGCTTCCAGGGTTAGTTTGGAACTCGGTAGTGAGTGTTGCAATTGACGACAGATGATTTATCCACGCTACGTGCTTCAGCACTCGGCAGTCCCGTTCTGCGAGCTTGTGTGGCCTACCACTTCGTGGCTGAACTGGTATTGCTCCAAGACATTTCCACTTCACAATAACAGCACTAACAGTTGACCGGGGCAGCTCTATCCGGGCAGAAATTTGACGAACTGACTTGTTGGAAAGGTGGCATTCGATGACGGTGCAATGTTGAAAGTCACTGAGCTCTTCAGTATGGCCCATTCTACTGCCAATGTCTATGGAGATTGCATGGCTGTGTGCTTGATTTTATACACCTGTCAGCACTGGCTATGGCTGAAATAGCCGAATCCACTAATTAGAAGGTGTCCACATACTTTTGGCCATGTAGTGTACCTCTGCAATGGCATTAACTCCTGAAGTAGAGACCAACTTTTCAAATCTTCAAGGTGACCTGCTCGCTCCTTACCTGTTTATCATTGCCTTGGACTATGCCCTAATAACTGTGATTGAAGACTGGGATGGTTTAACTCTGTCCCAGCAAAGAAGTCACAACCATCCAGCCCAACACATTTCTGACCCCAACTTTGCTGACAACACAGTACTTCTCTCAGAAATAATAAGTGAAGCTGAACTTCTGCTTCACATGGTTGGGTCTATTGGGATCGGACTCGATGCTGAAAAGACTAAGCATATGCACGTCAATTCTGCTAAGTGTGCTCTACTCACTGTTGCCCAAAATCCAATGGAGAGAGAGAGAGAGAGAGAGAGAGAGAGAGAGAGAGAGAGAGAGAGAGAGAGAGAGAGAGAGAGAGAGAGAGAGAGAGAGAGAGAGAGAGAGAGAGAGAGAGAGAGAGAGAGAGAGAGAGAGAGAGAGAATGACTTTAAATACCTCCGCTGCTATACCAACATGCAGTGTGACTTAGAATGCAGAAAAGCTCAGGCTTGGATCGCAGTTCACACCCTCCATAAAGTTTGGAGCTCTCCATTTCACAGACAGAATAAGCAAAGGGTCTTCAAAACTACAGTTGAGTCAATCCTTCTCTATGGGTGGGAATCCTGGAGCTTGACCCAAACATTGGAGAAATCACTTGATGGTACCTTCACCCAATTGCTTCATAAAAGTTCTGAACATTTCTTGGCAACACCATATTGCTAATAGGGATATGTATGGTTCTTTGTCCCGCATCTCTGCTATTGCACGGGAATGCCGCCTTCATCTTGCTGGTCATGTGATGCGACATGAAGAACTCTGGAGAAGGAGTAGTACCCTTAAAACCCTTTAAGACATGATTGAGAAGGACACCAGCTTGAGTGGCGTTGATTTAGTCAATCAAAAAAATTTAGTCTCATCAAAAATCCTGGAAAAAATCTCATGTCACTCCAATAAGTGAATGCCAAGAAACAGAATAAATGGTGTGAATGAGAATTATATAAGATACTTGTATGCAGATGAAACAGCTTTCATCTGAACGTTAGATCTGTCCAGGCGGTTTATGAATGACTTGGTCCAAAAACTTTTCCCGGTCAATCTGACAAGAAGTTTCAATAATAATAATAATAATAATAATAATAATTGGGGCAGTTAAAGAAGTAATAGTAGTGCACACGCAGATGGGGCAACAATATTTGAGTATCAATCCACAATGTACCTACTCTGCAATGCAGCACCTACTGCAGGCACTGAAACAAAAGCGAAGTTCTTTTTGCTCAGATTTCAATCCACAGGAGAACAAATCCAAGATAAGAAAGTCTCAGCGGTGAGCACATTATCAAAGGAGCTACCCTGCCTTCCTTGCATACCCATATTTACAATGTTTGAATATTTATCAGATCTGCCTTGCAAAGTATCAGATCTGTCTTGCAAAGTAATATATTGTCGCAGATCCGGGGTTATCACGAGGGAGCTCCTCAAAACTTTACCCAACCTCCGGTCCTCAGGCCGCTGACCACAGACAACTCCACAATCCAATGGGATGCTAGGCAACCACAGCTACTGATTAGATCCGTCAAGCACAGCAGAGTTTTCGCTCCTTGGTTACGCGTTACCTTATCTTTGGCATGGCAACCCTAATTGGGAGTCACGCCCTCAAGAACCACCCGTATATTTATCATGTATGGCCGAGTAGACCGTGGATGGCTGTTTGCTAATCATGGAGCCAATCAGTCCTGAACTGGCACACGATGTCGGACCAATGGAGGAAAGTTGAAAAGCGAGCAGGCAGGAAACGTTTAACAGTTTAACGAGCACATTTATTCAAAAGCTCAACAAGGTTGATTCAGTCAGCAATGACAGGTATTTACAATAGCAATGGATGGGCAGAAATCACAATGAAAAGGCACAAGAGAACAGTAATTATTCTTAAAACTTACAGAGCCCACTTACACTGTCTTAACCGAGACTACACACAGGACATAGCGCAACATCAATCATTTAGGAGAAACATAGATAGAAAGAAAGTAGATAGAGTGCAGAGCTGAGCATGGGTACAACTCCTGCCTCACCTTTCACAGATGCTTGTAAGCTCGTGTAGACTTGTGCAGCACGCAAACGCCCCATTGGTGGCTCTTGCGGTCCAAACAGGCAGACATGAGTGCAGGCTTGGCCAAATGACTCATGGTAAGGAGAGATTGAAGGATGAGAGCAAGACTAATCAAAAGTGTTGGCACATGAGACGAGTCGAAAGCACTCCTGGCAGGCGATGTGTGGTGGATCGGAGCACTACGAGACAAAACCTCCCAGCAGACGGGGGCGAGTGGAGTATAGAACATCAAGTGCTCCTGGCAGGTTCCTGATGGATAATCGCAATGCCTAGCAGTCCAATGCGCTTGATAGCTCGAGACGCATGAAGGACCATACGCTTGGTTCACGGGAGCACTTGCTGATCTATGCCGAAAGTCCTCGATAGCAGAGCCAAGATGCAAGAGTTGAGATATATGTGGAAAAGTGTCGAGAGCAGAGTCCAGTCTCAGTGGAAAGGCTGCTTGGTCCACGAGAGCACTTGCCGATCTCCATGGGAAGGCGCCTGGAATGTACTTGTCGATCTCCATGGAAAGGCGTCGTGAATGTCTGCTAATCTATGTGGAAGGGTGCCCAGAATCTCTTGAGCATGAATAATTCGAGACTTTCACCAACTTAATCCACTCATGTTCTCAAATATCACAAACTTCATTCAGAGGATTCCACATCCACTCTCCACGGAGGACAAACCGATCTTCCTTTTACCACGGTTGTGGCTCCTGTCACTGGTCGCCTTTCAGGCCATATCACCTTCTCATTGGCCTCTAAGCCTGGTGTTGGCTTAATGGTTAGGGTGGTGGGGTTGGCGTCCTAGGATCCTGAGTTCAAATCCCCCTTGGCTGTTGAATTAATACCAGGTGGGGTTGACTGTGTCTGTCATCCTTCTGAGGTCGGCAAAATGAGTTCCAGCTTGCTGGTATCCTGTGTCGGCGTGGCGACCCATCCAGGATTGTGTCAACAGCCAAGGAGACTGCTTAGGCAGCAACAATGCTCTGCACAGAGTATGGTCCCAATGGATGGATGGATGGATGGATGGATTGGTCCCTGTCTGGCCATATCATCAAGGGGTGGTCCCACAACCAAGCCACACCCCCCCCCCCCTCAGCGAGCTGCACGATTATGTCAGCTGCAGCTCAAATAATAGACTTTATCGTGTTTCAAATGAGAGTTTTGCAGGCAATGAAAAGAGAGGTCTATTTAATTCCCCAGCATGTAAGCACTTGATTAAGAATATTTTTACAAGTTACAAGTACGAGTTACAGAGGAATTCAGGTCCAATATTTTGACTAATCAAAGTAATCGGTAATTAATGATGTGCGGACTCTCGTGAAAGCAGAATGGTTTGGATGTCGAATAAAAAGTGAGGTGGAGGTTTGAAAGGCAAAGAGGGAAGGGTCATGAGGAGTTACAGGGTTTGAAATGCAAAGAGCAAGGGACCGGCAATGGATCGGTAGCTGGAGTTAAAGGAAGGCCAAAAGATGAATTGATAGAAGGAGATATTAAAGGGAAATTGAACATGCTAACTCACAGCACATCTCCCTCCCAAAATCCATTTATACCAAAGGTAGGAAATCTATCTTAGTACAAACTAAAGAAATATCGATCTGGGGAAAAATCCTGCATGTCTCTAAATGCATAGGGGTATTTTCGATAACCGCAACGATCGAAACAAGAAAAAGAGCAATCAGAGATTGCAGACCCTCACCAGGACTTGCTTTGTTTGGTATTTTGTGTGAGGTTTGTGCAGTGTTGTGTGGTGTATTTTGTGTGGTGTTTTTGTAGTGGTGGGTTACGTAATTAATAAGAGACCTAATTAGAACTGCCACTTTATAACTGCTGGCAGTGATGACCGGGTACCAAGACGTCCCACTTTGATTGGACACCTGACCCTGACCCATGACGTTTTAAAATTATTATTATTCAATTGAATTTAGAATGGGATTAAAATTAATTCAATTAAAATCAAATGGAAGACCAAATTGGTCCAGTCCTACATTGGAGTCATCAGAAGGAAGCCAAACAAGCAAAAACCAAAGATGAAGTCATCAGGAGGAACCTGGATAGGATTCGGGTTTCAGCTGCTACTCGTCTACCCTCAAACCCACCCAGGCATAGCCAAGTGATAATTATTCCAAAAATAAAAATATTTTAAAAAACAAACAAAAAGAACCCACATCAAAAAAATTATATAATTCTGTAAGTTTCATGTCGATTAGTTAACCGGTTCCAGAGAAAACATTATTTAATATTTTTCTTCAATCCAATATGGCTACCAAACCATGTCAACTATCAATTATTCCGAAACAAACTTGGACACCCATGGCTTGGGGAACATTGTTGTGAAGTTCCCCTCAATCTGTCTAGCCATTCTGGAGAAGATTTTCATAGGTTTTTGGATAAATCCAATATGGCCACCAAACCATTTGACCTATGACATCATATGTGTGAACCTTTTATTCTTCATGGATAGGCGGTCATACGTGTAAAGTTTCGCCTCGATCTGTTTAGCCACTTCAGGGAAGAAGATTTTTGAAGGTTTTTTATTAAAAAAAAAAATGGCTGCCGAATCATGTGACCAATGATGTCATCAAAATTATTTTTTTCTGTGGACAATTTTATCCCTAGATGACTCAAAAATTTTCAAACTGCACATATGCAATTATGAAGTCATAATGAAGGCACATATGACATCTTTTTTAAAAAAAAGTCACTTCGACCCCATTTGGTGTACTTGCTATTTGGCAAGTTTCAATTTTTTTTTTCTTGGTGTGGTTTCAGAGATAGAGGTTCAAAGTTTTTCCATTTTTCCAACATGGCTGCCACACCACGTGACCTATGACGTCATAATTTAAAATATAGCATTTTACATGAGTCATCGCTCCTTTGGTGAAAATTTCGTCTCAGTCCGACAAGCGGTTGCGGAGAAAAACAGTGAAGTTCTGTGCGGACAAACAAAAAACAGACAGACAAACGGGTCCAATACAAATACAATTCCCTCTCCTCCAGCGAGGGTAATGAAATGCTGAAAAAAATTCAAGTTCTTCGTGCTGTGAAGCTTTCCAAAACCTAAACAAAGTAGAAAATAAAGTACAACCTGGCTGTGCAAGTGGATAATTTAAAGTGTAACTCATAATTATCAGGTTTTATGAGCAGTTTCAATTTTGACACATTCTTTAAACAAAAACAAAACTTGAACACGAGCCTCAGATCAATTGAAATAAAAACCCTCAATGACAACAATGAGTCTGAAATACCAAACAAGAAACAGACAGAGGGTAAACACAAGTGAACATGTGAATGCTGGAAGCTGTAGCAAAGAACAGGTGCATTGGTGCCAAACATGCTACCTACAACATCACCGCCTTCTGAAGTTTCTTATGACAACAAAGAAGTGTGGCAGCCATTATACAAGCCACATCCCCTTTCTCTCATTTTTTGTTTTACCAAACCATTAATCCCTCGTTATTCCACCTCACCGACGTGTTGCCCCCTGGCACGCACGTAAGCAAGCATGCGTCACTGCCAGCGAGGAATAAATATGGTAGTAAATCTGTAGGTATCAAGAGGAGGAAGAGTCATCGCTCGGGTCAACAATAAGCATTCGTGAGGATTGGGTAAAGCAGCTGAAAATAACAATGAGGGGCCGTTGACTCAGTCACTCCTCACTTGCCCTAACAGTTCCATTGTGGTGTTATACCTCAAGTATGATCATGTAGCCTCAAGCCATTTGGAGAGCAATATCATTTTCATGACTAGACACCTTTAAAAAGGTGTCTGGACATCATCAAGTAGGACTTCACACACAAAGCTTTCGTTTTTTTTTGTAAGTCAGGCAACTCCGTGACCTTTCAGCTACTGTTTTGGGTTTTCATTTTAAAAAGAAAAATTGTTACATCAATAATTGCACGGCTGACATGCTGACTTCACTGATGACAATGATTTCCAAAACAATTCTAAGCATGCACGCATCTGAGTGGAAATTAATTTATACCAGGAAGAAAGAAAAAAAAAGACATGTTTGAAGGGGTACTTTAAAAAGTCCCCGCAGCCTGTACTTACAAGTTCAAAAAAAGTCAGGATGCGCCAAAGTTTTGTGATGAAACAAAATAGTGATGTATGTGAAAGGGACATCTGCTGTAATTGTTGTGAGCATTCCAGAAAAGCTCATTGTTGGTGTTCTGGCTACCACTTGTGGTGCGAGCCAAGGGAGGTGCAATAAAAATAATGGGAATAGGGTAAAGGAGGCAAACAGGATTGGGTTGGGGGTTGGGGGGGAGGTCAGGGTGCAGCAGGGAGATAATCAGGAAAGCTCATGAAATAATTTTTCATTTCAGATTGTCTAAAATGGTACTTCTTATGAAATACTCTTAATCTTCCAAAAGTATGAAATATTGACCAAGAAAGCTATGATAAGATTTTAGGATAAAAGAAGAGAGACCACAAACAGCATTGGAGCCATCAGAAGGAACCCAGAAAAGCAAAGATAGAGTCATCGGGAGGAACCTGGATAAAATTTGGGGTTTGGCTGCTATTCCTCTCCTCTCAAACCCATCCAGGTACAGAAACTGAGCCTGACCAAAACACTTTTCAAGAGTTTACCTCTCTGTGGACATGTAGAAAAAAATAAACCGACAAATAAAGAAAAATTAAGAATAAAAGACACCGAAACATACACCAAACGCACTCGCACCTTCAAACTTTTACATGTTTATTCGTTGATCCGGGAATACCTTGTTTCTTTAATCCAGCTGTGAAAGTGGTCCAAGTGAAGTTGCACAGGGTGACCGTTAACATGGATGCCGATAATAAATTACAACTAGTTTTTCCAAATGAAGCAAGGATGATGAGCAAAATTATAGATAACCTGCTTTATTATCAACTCGATTAATGGACATCTTTAGCGTATGTGAGGGGAATAAGAATGTTTCCATAGTAGACAAAAGTCTCCTTTTGAGGTCTGGTGTCGGAAATCCCCAAACTGTGACGTTGTTCGCCAAGTTATCGCACCATGACGTCCAACTGCTGTCAACAAAAAGTAGGCCTATTCATCAATTTTTTTTAAATTTTCCAATTTAATAACAAAAACATAAGTGCAACTTTGAACCACCAGAATGCCTGCTGTACTATATTTGAATATAAACACAATAAAACACACCTGTCAGTAGGTCTGTGGTCTCCCCAGACACTGTAAACAAACTCTTCAACATTGCATGCAACTGAAAGTAATGCCATGCATTTTCACCTCGAATCACGTTGATTATGTATTCCCGTTTCTGAAAATCTGTCCGATTGGAAAGCTTTGTGGAACAGGGGATGAAATTGAAGTGCCAACGTTGAAGTTGATGGCTCGTCACAACTGGTGTGAGACGGAAGGAAATCAGAGCAAAGGAGAAACGACACGTGGGGACATTCCTCACATCACAAGTTGGCGAATGTGTTGCCGGAGAGCGGGCAACAAAAGGGGAGCAGGGCGTGTGATAGGGAAAGGCCTGGAGACTTGGGGGCGAGTGTGATGCTCGGTGCGGGTAGCCGTCAGGTAAATCCGAAGTAAGACAAACAGTCGGGGCAACCGGGGGAAACGGGTTGGCGACGCAGCTCAGCAAAAGTGGGCTCGTCGCAGAGGGCTATGCGGATATGCATGTTGCGTGCTTCGTCATGCATGCTGGATCCTCGCGTGGCATTGTATGCGAAATAGAAAATTACTGTCCGTACCCCCTTCAACTGTTTAGGCAACACAAACCATATCTGCTGTGTACATATAAACATTGCCTCGAGCACAACATATCGGCCATCTGAATGCTTTACAAAATGAGTAGGCTATAACATTTGTCGGCAAAGTTTAGAGCAAGTTACATTTTTCATGGCAATTTAAAAAGGAAATCAAATTAACCTTACTGGATGCAACTATGTGCAAGGTTAGATTCTTGCTGGTGTGGAAGCAACGATCAGGACATAATTATGTATGGTAGTGATTGAAATCCATAAAGGAATCATGTCTTTTGTTTCAGGAAAGTCTCGCCAAGATGGGATACATCAGGTCGCGAGTAAACTTGCCTTTGAGCTTTCTAATCTGGGTTCGATTACAGATACAACTATAATCTGTCGGACTCTTGTTGTGCAGTCAGGGCATTACATCAATGAGTGCGCAGTTCGAGGGAGGTACGTAAAGCTGGGAACTCATCTGCTAACATTATCAAGCTCCCCTTTGGTGTCTTTTGCAAAGTCGCCAGAACCCTGGCAAAAATTCCAATCTGAACGTATGGTCCAAATTCATTCAACAACAACGTTTCAGGAGATGAATACATTTTCACTAAATGATCTTGAAATGTTGTAGAGATCCTGAAATGGTATAAAGGTTAGAATTCAATTAAAGGAAAACACTATTTAAATTGACTTCTTCCGAACTAACCTCTAAATTTCAGGTTTCAACAGCACAGTTGTGCCAAATTGATCCTGACATCATTAACTAATCTGGTAACCTGCATATTGTACTCATTTGGATGTTAACCATCAAGGCCTGGACGCTCCTCTGGTGACCTCTTCTGGAGAAAGAGAACTCTTCGACGTAATGTCATCGTGAAGCAGCCTACAACTGGTCAAAATAAAGTGCTTCAAAGACTCGCATGCAACAGCCATGCAGATCAGATCCGTGCAAAGAATCATTATCAACAAACCAGAAGCTCCACAGTAAAACACCTCGAGCAAGTAGCTTCCGACATCACACCAGGTACAACTCACATACATCTTGCACCTTTGATTGTGGCACAGGTTGTTGCGTTACAGAAAACATCCAATTGGTTTTCGATTTCCAACAACGAACTGCATTTTCTTTGTATCTGATAAGTATTTATCATGACTTCAATGATATTTCAATATCGCCCAAGAAGAACACAAGAACAAAGATCGCCCAAGTCTATTGTGCTCACTCGGTGAAAGATGATGCCGATGCCAGAAATATTTTTCTCCGTGGAAAACAAAGCTCCCAGACTCGTATTACAAATGATGATGCTTTGATAGATGAACTGCAAACAGCTGCACAAACAAGTACAATTGTACCGGTACAACCATCATCCGGGGTACAACTCTGACGAGTCAAAACAGCATTTACATTTGAAATGACAACAATATTTTATCAAAGCATCAAGCTCACAGCCTTCAGGTTTTTATCTATAGATCACATTCATTTTCAACACGGACTCCTTTTCAAGCACAAATCGTGCAGAGATGCAAAGCGAGTAAAAGCACGATTCACAACATCAGGACTCAAGATGAGGTTTGTACACATGTGGAATAAAGACAAGCACACCAACAATACAGTACTGTTCAAAAACAGAAATTGAATCAAATTCATATTTTATTTCAAGCATGAATGAAAGAACCCTCCACATTCACAGCCGGTGTTTTCCATTTGTCACTCGATCAAGGCAATTCTGCACACCCAGGATGTGCAGCCCTATAATATGGCTATCAACTTGAAAAAAGCAAAAAAACACTTTTACATGGTGAAGGTTTGGAGAAGGTAATGATATGATTACATAATTACATTGGTGGACTGTGTTACGATGACCTATCCAAGATCTGTTGAAGCCTAAAGATGGAAAATTAATGGAACGAACAATGCTATGATGTCTTACAGTGAAATTGGATGTCAATTTGGCTTCCATCAGACTGTCATCAGCAGATTAGTCCGCAAACATCAACAAACTAATGATGTTAATGACCGGCCTCGATCTCGATGACCCAGGGTGACCTCTAACATAGAAAGAAGATGCAGCTCTGATCTGGCTTGTCAGACGTATTCCTTTTTGCCACAAGCACAGTGTTGCAGAGCAAATGAATCTTCCTCGGAGGTTATCCGTAAGAAATGTCCGGAATCGGCTTTGTTCGCCAGATTACGAAGCCAGAAGATCGTCCCTCTTCTCACCTCAAAACACAAAGCAGCCCGTTTGGCATGGTGCCGTGCATGTCAAAACTGGAATATCGCAAGCTGGAGGAAGATCCATTGGTCTGCAGATTGCCAATTTTCCAGGATGGATGGTACATCGTGGGTTTGGAGGCAACCTAATACAGCTTATACACCAAATAATATTTTAGAGTTCATCTCATTTGATGGCACTTCCGTTATGATTGATATCAGGCTACCTGTTACGATTGTAAAATTGACTTTGTCACTATATAGGGTAAGTAGCAGGTGAAAAGTTCCGTAGGGACATTTTGGATCGTGTTGTTGTTGTTGTTGTTCTTCTTCTTCTACATTTTGAAAAACACCCACTTCTCACAAGACCTGCATCAATGGATGACAATGCCAGACACCACTGTTCTCGTGCAGTTACCAACTTCTTGCAAAACAATGCCATCACAAGATTGCCCTGGCCAGCAGGGAGTTATGATCAAAATCCAATGGAGCACATTTATATATGAGCACATCTATATATAATGGATCGTATGTATGTATGTATGGATGTATGCATGTATGTATGTAAGTATGCATGCATCATCTACTGCTCTGAAAGGATTTGACTGAGGAAGATGAAACTTTCATGGATCAATGAGGGCAACCTGACGTTGTGCATGTACAAGTTTTGTTTGATCCAATCAAGTTTTGGGGGGAAAATTTTTTTTTTGCCCATCTTGTCATTTTCTTCCTTTGGGGGAGGGTGGGTGCAATTGGAATTGTCCAAGCTATATAACCACAACGTATTATATATGCACATAAGCAGTCCGTATGTTTTCACTTCATATACATGACCAGGGTTAATTATATTTTAGGGAGTGATTGAGGCAGCGGTCTGTTGCCCATACACCATCCAAATAATGGATGTGTCAGAAGAACGTGTTGCACGCTTGGACCAATATCACCCGTAGACAGATCTTAAGATTTTTTGGAGCCCTGGGAACAAAAAATATTTAGGCCCAAAATAGCCCCCAAAAAGGAGACTCCAAGTTATTTTAACACTCTTCTCAGCCATTGTTGCTTTAGACTTGACTGCAAAAATTTCAGAGGAATTCCTATGTTTTATTGCCTTTTTCCACGTTGGAAAAAAAAATGCTATGTTCAGGTGTTCTATGACCAGTCAGCTTGCTATCGCTTGCCAAGCCAGCCATTCCTTATCAATCATTTCGTTGGAATGCTTGCTCAAGTGATTAAGCCATTTGGTGAGCACTCTACAAGCTACTTGGTAATGGAGCACACCCCTGCACTTGCAGGAGTGTGTTCGGTTATCAAGTTTTTCTTTTCTTTTTTGTATATATAGACGAGGCTTGAGGAAGAGCTAAACGTTTCTTGTAGAGCACTTGCCAAGCGGCATTAGCACTCAAGCAAACAGTTCAACAAAACTGTTGATAAGGAACGGCTGGCTTTGCAAGCTGATTGGTAACGGGACACACTCCAGATGTGCTAGACCGAAGACCCATTTCTGTTTCTGACGTTTGTGTAACAAAGTTATTTGAATGATTTTCAACCCTTTTCCCTTTTGTTGAACTATTTTCCACTTTTCAGCACCGCTGGGGCCGTTTCGTTTCATCCACGGGACAGGTGCTGTGACACTTCTGATTTTAAAAACCGCAACGTTACGCTGTGCACATCCTTTAGTCCATTTATTAATAAGAGGTTGTTCTGTGATCGTGCAATAAATTGTAGTGTGGACTTGCGAAACAATATCGATATGTATTGTTACGGATTTCCCACCCGTCGGCGTGCGAACGACCGCGTCTAACCAATAGCGGTCGCTTCGCCCACCGAACGGACAATCCAGTTATGACTTTCTGGAATTTCTGGAATTTCTGGTTTCTGGAAACCAGTCACGGGTGGGTTTTTAATCCCACCACGACCCAGTCCGTATTCAACCCGCGCAAAATAGGGTCAATCGCCGAATATCGATATACCTAAGCACCCGCGCGGGTAACCTACCGAGGGACCATACCTCGGCGAAGGCCTGCTTGGACACGAACCGCCTACGCGGTCCGTTCCGTTCTGGGATAACCGAGCGGGTATTATCGCCAGACCTCGCCAACCCGATTCTATTTATCGGCTATTTAAAAACCAACTATATTCCGAGTGCAAGATGGGGCAGTTCAATGAGGGAATGGACACAACGAACAGGTTTACATTCACACAAGGACATTTATTACAATAAAGCACATATGCAATTAAACAAGGCAAAACACGTATGCAATTATACAAGCAACAAAAGCACGACAAAAGAACTACAACCGTCTACTTATTATGTACAGTCACTTGCACTTAACAGCAATACAACTTATTAGACGGGCCCACGGACACACGTACGCACGCACACACACACACACACACACACACACACACACACACACACACACACACACACACCCAAGAGATGGTGGCAGAGGCCTTTAATAACGAGCTCCAGCTCGGAGGACAAGTGAGCTGAAACCCAGAACCTATGTCGAACCTCTCCAGCTCGTGTGGTCTTCAAGTTGTTCAGACCCAAGTTTCAGCGAGAGCGAGCTGGATCCAATCGCCGTGAGCTGCGATCCTTCCCGAGCTCCCGCGAATCCTCCCACGCTTCTCAACACGTGCTGGTGAGACGAGGCGCCGATCCTTCCTGTCGATGCGTAGCTTTCCCGAGGAACCACCTCCCACGCTTCCTCAACACGTGCTGGTGAGACGAGGAGTAGATCCTTCCCGAGCTCCCGCGAATCCTCCCGCGCTTCTCAACACGTGCTGGTGAGACGAGGCGCCGATCCTTCCCGTCGATGCGTCGCTTCCCCGAGGAACCACCTCCCGCGTTGTACACATGTGGAATGTAATCAGCACTTCTCAACATGTGCTGGTGAGAGGAGGCGCCGATCCTTCCCATCGATGCGTCGCTTCCCCGAGGAACCACCTCCCGCGCTTCTCAACACATGCTGGTGAGACGAGGCGCCGAACTTTCCCGTCGATGAGACCCTTCCCCGAGGAACCACCTCCCGCGCTTCTCAACACATGCTGGTGAGACGAGGCGCCGAACTTTCCCGTCGATGAGACGCTTCCCCGAGGAACCACCTCCCGCGCTTCTCAACATGTGCTGGTGAGACGAGATGCCGAACCTTCCCGTCGATGCGTCGCTTCCCCGAGGAACCACCTCCACGAAGAGATCGATGAGTCGCACCAAGCCGGGAACCAAAATGGAGAACAAAGAGCTCCACGAACCAAGAAGAAGAAGCCACCACTCGCAGCTCGAGCCGAGCGACCGGCTTAACTTCCTTCCAAACAGAGCAGCCTGAAGCAAAAAGCTCTCCCGAGCCAAGCAGAAGCCGAAGCTCACACAACCGTCAAAGCAAAGAGCCTCCAAAAAGCCTCCTCCCGAGCCAGGCCTCAGCCGAAGCTCACTGAGCCAGCCGAAGCAAAAAGCTTCCGCAGGCCTCAACCCTAACGCAAGCCAAGCAGGACCCAACGGTCTGCTGAACGACTCCCCTCAACTCCCTCCTCTAACTCTGCCCTCTCCAACTCTGCCCACCAACAAAAGAAAAAGATCTCCTCTTATTCTTCTCCTGCCCTTCCCCCACTCCCAGCGTAACTCATGCCCTCGTGCTCCATCCCCCGCTCAGCCACGGGTGGAAGGGAGTTGTTGACATCATGAGTCACGGGACGGCAGGGTTCTTCTTGCTCTTTGCAGAAGAGGGGGAGGGATGTCTCCATTGTTCGTTCCCTAACTATTAAATCGATCCACAGCGCATCTAATCGATTTCTGAACATTTAAACAATGGAAGGTGAGCTATCTAGTGAACAAGCACTTATCGACATAGCTGACTAAAGGAACCTGTATGTTGCGTGCAATCAAATTCCCAAATTCGTAACAGTATTAACATGAGGAATTATACATACCTATTTTATTGTGATTATTGTTGCATTTGTGTACATTAAATGTAGTTATTATTCTACTTGCTTTCTCTACCAACCTCACCTCAACCCCATATTTTGTAATAAGCCTGCTTAGCTAATCAGGAAAAACGTTTTTCAAAATCGATTCATTACATGACTGCTTTCTTTCATTTTGGACGGGGGGGGGGGGGGAGGGCGTTTTGAAAAATTGTGAGCCAAGATCGGTCGTGTGGGGTCCCCTGTAATCTGGGGGCCCCATGCAATTGCATGGGTTGCATGGCCCTTCTGCCGCATCTTCCCGGGGCCCAAGTTGAGCTCGGAGTCTCTGGGCATGGGCCCTGCGTGCCCGTGCGTTCATTTTCCACTGCCCATAGGGTGGGTACTCTGCTCTGGTATTTATAATCATAAAGAAATAACATGGCCCCCAGGCAGTTACCATAAGGAGCAGGTGCTTCTGGTTAAGATAATGGATCCTCCTGTGCAGATTGTGGCACAGTTGGAGGCTGCTTTGCACCAAGAAAGGCACGAACTCCCTTTGGATTTTGTCCGACGGCTTCTTCAGGGGATGAGAATGGTTGCAGCGGTCAGTCGTTGTAATGGCGCGTACACACATTCATTCCGTTGCGACATCATCGATTGCCATTATTTACTGATTTTGAGCCCCACATCACAGGATGTATTGCCAGCAGCCCCTTTGAAAAGTCATCAATGCTTTTTCATATGAAAGTGTCTTTATAGCCATCCTCCCTCATTTTGCAATTACAAAATCAGCAAAAACTCTGGATTTGCTCGTCACGTCATACATGCATACTTCAATGTATGGTTTTACGAGTATTTTTTTTTAAACAATACAGTTTCTGAATAGTTTTTCCGGTTTCTATGATCCAAAAAAATTCATAATTTTTGTGCTAAACGTTTTTCCACGCATATGTTTTAGCACAGAATAAAACTGGGTATTGTATGATCAGACTAACAAGATACAGTGCAAAAATGAAAAGGTAGATGATGCCACTGCTCAATGCAATCAGTTGGAAATTGTTCCATTCCAAATGAGATTGAATCATGGAATGCTTCAATAAAACTAGTTTTCTGCTCCATGGCAAGGTAATGTAAATGTAGCACTCTCCTCCCTCCTCCTTCAAGAGTCAAGAAGGATGGTGTGGCCAAAGCACCTTCCTGGGCGATGAAAGACACCAGGTTGGTTTGCTAATGGCTTTCAACTTAGGTCAGGCTTTCAGTCTTCATCATCACTCCATATGCAGCAAGTGACTGCAGGTTTCTATGATATTAGGAGTGGCAATGTGCAGCTGATGCAGTGTCCCCTGTATGTGATCGCAGAAATTTGGAATTTAGATAAGGTGCCAGCAACAACTCACCTATTCTTTGTGAAGGGCAGCATTGTTTAATTAACGCCAACAAATACAATCTGCATGGAGAACCCAGTTCAACGTCCATCTCAGTGATGGCAGTACAGCTTAGAAGTATGCTAATTCACCTCTGAGATGTCGAGCCAAGGTTTGAATCTCAACCCTGCTGTTTCGCATGTAGGGAGATGAGTCAGCGTGTGCGCTGTGCCTTGGGAAGACGTTAAGCCGGAGACCATCTGGTGGTGGACGTTAAAGACCCCACAGTGGATTTGAAAAAGAGAAGGCACATTATGGCCGAACCATGAAGCAATTACAAATTCTTGCCAATTTCAGGAAAGTATTCTACCTCAGAATGGTGATCTGGCTCGGAATGATTCCAGCCCAGTCATGATATGCTCCAGGGTTCTGTAAAGAGTATCGGCCTCCAATCATGATTAAATGTGCCAATCTAATTGTTAACTTTTTGCACAAAACATGAGAGAACAGGAAATAAATAGCATGTTTAATCATGTTTGAAACAAATTAAACAGCTGTTATTTATATTTTAAAACTGCTTCAAAGAAACAGAATGCACTTTAAGATAAGTTAAAGAGCAGAAAAGTTGGTGGGAGTAGAAAACTGTTATCAGAATTTATTCCAGCGATTCCATCAAAAATCACATTGTTAGAAAATGTCAAACAATTATTTTTTTCCCATGAAGCTTTTTCAATCACATAGTGCAACAATCTAACTCACCCAGTTGCGGGCTATCTTCTGTGCCTCTCAAAGGCGATTCCAAGTGGCAGGAAATCGTGGTTTATCTTCAGCCTTCCTTTCCCTCTTCAGCATTGTGGCACTTAGAACATGAATGGCTTGGGGATGCTGTCGATTAGTTTCTTCCACAATAAAATGTGGAAGTAGTTTCCACAGGCTGGGAAAAAGAGGAACGGATGAGTGGAAGTGAGCAGCGATTGTGAATTTAGGTAGTTTTACCAGATGGGGATTGATGGTGGATCACGTGTGCCCTGTAGAAACCTGAAGGGGGGTGGTAGGGTGCACAAAGCATGGAAAGAGCAGAAGATGCAAGACCAGAAAGGAAGTGGAAGAAGACAGAAAGACCACTGTTCTGTCTGTGATAGCAAAGTGATAGGCCCATCAACTGAGCTTCATCGGGGGATATTCAGATGATATTAAAAGCCTTGGTTTCCACGGCGTCAAGCTGAGCAATAGGTGAGGCAGGGGTGCCAGCCCAGAGGAGACAGCAGTATTCCATCACTAAGGCATTGTCGTTGGATAAGAGTTCAGGTGTGCCAAAAAAGGAAGTCGCACGACAGACGATGTCCAGGTGGTGACCAACTTTGATATGTGGTTTGCTTAAGAAAGATAATGGCTGATAGTGAGACCCAAGAGATTGAGTGACTGATGTTAAGAAAGTGACATCAGTTAAGAAAGTAGATGGAAGGGTTTGCCAGATGGTCTTTCGAAAAGAGAGATGAAGAGCGTGAGATTTGTCAGGATTGAAAGACATATTCAAAGTGTTTGACCAGCTTGTGATTTTATCTAGGTCTGAAGTGAGGGAAGAGGCTGCAGTCTGCCTGCTTGAAGTATGAGGTACGTCACAGCAGAGTGTGGAGTCATCAGCAAATATAAAAAGAGAATTTTCGAGAGAGTCAGATAAATCGTTTATGAAGATTAGGAAAAGGTTTGGGCCCAGAACACTGCCTTGCCTTGGGGACACTCCAGTCTTAACAGGGAGAGGAGATGAAAGGAGATGAAAGCACCACACCCCATGATCCAGTGAATCCATGACTCCCCAGGCCCGACCCAGATATCTATTGACCACCTCTGGCTCACAGCCAGCAGAGACACGAATATCACTGCCAAGGTAAGTGAATCTCTCTGTGACCTCAACATACTCACCACAAACAGTTTCAGACAAGACAGCAGCATCCAAGATGACATTGAAAGCCTAGATTTTAGTTTTGACCCAGGAAACCTGTAATCCCAGTAGCTCTGACTTCTTTCAGCACATTGAGGGCCCCCAAAAAGATATCTAGAGTCTCTGCAAAGATGACCGGATCATCTGCGAAATCAAGGTCAGAGATCTTGACATTCCCAAATGATGCACGGCAGCTTGATCTCTCCGACATCTTCCCCAGAATCCAGTCCCTACAAGCGCTGAAATATGTGGGGGGTGTGTAACATCTGAAAATAAGTCGGAGATGGTGTCACCATATCTCACGGCACTCTCAGTACCAGAGTATAGTTCAGACATCAGATTTATCTGTTTTGGTGGCACCCCACGAAGACCAAGAATCCTTCAGAGGGCATCCCGATTCACTGCATTGAACACTTTGCAGAGATAACAAAGGCTGCAAGCAAGCAGCCCCTGCCGAAATTCTCGCCTGCATTCGCAGGGCCGGCGCTACCATAAGGCCAACTAGGCAGCAACCTAGGGCGCAGACCTCAGAGGGGCGCATTACTGACCTTTAAAGGTCACGGTTTTATGCAAATTATTGTTTTAAGAAAACACATAATAAAAGGAAAATATAATATTTCATTGTTCAAAATAGTTTATAGTTCATTGTTAGTTCATAACCAGTTTATTGTTTTTAACACTAACAATACTGTTTCTTTCTTTATCTATTCTATTCTTTCAATACTGTATTTTTTCTTTATGTAATACTGTTTACTTTTTTATTTCATTTTTCCAGTGAGCTATGGCTGATAAAAAACGATCTTCTGGAGCCCAGTACCGCAAACGAAAGGCATTACAAGCTGAGGAGCAAGTCGAAGTTGGCAAGCTGAGAGGGGGTGGGATGAGAGAAAGCTGAGAGAGGATGGGACGAGAGGGAGCTGAAAGGGGGTGGGACGAGAGGGAAGCTGAGAGGGGGTGGGGAGGATACTGACATGGAGTGGTTGCCGCCATAAATAGACGAGAAGCGGAATAGATTGCAGTGTGCACATAGCCTCTGAAAAACTGACTTAACAAGATTCCCAAACTGGACATATGTAGACAGACTTCATGGGAGGGGTTGTGAAAAAAAGTTTTCCATTGAAGGCATGGAGGACCGTGGAGCTGTCGGTACGAGAGGAGGGTGGATGAACTAAGCGTTTAAGAGTGAAAAGGTTTTATGAAATAAGAATTGTGAAAAAGAGGAAGAGACTTGGATGTAGAATAAGAAGAATGTATGGGTTGTTTCTTATGTAGTAGTAAAGCGAGTAAGGCATTTTAAAATGCATTTTTAAAAAGCATTTATTGAAGTGTTATGAAGAGATTTTGAAGGAAGAAACGTTTTATTCAGTGAACATTCAGTTTTGGGATGTTGAATCGGAGAAGGGATAGAGAATGAAGGACTATGTCAGACAGATAGTTCGTTCTTTTTGTTGTTGTAATTGTTTGTTCTTGTTTTTTTTTTCTTTTTTGGAGTGAAGAAGAGTTTTTTGTTGTTTGTATTTTTTGGAGCGAGGAGGATAAAAAAGGATTAAGCTGAGGGATCAGAAATGAAAATAGTTGGAAGAAAAGGAGTGAAAACAAAGCCATTTGGGTGAAAACAGAAGTAACAAGCCAACTAGCTGAGCCCTAGATGCGTAGGCTAGACTTTAACCAGGACACAAATTGGACAATACAGCACACCAAGGTATGATTTAACATGGAAAATTGGATGAAAACACAAACAGCAACACAGGGACAAAAATATAACAGTGAAACACGACGAATCCGGTTCGGAAAACTTCGCTTTAATTTGAGGTGGGAGGAGCAGGTGAAGATTTAACCTACATATGGAGCAAGCCCAGAACCAGAAATGAGTTTGACGGAAGATAAATGTTAGTGAGGATTGAATGAGGAAGCAGGCCCTGTTGAACACATGGCCAACAAGAAGGGGACTGTAGAGCGCATAACTCCGCCAAGTAATGCCTGATCCACGAGAACACATCAGGCCCAATACATTTTTGAAATACCATGCTATACAGTACTTTATAGTTTTTGGCCCTATCTCTCAATGGTGAAGAATCACTTTTAAAATTAAATAATTCTTGTAACCAATCCGGATTCGGATCTTCACCAAAATCAAATCAATTTGTCGTGGTCACACACCCAACATGTCCACTAAGTTTCATCTGAATCCGTCAACAACTTTTTGAGATATGCTATATCTGTTTTTTGACCCCATCTCTCAATGGTGAAGAATCACTTTAAAAATTCTAGGAGTCGGATCTGGATTCGGATCTTCATAAAAATCTAATCAGTTCACCCTCGTCACACACCCAACCTGCCCACCAATTTTTCATCCGGATCCGTCCACAACTTTTTGAAATATCCTGCACAGAAACAAACAGACAGACAGAGAGGGGTGAAAACATAACCTTCACATTCGGCGGCAGAGGTAACAAAGAACGAGATGGACCATCAAAAATACGAGGTAAGAGGCTTTTTTGCCATTTTTATAGGCGCAATGAGGAAGAAAGCCTAGTGTTGGCTTCGCGGTTAGGGTGCCTGCCTTGGGTTCTTAGGGTCCTGAGTTTGAGTTTTCTCGTTGAATTAACACCATGTGGGGTTGATTCAGCCCGTCATCATTCTGAGGTTGGCAAAATTACGAGTACCAGTGTACTGGTAATAGGGGCACTGCATCAGCGGCACAGCCGTTCCCTCAGCACATGATGCTACCCGCAGCCTTGTGCTGCATATGAGGGCAGAGGAAGAATAAGGAAGGAAATAGAGCAAGGGTGGGAAATGGGATACAGAAACAATTGGATAGGTTGGGCCAACTCGCCAAGGCAGGCAGACAGACAGATAGAGACAAACAAGATCAAAATAACCAAATGGGCACAAAAACGACACAGCAAGGAGCACATGATATGAACAAAAAGTGACACAAACAAAACTGCACAAATATTGATGGAAACAGAAAAACTGGAACGGTTTACTCAACTTTGGAAGCAGGTCTCTTGGAGAAGAGAAGAAAAGTTGCCAGAGAGAATTATGGATTGTCTGATCCATTGTGTTTATTTAAGATGTGTTTTTACAGATACTATAGCCCTATAAACGTTATTTTAAAAGTGTCCACATTATAGCATCAATTATTACAGCATGAGAAATCTTCAATGTGCAAGCTCAAGCATGAAAGGGCTCTGCATCCCACCATGATGTGGCCTTTACTTACCTAGACTACTCTCCTGCAACAAATCACTAATGCTGGCAGGATCCAATCCCCAATCTTTTAAACTAAGAAGCCATGTTTTTGTGTACAATGTTGAGGCTTGTGGAGGAACACAAGAACATAGAACGGGTCAGGACGTAACAGAAAAAAAGGAACAGTATAAAGAGAGGGGGGAAACACCAACAGCATGGATGAGGGATAAAATACAGGGAGACGGAGAAATAAGGGATATGGGGAAGATTGAGGGTAAGGGGAAGACACAAGGGGTCAACAAGATGTATACAGCCACAACCCTTCTTGGTATATCCAACCCTCAGAGCCAATTCTATCCAGCTGTCAGAGCAAATCCTAACTTAACATTATGGATCTGACTTACTTCCCTTATGTTTTGAGCAATCTGCTGCTTTTACAGCAAGGCAGGTCTTTTGCCTTTCTTTTCCCATCAGCTAAACTGCAACTCAGTTGCATTAGGAACTGGTAGTGGGTGTATTACCTCACGGGCCTGCAAAAGTCATCGTTAAATGTGTCAAGTACTTTGGCAACCAGGAAGGAGCATAATTCAAAACTGACACTCCAATGCTCTGTAATCATTACAAAATTTAGTATTTAAAACATAGAATGTGTGTTAATTTGATTTAAAATTAGGAAGCCAGAGTCTTTCATAAGGCTAAAACAATTTTGAGTTTTGTTGAACCCTCAAAGTGATTTTTAAAATGTTGCAATTCAATATCTTGATTACAAGATTCTCATTATCCTGAATACAACTTTAATTTTCTTGTACTTAAACATGTACTTTCAGGATAGAACATTACCAGCTGATATGTTTAATTTCACAGAATAACTTGTGCGTTTTTTTTTCAATCAATGTATCTGCTTTGACAATCAATTCACCGTATATTGTACAACAATAAAATAAACAACATGGTCAAATTTAAGCTCCTGATTGGTAGCAGAATCTAATAATACTGCACAAAACTTTGAGAATACTGTACTTAAAACAAACAGAGCTTGATCAAAACTATGAAGAAAAAAAACAAAGCAAAATCAGGGCTGACAAAGTAAACATGAAAAAGAGGTAGGGCTTGAAAGACCAAAAACAAACAAACAAACACCAAAATGGCTTTTTCTGCACATTTGAAATAACACCTGCAAAAAGGAATGCAAGCTCCTGGATGATGACGACGACGACGACGACAACCACACAATGACTCTTGTAGCAGAAAAAACATAATAACATGTTGTGAACCTTTCACTGCTATACAACATGTAATACACATGCTATACCAAGGTCATGGTATAATTTATAATACTCAAGGTAAAATTCCCTTGCAAATTGAGGAATTTTACCATTAAAAAAACAACAATGGCTCAATTTTCCCATAAATGCACAATCAATAAATTTTTCACGTGATATTTTCACAAACGAAGAAGAATATCAGTTCATTCTTAAGATAAGGACGTTTTAGGACATGTACATCCATGTTAATGAGCATGTCGGAGATGTACACACACTATGCAGTCGTGAGGGGGTTCAGCAAATTCAGCAGAGAATTATGATCGACAAACGACAAGAATGGTGATGAATGGAAAACCATAAAGCATTTCTACAAAAGCTGAAAATTTTTCATGAAAACTAAAATGTGAAACTTGAAGCTTAAACTCGTTTCGTGAAATCAGTTGCTGAGTGTATGAAATGCCTGACGCAGCACTCGTGGTGGAGCTTTTGTAAACGGCCACTCAAAATGATTTGGAACATGGGAACTGACATTTCGCTCAAAAAACCAAAACAGTGGAAACCAGACACGTACCCGTCCTACTCTACTATGAGAAGCACCTTCACCTCTTAATTTCCCTACCCCAGATGCTGCAAGAGTATGATAGTAAAGGAACAACCTTGTACTGATATAAAAAGCCAAAACCACGTCAATGGAATAATGTTCATGTGCAGCAAGCACAAAAAACACACCGAAGAGGTTGAGTACCCAAGATGCAGTGTGCAACCAAACCCATGAGCGAGGAGTATCTGAGGAAAGGAGTAGGGTTGAGATAAAAAGAAGTAGCAGCATTAAAAATACAGGGTTAAATGTGAAAAAGGAAAACACAGAAGAATAGCTTGAGTTGAAACATTTGAAAATTTAACACCATTCGGATTACAGGAAGTACGTAATATTTTATAAAATGAGGAAGTCTAATAGTTCAGTAGATGGACATTTTAATGCAGCACAGATACAAAGCAGAAAGTATTTGGACTAATTCCATACAGTGGCCTGAAAAGTATTCACCCCAACCAATAATGCCACATTTAGATAAATTGTGAATTATGTGGAAACAATTTTTCCAAATGACCTTTTTATTCATAACTGAAGAGATCAAACTAAACACTGTTATAGTTGGAGGAGGTTACATGTAAAAATCACTGCAAAAAACATGTACAGATCAAATTCACTGGTTGCAAAAGTATTCAGGCCCTTAGGGTCAGTACTATATGCACCTTTTACAGCAATGACTGCTTTGAGGCATCTTGGGTAGGTCTCTACCAGCTATACACAGTGAAATGGTGTCATCCTTCCCCATTCTTCAGGTGAAAATTTCTCTAGTTCTGCCAAGTTTGATGGGATCGTTGATGGACTGCAATCTTCAAGTCTCGCCATAAATGTTCAATTGGTTTCAAGTCAGGACTTTGACGAGGCCACTGAAGAACATTTATTTTCTTCTTATTCAGCCACTCCAGTGTGGCTTTAACTTTGTGCTTTGTATCATTCTCCTGCTGAAATATTAATCCCTTATCTAGTTTCAGATTCATGGCTGACTCAAGCAGGTTTTCAGAAAGGATTCTCCTGTACTTTGCATCGTCCATTGCCCCTTCTATCGTGACAAGCTTGCCAGTCCCTGCTGATGAAAAGCAGCCCTATAACATGATGGTGTCAGTCGTGCCACCACCATACTTGACAGTAGGGATGGTGTTGATTGGGTGATGTGCAGTGTTCAGCTTCACCGAGATGTAACGCTTTGAATTTAGACTTAAAAGTTCAACTTTTGTCTCGGCTGACCACAAAACGTTTCTCCACGTGCCTGCAGTATTATTAAGATTTTTTTTTTCTCGCAAACTCCATACGAGCTGTTAGATGCGTCTTTTTCAGTAATGGCTTCTTTCTTGCCACCTGTCCATAGAGGCCAGCTTTTTAAGGGATATTGTTGTTTGATGAACACTGACCTCCATCTCAGACATCGAGCCTTGCAGATCTTTCAAGGTCATTGTTGGATTTTGTGACATCCCAAACTCGTTTCGTGCTTACTCGGCTGCTGAGTTTGGATGGTTGACCTGATCTGGGTAAAGTCTGGATGGCAGGATACATCTTCCACTTCTCAATGATGGATTTTATGGGACTCAAAGGGATAATGAGTGACTTCAAAATCTTCTTATAACCCTCTCCTGAGTGGTAATCTCTTCTCCACCACTCTAAGTCTGACTTCTTTGGAAAGTTCCTTGGTCTTCATATTTGCCTTGTTCATTGACCAATTGAGTTGCACCTTAAAACTCCTTCGACAAGAGGGGGAGCTTAATTTTTAAGTTAAATCACTGATTACATACAGGTGAAACCTATTACACATACTTTGGAACCTTTCAAACCAATAATTTTCTCCTTAAGTGATTTTTGGTTAATTCGGCAAAGGGTCAGGTCAGGTCAGGTATGGGAGCATGTGCCAGAACAGCACGTCGCTGCGTCCACTTTCCGCCGGTACTCCAGGGGCCTCCGTCTGGCCATCCCCCAGGCAGATGCCAGGCCCATCCCCATCTCCTTGAGATGATGGTCAACCTGTTGCAACCATGAGGCACGTGGTCGACCCACTGGCCTCCTCCACTCATGAGACTCCCTCGCTGAGAGAATCTGGTGAGCAGGATCAGAGTCAGGAAAACGAGCCACATGTCCATACAGCCGCAACTGACGCTCACGGACTATGCAGGTAACAAATCTCATCCGAGTCTCTCAGCAACCGCTTGTTGGACACAAAATCCGACCAGCGATAGCCAAGGATTCTCTGAAAAGACCTGGTACCAAAGGAATTAAGTCTCCGTCTCAGATCCTTGGTCAGAGTCCAAGTTTCGCACCCATAGAGCAAGACTGGAAATACCAAGGACCTGAAGACTCGGACTTTCGTCCTCCCGCACAGGTACCGGCAGCGCCACACCCCATGATCCAGTGAATCCATGACTCCCCAGGCCCGACCCAGACGTCTATTGACCTCTGACTCGCAGCCAGCAGAGACATGAATATCACTGCCAAGGTAAGTGAATCTCTCCACGACCTCAACATCCTCACCACAAACAGACACAGACAGGACAGCAGCATCCAAGATGTCACCGAAAGCCTGGATCTTAGTTTTGACCCAAGAAACCCGTAATCCCAACGGCTCCGACTCCTCATTCAGCACCTCGAGGGCCCCAAAGAGGATGTCTAAAGTCTCCGCAAAGATGACTGCATCATCTGCAAAGTCAAGGTCCGAGATCTTGACATTCCCAAATGACGCACCGCAACTTGATCTCTCCGACATCCTCCCTAGAATCCAGTCCATACAAGTGCTGAAAAGTGTGGGGGCAAGTACACATCCCTGACGAACTCCAGTAACAACTGGAAATAAGTCAGAGATGGTACCACCACACTTCACAGCACTCTCAGTACCAGAGTAGAGTTCAGACATCAGATCGATTAGTTTTGGTGGCACCCCACGAAGACCAAGAATCCTCCAGAGGACATCCCGATTCACTGAATCGAACACTTTACAGAGATCAACATAGGCTGCAAGCAGCCCCTGCCTAAACTCTCGTCTGCGTTCGGTGAGGACACGAAGTGCAAGGATACGGTCAATCGTTGACCTCTTTGGTGTAAAGCCTGACTGCTCTGGACGCTGGTTCTCAAGCAGATGGTGGCGAACCCTATCGAGAATTATCCGAGCAAAGACCTTGCCCGGCACTGAGAGCAGCATCACCCCTCGGTAGTTGTTGCAGTCTTGGCGATCACCCTTCCCTTTCCAGAGAGGGACAACAAGGCCCCTCTTCCAGTCAGTTGGGATGATGCCTGTGTTCCAGGCAGAGCACAAAACTGCATGCAACGACACGAGTGCAGCATTTCCACCAGCCTTGAGAAGTTCGGCATGGATGCCACAGATCCCTGGAGCTTTGCCCCGTTTCAACTGGTTCACCACAGCCCGTGTTTCCACAAGCGTAGGTGGACCACAGTTGATTCGAGGGTCTGCAACAGGGATTGTAACACCCTTGACGTCCAACTCGACAGTTGGGGGATCAGCCTGGTACAACCGCTCAAAGTAACCGGCCCAGCGGGCCTTCACTTCAGACTCCTCTGTCAAGAGCCTACCACTCTATGCTCGAACTGTAGTGCTCCGAGGGATGGGCTTGGATGAACGTAATGCGCGAATTCCCCTGTAAGAGGGACGAGAATCACCTGTCCACAGGTGATGTTCTACCCCCTCACAGATTCCTCGCACATAGGCCTCCTTGTCCACCCTCAGTGCACGTACAGTTTTACGCCTCAGCTCCCTGAACAGCTCAGCTCTGCCATTCAGCCTGGCCCTGCGACTCTGGTCAATGGTATCCAGTGTCCCTTGAGAGACAAAATTCTTCTTTGCCCTGCGGTGAGCTCCAAGGCATCCACCGGCAACATCAAGGACGGTGGTCTTGAAGGCGCTCCACAACTCTTCAGGACCCCCCAAAGCACCCAGACCCCCCAAGTGTCCACTCAGCCTGTTCGTAAACTCCTCAGCTACTCTCTCATCCCTGAGCTTGGCAACATCCAGCCTCGGCTGGGATGGTACCATTCTCCAGGATTTAAGGTTCAGCTTTAGAGTTGCTACAACAAGCCTGTGGTCAGTATTGAGGAACTGAGCACTCCGGTAGACCCTGCAGTTCTGGATCATCCTCCAACGACCGTCAATGAGGACATGGTCAATCTCCTTTGCCACACCGCCAGCGTTGGAATACCAAGTCCAGCGATGAGCTTGTGGGCGCTGAAACCATGAACCAGCCACCCTAAGTCCATGACTTCTTGCAAAGTCAAGGAACTTAGTGCTATTCTGGTTCATAGTTCCTGACCCATGGGGACCAACACACATCTCATAACCGTCCCTATCAGTTCCAGTCGATGCATTGAAATCCCCCAAGACTAGAAGTGTATCTCGTCTGGGGCACTGATCAACCACAGACTCGAGTGTGGCGTAGAATGCATCCTTCACGGTGAGATCACTCGCCTCAGTCGGAGCATAAACAGAGACCAGGGAAATGACACCTAAGGAGTGACGAATCCTTAATCTCATAATACGCTCGTTGACCGGTGTTACCTCAATTATCATTGGGGTCGGCTTATTGGACACAGCTACAGCAACTCCTTGGGTATGGTAACCATCAGAGCGACCAGACCAATAGTAGGTGTAACCACCAACCATTATCTCGCCGCAATCCGGTCTCCGAACCTCAGAGAGAGCTGCAATCCCGATGTCCAAACACTTGAGCTCAGATGATAACAGAGACAGGTGATCATCCTCTCTTAGGGATAGGACATTCCAGGCACCCACCCGAAGGGACCGCCTCAGGTTAACCCAAGGAGACCGCCGTCTGGTGGACGACACCTCAGCACCACTCCGACACACTCTCCCGCAATCTGACCCAGGGATGTTACCCCGTGGTTTCCCTCCTATCAAAGATTGGGGGTCCCGAAGGCTTTGCTCCAATCCCATCATCCGGTGAGCTGCCCTGCGAAGGGAAGCTGCACAGGAGGTACTCCCACGGAGTGGGTTTTCAGATTTTTTTGCGTTTTTGCGTTTTGCGGAATGAAGGGTTTTACGGTGGCCGGAGTGCAAATCCTGCCACAAACCTCCTAATAAGAAGTAACCCTACTGCAGGAGGACGTCCGCAGACACAGTTGGGCACTAGATATGGATGGCCGTTGGCTCACAAGGAGCTCCTCCGCCCTTTGACAGGTTTTGTTTTTAATCCTGCTGGGTGTCCATATCCAAACACCCTCCTCACCAGAAAACCTGGCGGGGGAGACGGTTTAGTCGCCGACAACCCGACAAGTGATTTTTGGTTAATTCGGCAAAGGGGTTGAATACTTATGCAACTGAGAACCATCTGATTTTCTCTGTTAATATCACTTATTCACATTTTATCTGTGGCATTAAAATGTAAACCTTTGGAAGGGGTGAATACTTTTGCAAGCCACTGTATATATACAGAGACATGATGGAAGTAAATAGACATCTTAAATTTATTCATTTCATTTGTATAATTCAGTTTTACTCAGTGATTTGAACGAATATTCGACGACTTATTTGCAGAAACAAGTTCCTGGCTCTTGTACGACAATTAACTCTGCCTCAAACCCAGCATATGCCTGGTGTTGGCTTAATGGTTCGGGTGGTGGGTTTTGGATCCTAGGGTCCTGAGTGAAAATCCTGCTCAGCTGTTGAATTAATACCAGGTGGGGTTAACCCGGCCCCCGGTGTGTACCCCGGTCAGAATAGGTACACCGTATCCCTGCGTGTCGTAAAAGGCGACTAAAAGGGTTGGCGTCAGGAAGGGCATCCGACCATAAAAACATCGCCTCAAAAGGAAACCATGATGAGTACAACTGATGGGCAGGGTACAGCCCGAAGTACCCCGTGGGGGTCCTCACCCCCTCTCGTTAAAACTCAAGGTGGGGAACCCGATCGAAGCAAGGGAGGAAATTTTTCCATTTATGATGACCAATCGTCTGATGCCCCACGTGGAGATCAGTTTCTGAGGTTTGGTACATGGAATGTAGGGACAATGACAGGGAGATCTGGAGAAGTGGTTGAAACATTGGTCAGAAGAAGAGTGGACATATGTTGTGTGCAGGAGACACGGTGGAAGGGAAGTGGTGTGAGAATGGTGAAGGGAAGGCAGGGGCAGAAGTACAAGTTTATGTGGCAAGGGTGCCCGGAGGTTGCATGGTGTTGGTGTAATGTTTTCTGAGGAGTTTGTAGACAGTGTAGTGAGTGTGACTAGAGTAAGTGAAAGGTTGATGATGGTGAGAATTGTGATCGGAAATCTCTTGGTGAACGTCATCTCGGGATATGCCCCGCAGGTCGGTCGAAGCGATGAAGAGAAGAACATGTTCTGGTGTGCGATGGAGAAGTTGATGGAAAATGTGAAAGATGAGGAAGTTGTTGTGGTTGGAGGAGACTTGAATGGACATGTGGGAAGGAGTCCAGACGGTTTTGAGGGAGTCCATGGGGGTTATGGATATGGTGTGAGAAATGGAGAAGGTGAAAGGATCTTGGAGTTTGCTGATGGAGCTGATTTGTTGCTCTGTAATACTCAATTCCAGAAAGCGAATAATAAGCTTATTACATACACGTCAGGTGGGTTGACGACAACCATTGACTACCTGATGGTGCATCAGCGAGATAGGGGAAACCTCCGGGACACAAAGGTGATCCCAGGGGAGGAGACTGTTTCGCAGCACCACCTGGTTGTCTGCGATATAAGGGTGAAAGGTGCGCGGAGAATTCGGCGGGTGAAGTACCAACCAAGGATGAAGGTGTGGAGGTTGAAAGAGGCGACAGTGAAGGAAGCATTAAGAGAGAGGCTGAGTATGGTTGAAGATGATGTGGTTGAGCTTGAAAGTGGTTGGATGTCAATGAAAGCTAGTCTATTGGGAGCCGTTGGTGAGGTATGTGGATGGACAAAAGGACCACCGAGGCACTCGGAAACATGGTGGTGGGATGATGAAGTTGGAAAGACGATTGAAGAGAAGAGGAAGAAGTTCAAGGAATGGCAAAAGGCAAAGGATACGGTGGAAGAAGAGGCTGCACATGAAAGTTATAAGGAAGCCAAGAAGGCTGCAAAGAAAGAGGTTGCAAAGGCGCAGGAGGCCCAAAGGAAAATGTTTGGAGAACGCTTGGATTCGGAGGAGGGTAAGAGAGCGGTATTCAGGATCGCAAAGCAGATAGCGAGAGAGAGATTTGATGTGACGGGGGTGAGTTGCTTGAAGGATGAAGTGGGACAAATTGTTGTGGATTCAGATGGAATTAAGGGAAGATGGAAGAGATATATGGAAAGGCTGTTGAATGTAGAAAATGAATGGGATAGCAACATCGAGAGTAACCCGGTTTTAGGACCAGCAGAGAAGATAACTGAGAAGGAAGTTGAGGAAGCTATAAGAGCAATGAAGAGTAGAAAAGCAGGAGGGCCGACGGGAGTTGTGGGAGATATGTTGAAGGCAGCGGGAAGTTGGGGTGTGAAGAGAATGACAGAGATCTGTAATCTGGTGGTGAAAGAAGGCCGCATTCCAGTGGATTGGGAACTGAGTACCCTCGTCCCTCTGTACAAGGGGAAAGGTGACCCTCTGGACTGTGGCTCCTATAGAGCAATAAAGTTATTGGAGCATGGAATGAAGGTATTGGAAAGGGTGTTGGAGAAGAGGATAAGGAAGAAGGTAAAGATTGACGAAATGCAGTTTGGATTTATGCCAGGAAGAGGAACGACAGATGCAATTTTTATTGTAAGGCAGTTGCAGGAGAAGTACATGGAGAAGAGGAAGAAGTTGTTTTTTGGGTTTGTTGATCTGGAGAAAGCATTTGATAGGGTCCCACGCAAAGTAATGGCATGGGCATTGAGGAAGTTAGGAGTGGAGGAATGGTTGATCAGAGTAGTGATGGCCATGTACGAGAGAGCACGCACAGCTGTAAGGACGAAGGATGGGAACAGTGGTGAGTTTGAGGTGAGGGTAGGAGTGCACCAGGGGTCGGTACTAAGTCCACTTCTATTTGTAGTTGTGATGGAGGTGCTGGCTCGGAGGGTAAAGGAGGGTTTACCGTGGGAGCTGCTGTATGCAGATGATCTGGTGTTGATTGCAGAGAGTATGGATGGACTGAAGGAGAAGATGAACAGGTGGAAGGAATGTATGGATGCAAAAGGTTTGAAGGTGAATATCGGAAAGACGAAGGTGATGGCAAGTGGTAAAGCATGTGGTGAGGTGGAAAGGACTGGGAAGTGGCCGTGTTCTGTGTGCAGGAAGGGTGTTGGAGTGAACTCCATTCAGTGTACAATGTGTGCTGAATGGGTTCATCGAAAATGTAGTGGGGTGAGAGGGTCATTAACCAGTGTGGCAGCTACATTCAAGTGTAAGGTGTGCATCGAGGGAGCAGCAGATGAAGGAATTGTTGAGTTGGATCTTGGAGATGGTGCGAAGCTGGAAGGGGTGAAAACATTTTGCTATCTCGGAGACATGCTGAATGGAGAAGGTGGATCAGACTCTTCGACGGTTGCTAGAGTGAGATGTGCATGGAAGAAGTTTCGGGAACTGAGTGGCATGCTGACAAAGAGGGGAGTGTCGTTGAAGCTGAAGGGAAAGGTGTATGCTTCATGTGTGAGGAGTACGATAATTTATGGGAGTGAGACATGGGTACTGAACATGGAGCAGCAACAAAGGCTGGAAAGGGTGAAAATGCGAATGGTTCGGTGGATGTGTGGAGTATCGTTGAGAGAGAGGAAGACAAATGATGACTTGCGGAAGATGATGGGAATAGAGTCTGTGATGGAGGTTGTGAAGAGAAACAGGTTGAGATGGTTGGGTCATGTGTTGAGGAAGGATGAAAGTGACTGGGTGAGAGGAGTGTTGGAAATGAGTGTAGTCGGAAGGAGAGGACGGGGAAGACCGAGAAAAACTTGGCTAAATGTGGTGGAAGAGGAAATGTGGGCAAGGGGATTAAGAAGGGGAGATGCAGAAAACAGGGTAAAGTGGAGAAGATTGTCATGGGGCCCGCAAGGCTAACCCCCGCTTTAGTGGGGAAAATGGCCTTTAAATGCTTGTGTGTGTGTGTGTGTGGGGTTAACTCGGCCTGTCATCCTTCCAAGGTTGGCAAAATGAGTGCCAGCATGCTGGTATACTGTGTCAAAGTGTCAACCCGTCCAGGATCGTGCCCAATAGCCAAGGAGACTGCTTAGGCAGCACCAATGCTCTGCACAGAGTATGGTCCCAATGGATGGATGAATGGAACCCAGGGAGCACACGACCTTTGCGATATTTAAAGAGGACGAATTGTTGGCCAATCGGAAGGTGGAGTCAGCCAGCAGCAGATATCTCAGAAACTTGGCATTCTGCTTTCTACGGTCAATCAGGTGATTGTGCAATTCACCAGCGAAGACAAGGAATCCACAGCTTTCCGTTCTGGTCGAACTGGGCTCTCAGAAAGGTATCTTCAAGCTGTGAAGTGGTCCATTGAGAAAACTCCCTGTTGCAAGATAGCAAATGTTGCAGAGGAGGTCCAAGCTGGCACAAGAACTGCCATGGGGTACCTTCATCAACTGGGCTAAGATGAGAGAGCAGCTCGGAGAAAACCTCTTCTTAGACCAGCCAACATTCAAAGGAGAAGTGGGCTGACAAGATGGCCACTTGGAGTTTTGGCAAACTGTCATTTTTTCAGATGAGTCCCAATTTGCTCAATTTTTTGAGAGTGGATGCGTATGGGTCTGGAAACTTCCCAGTCAAGAGTTATCTTTGAACCGATTGCAGCCAACTGTCAAACACAGTGTTTTTTCAGTGATGGTGTGGGAAACAATTTGGAGCACTGGTCGGTCAGAGCTTGTGGAGTGTGGTGGCAACATCAACTCTAAGATATACATTTCTATCCTTGAGAATGAACTTCTCCCCATCTTCTCCACTGGTCAGATGGTCAAAAACAACACTCTGTTCATGGCAGATGGAGCTCCATGGCATACTGCAAAAAAGACCAAAGAATGGCAGGACAGAAATGGGATCAAGCGACTTCCATAGTCAAGCCAGTCTCCTGACATGAATCCCATTGAACACCTCTGGGCCATATTGGTTTGAGCTGTGTGGAAAAAGTCCAGGAAACCAACATCACGGGCAGAATTCCTAACCCGTTTGCATGAAGCCCGAGCAGGAATCCCACAAAAGAAAATTTCGGAACTCATTAGTTCTATGCCTGAAAGAGTAAAAGCGTTGAAATCTGCAAATGGCAAGTTTACAAAATACCAGTGTATGTACTAAAATGGATCAAATGTACTTCAAATGTTCAATAAATGAATTCTTTTAAAATCATGGTGTCTATTTACTTCTGTCATGTCTCTGTACTCAGCGTGCCAAGCCATCACTTTGCTGACGGGTTTAATCAAAAGACAGCATGCTTTATTTCACAAACATATTGCATGTCTATCTGTAAATCTCATTTATTATTATTTTGTATGCAGTCTGTGGCTTCTAGTTGCATCATTGTTGGGAGCACTGCTGATCCATGCCCCATTGCCAGAAAGCTGGTACTCATTTTGCTGACCTTGGAAGGATGGCAGGCTGAGTCGACCCACCTGGTGTTATTTAATGGAAAGAGGCACAAACTCAAGACCCTAAGATCTTAAGCGAGCCACTAATCGTTAAGGTAACACCAGACTTTGAATCTCAATGAGGATGTAAAATGAAGTGAAACACTTGAAAAATTGATCGTTTATATGATTTCTTTTCGCACTTTTTTTGTTTTAGCGAAACACATCTTTAAATAATATATGTGTGTATATGCCCACACACATTTAGAAGTCTCCCGGTGTCAGTTCAATCTGATTCAATGTTTCAACGTGGCAGGCGATTGCCATCATGGGAAATAGTCACTCCCCATACTCCTTTCTTTTTTAACTGTGACATCTCCTCCCTCCCCTTTCTGCTTACAGACTTTATATTTGTCCGATCCTATTAAATTTCCCATTCTACTTGCCCCCGATGGTAGCTTGCTCATCTTTTTTCACAAACACACTCAACCTGTGTCGCAAGAACAAATATACCATCAGAGATGGGGAATCCCCTGCCATTGAAAGAAAAAGGTCATACATATTCCAGATAATGAGGGAGGTGAATTGGAAATAAGACACCATTTGGTCATCGTCTCGAAAAAGTTCCCCAGGGGTGACGAACGCAGTAACCAAAAATAATTGAAATCAGATAAGCGGTTTTCCATTTATTACAAAAAACATTTTTTTCAAGATGGCCACCCCAGTCGGTCATCTTGGATCCAGCCATGCCCAAAATCAATAGGGTTCTTCCTTTTCAGGTGGTACATGTGTGACCCAAATTTCAAATCGATATGGCGAACAGTTTATGAGTTATCGCACGCACAGCTATAAATGTTGACGCCCAGCCAGCCAGCCGGACGGACGGACGGACAGCCGGATGGACGACCCGGGTGACAACAATATCCCCCTTCTGCCACGTGGCGGGGGATAAAAAAAAAAAACCAGAAGTATGGTGTCAACTCCACACACACATTTTAATCACATTAAATAATGTCAGTTCTTACAGACGAGTGAGGAAAATGGAACTGTGCTGCTATCTACTAACAGGCTGGTACCAAAACTCAAAGAAAAGGAACTTTGGAGAACTGCTTTGATAAAAGTAACACAATGTATATGTAAACATAATACATATTCAAAACCTCACACTCAGTGATGAAGAAGTTGAGAAGGGTTAGCAAAGCTGTGTGCCCACTAAACATGTAATCTCCACATGTATGCACACCGGTGAGCGTCATGCCGAATCCTATCCATATTTCCAGAGCCCGCCGCAACTTTGTCCACCCACCATGGTAGAGCTGCAATGAAACAGGCGAGAGACAGCAAATTACATCGCTATTCTCTATTTATGTATAACTTAATGATCTCAAAGATGTATTCTCGAGAAAATCAAATTTAATCTCAAAGACTGCATATAGATGTATAACTTAATGCCAATCTACAGCATTACCAACATCCATTCATTTATACCATGTTTACCGACTTAACATATCTAACTATTTAACTTGACTATTAAAGTCAACATCTCTGGCTATTTTCAGAGAGCTGCCTCAATGCCAGCAAGTCTTTCAGTTCACTCAGGCAGATTGGTAGGGACTGCAAGCAGCCATCTCTTTTCAGGACTGATCTCCCATATCAAATGCTCCTGATGTTAACTCAGCCTGGGTATCCTTCCACAGAAAGCTGCTCTCTCTATTGCACAGATTCATCCCATCTTGTCTTCAATTATCCTACCCCTCTTATCGCCCATGGCACAGTGAATCCTGTGTAAGGAAGTTTCTCTGAAACAACTTGCCTACTCCTCCTGAAAGGCTAATCTGACTAAAGGGAATCTCAATGCATTCCAAAAAGTCCTCAACAAGTGTGTCTCCACTCTCAGGAGAGCCAGAAAACAACATCTGTCCAACCTCAAGGTCCAACTTTCAAACCTGCCTCACTTCTCTAAAACATGGTGATGCATTGTTAAGTCTGTCTCTCGAGTCTGCTCCTCTTCCATCCCTTCCCTCTCTACAAATGGAATCACAGCCGACTCCGCTCATGAGAAGGCTGAATGCCTCAATTCTGTGTTTGCTTCCAAATCTTGTGTCCCCAAACAATCGCTCTCGGTACCCATCCTTCCCTGTCATACCCAACTGCTCCTGGACTCTGTATTTTGCACCTGAAAATGTGGAGGTTTTTTTCAACCCTTGACTCTATCTCTGTAACTGGACCGGATGGAATCAGCTCACGTGTCCTGAAATCCTGCTCTGCTGCTCTTTCCCATTCTCTCTCTGCCATTTTCACCCTGTCATTTGTGCTTGGTTATCTTCCATTTGCTTTGAAATCCACCAACATCACTGCATTGCATTAAAAAGGTGCAAAAACTGATCACCTTAACTAAAGACCGAATAGCTTACTTCCAATCATCAGCAATGTCATGGAATCCATCGTCACAGTGGATATGAATTTTTTTCTTTTCTCCAACAACCTCATCTCAGATCATCAATTTGGTTTCAGACCAAGTCACTCCACCTTGGAACAGCTGCTTCTACTCTCCCAACAATGGATGGAGGCCCTCAATAGCAGACATGAGATCAGAGTAGTCTCTCTGGATATATCTCATGCTTATGATACAGTATGGCATCCTGCCTTACTCTCCAAACTCTCTGCATATGGCATACACACCCAACTCGACAAGTGGCTTACTGACTTCCTCGACTCTCGTAGCCAACATGTCGCACTAACTGGAATTCTTTCATCTCCTCTCCTTGTCACGGCTGGAGTGCCCCAAGGCATTGTTCTGGGCCCAGTCCTCTTCCTTACCTTCATAAATGATCTCTCCGACTCTGGAAAATCCTCTTTATCTCTTTGCTGATGACTCCACCCTCTGCCATACCATCTGTCATCCCTCAGACCGACAAGCAGCAGCTTCTTCACTCACTGCAGATCTGGGTAAAATCACAAAATGGTCCAACACGTGGAACATGTCTTTCAATCCTGAAAAATCTCACACTCTCATAATCTCTCTCCGAAAAGACCGTCTGGCAACCAACCTCCCCCCCCCACCCCAATCTTCTTTCATAAGAATACTCTTGAGGAAGTTCAGTCATTCAAACTCCTGGGTCTCGCTATCAGCCGTGATCTTTCTTGGGCAAACCACATTTTAAAGTTGCTCCCCAAAGCCAGCTGCCGACTCGGCTGCCTCCATTATACAAAGTTCTTCCTTGGCACACCTGAACTCCTGTCTACCTAAAAGGCCTTCATCCACAATCCACAGCTTGATGGATTACTGCTCTCCCCTGTGGGCTGGCTCACATGCCTCACATATGGCTCAGTTTGACGCCATGGAAACCAAGGCCTTCAACATTATTGGAATCTCCCGTGATGAAGCTGGGTCTATGGGGCCATCACTATGCCATCGCAGACAGATCGGTGGTCTCTGACTTCTAATGCCTCCTTTCTGGTCTTGCACCCTCTGCTCTTTCCATGCTTTGTCGCCTCCCCCCCCCAACCCCACCCCTCCCAAGGTTTCTGGTTTTGCACCCTCTGCTCTTTCCATGCTTTGTCCCCTCCCCCCAACCCTCTCGCCCCAGGTTTCTGCAAGGCACACAATGTCCACCATCAACCCCCTTCTGATTAAACTACCTAAATCCAGGATCACTGCTCATCTCCACTCATTCATTCCTCTTTTCTCTGGTCTATGGAGCCAACTTCCACATTCTCTTCAATCTCATTCTTCCCTCCCAGGTCTTCAAGGCAGCTGTTTGACACCACCATATCAACACCCCATCCAAAACCATGACCTTTTCTACCCCCATTAATCACCTGCAACACCCTCAAAACCTACCTCCTTCCAAATTTCAAGTTCTTCCTTCCAGATAATTTGTTTCTGTATCCATACTATCTTCCCTGTGCACTCCCCTCCTATCCCTCATTCCTCCGCACATTACGTATGTGTGCAAGTTTCCTTTTATTTTGTCCTTAAACCCTCCTGCTGGTGTTTATCACTCTTTCTACTGTTCCTTTTGTTGTGTTGTGTCCTGATTCATTCAGTATTCTCGCTCTTTCATGAGCCTTTACTTCGTATACAAAAACAAACAAACCAAGCAAAAAAAAACCTAAAAAAAACAGTAAGGGTCATAATTTATGGCAAAAAAACACAGCAATGAATACGAGCAACCAGGGCCGGATTTATCCAAGGGCAACCGGGAAATCGGGCACATGGGCCTCCACCATCCAAAACGTACACAAGGGTATCCACAATCAAAGGGCTCATGCAGGATTAAGCCAAGCTATGTCAGCCCAAGCCGTCTGCAGAAGCGTTATACGGTATTCACAATCGTTATGCCTTCCATTTCAGTTTTCCCTTCAGTGTAAAACAAGGATTATCAAATATATATATATATATATATATATATATATATATATATATATATATATATATATATATATATATATATATATATATATATATATTGAAAGGTTGCAGCTGATAGCGGTTACGAGCGTTGAGAAGGCCATGTCCACATATGGGCCTCATGCCTCGAACAGCTTCTTTCTCTGAAGTGACCGTGTTGTTGTTGTCGGTGTGAAGGTAATGTTGAGGTAATATTTCTTTTTACGTAATGAAACGATTAGATTTTGGTAAAGATTCAAATCCGGATCCGGATCAGATAATTTTTAAGTGATTCTTCACGATTGAGTGATGGGGATAAAACCAATATTTTGAATAACATAAAACAAAAAAAATTGAATAAAACCCAAAAAATAAAATGACTTTCAGTGTCAGATCGTGCAACATTAGAGTAAGTGTCTGATTATTGTTGTGAATTATAGCATATTAACCAAGTATCTTAACCAGTGTAGAAAATTTGCTACAAAAATTGGGCATTCAATGGGTCAAGTTGGTAATTGTTTTGCTCACATCATCCACATTCACTTGTTGGAGGAATTTTTACTTTCTCTGTTGGTGGAATCCAATACCAGCAACATACTGTATAAAGCAATGCTTCTCGTTTTGTTACTTATCGTTCCATTACTCAAATTAAATCAAATGTAGCTTGGAAGTTGTAACGGTAATAGTAATACAATATCTTTTTGACAGGCTAATTGCACGCTTTGCCAATTTTCAGTTGTGTCTGGAGATTCGAATATATTGGTGGTAATAAAAGCCCACAAAAACACTCCTGAAATAAAATTATGTATTTTATCCAATAATTTAACTTGTGGAGCCTGCAATGTTCTTAATGCAACTAAACAAATCGAAAATTGAATAGGGGTGCCAAAGAATAAGATATAAGAACTTAGGGTGCGATGAGTGAAAAAAGTTGAAAACCATTGCTTTACTTTATCTTGGTGGCAGAAAAGGACCAACACCACCTGTGTGTGCCCCGTGGCTTCCATCACCATAAATCCGGCGCTACAAGAAACAATAATGGTGTGTCCGAATATTGACAATGCATAGGTAGTAGCTACTCCTCAATGCTGAGATGACTCGATCACTTTTGCTGGCAGAGCCAAAATGTGGTAACTGAACTGGAAATTGGTGAACAGAGCAAGAAAAGTGTGAAATATAGCTTCATTACTTGCGCTATCGGAACAACTTCAATGCAAGTGGCTCCATCATCCATATACCTTATAACGATTTTCATGGATAGGAAAAAAAAAACAAAAAAAATCTAAAATAGAAACTACATACTCTTAAAGATATGATCAATAGAACTGTATTTCCATTTCACATTGCAATTTGCAACAAAATAAAACCTTCCCCAATCTCCTTCCACCCACCTGGTGTCAACATAAGTCCGACGAGCTCTTATTTCACACCAAAACCTTTCATAATCATGTGGTCTTTCTGGTTTGTTTGCATTTTCTTCAAAATAAGATAGCTCATTGCATGTGCCCTATGGTGTTGAAAGAGCAGATAATCGATATAATGCATCAACGTTGTGCTGATGCTCGAATAGAATAATCTAGATCAGGTATTTTTCAAGCCAGTGTTGCATTCACTTTTTTATAACAGAACGTACAATGTGATGGCTAATATTGTAAGGAGATTTTTGGGATGGTGGTTGACCTGTAAACAACACATTTATTCATAAACAGTTACAAGAGGGAATGGAAAACACTCACAAAGCTGCAAAAACCATAAATTTTGCAGTCTGCAATACTTGTCTTTTCTTGCTGAAAGTAATTTAAGCATGCCCTCTCGTGGCCGCTCGTAAAACTGAAGCAGTATACTTCAATACATGGTCAGGAAAAATTCACAAGCCAGGAAATATCTAATTGAGTCTGTTCAATCATAGTTCATAAGTTTGGCTGGATCACCTCCAGAGCTCTTCAGTGGAAACAATAAATCAAAGTTTGATGAATGGTGCTGGGTAAAGACTTTCTTGCAGGTGATGACCGGATTCTCTAACTGAATTGACTTTAAAGTTGAAGGGACATTCCACAGTATTGCATCTGAATGCTGGTGGCAAAGGCGCTTGCAATCTATATATAACGGGGCAAGTGGATGTGTGTATGTATGTATCACCATTTGACCGAGGAAGCTGAAACTTTCATGGATTAACAATGGCACCCTGAAGTTGTCCACATGCAAGTTTCATTTGATTCCAAAAAGTTTTGAAAAAAACCCAAAAACATTTCACCCATCTTGGCATTTTCTTCCTTTGGGGGGAGGGTTCCCATCGTGTGCTGCCTTTTTGGCTGCTGGTTGCATCATTGGTTCGGGACGCAGCTACGCCGCTGATGCAGTGCCCATATTACCAGTATACTGGTGCTCATTTCGCCGACCTCGGAAGGATGACAGGCTGAGTCAACCCCCTGGTGTTAATTCAGTGGCTAACGGGGATCAAACTCATGACCCGAGGATCCCAAGCCACCACCCTAACTGCTAAGCTAACACCAGGCTGATTGGGGGGGGGGTGCAATTGGAATTATCCGAGCCATATAACCACAATATATTAGATATACATATGCATATAATCAGTACGTATGTTTTCGCTTCAAATACGTAATCCAGGTCAATTTTATTTTTGTGAGCGAGTGAAGCAACAATCTGTTGCCTGTACCCTGCAACATATCCTGGTCAACAACTCTTTGTGGGAAGCACAAATCAATTTTGGTTTAGCTATGCAAAGCAATGTACAAAACAGTCCCAAAAAAAAACAACAACATAAACAACATTCGAGTACACTCAAAATTCTTGAAACACGCAACTATACTGACCATGATATTGAGTTTTTTTATTTTAATATTCATACTATATAGAATAGGTGGAATATTTATACCAAGGATGAACCCATCTCACCTTAGCAGAACACTTTAGGTGTGTGCCAGGAACAGACAATGATGTCACGAACATGCAAACACATCGCAGCAGGAACACAGTACCAGCAAGTGCACACATGCGTCGCAAAACAATCCACCTGAAAAAAAAAATCGAAACGACATTGTGTGGAATGCTCGATAAAAAAGCCACAGAATATACATTTGACTCAATAAAAACGATTACTACACCTGGAAAGTTTATTGTTACAGGTCTGGTCTTTGGGTAAATGGATTAGAATAGTTATTTTCCTTGTGTATGTTTGAATAAGCATAATGTACTTGCTGTAATTCAATAAAAGGCATCGCACCACGTGTTTAGAAAGATGTAGTCACTCTGCCGAAGTATTTTTTCTCAGCACAGCCTCCTCCAAACCCCACATCATTGAGTTTTTCCATGATATTATCTGTCCTCATATGATCCTCTTTCTGAATTACAGCCAATCAGCATGGCCCCCAAGCACACTTATGGGTTTAACAAAGGACACAAGACAGGACCCAGACAGGCTAACATATATGGACGTCTGCCACATGCAAGGATCATGTATCCTGTGTGTATGTGAAAATTTCCTGCTTTGCTCCACCAATCAGGGCAAACCAGTGAAGGTCGCCTGGTGGTCATGTCAGCCAAGGAACATGCTCCATGGGGGACTCTGGCATGCCCAACAGAATGCAATATAAAAACCACACACATTGAGCTGGGAGCATTCATCCTCCAGGTGGTCTCTCTTGTACGTCTGCGAATCTGTTCTGGCTTGGGAGTCCCTCTTGGTTCCTGCCGGCTAAGCTGTGATTCCTGATGGGATCTGCGTAGTATGGTGCTGTGTGGCAAGTGCAGCTGGATGGACAGTATAGGTGTGCGCCAGGTACGGGGTGTCCTGAGACAAACCAAGCAAACCATGGGCACCATGAGGAAAACCAAGCTGAGACTCACATACAGGCATCCTCCCTTTCTCTGTGTCGTCTCATCGCTCTGTCCGTCTCATCTCCCAGTATGAATGAGTAAGGCATATTTATACAAATTATGTTGAGGATCCGTGGGCACATTGGGTACATATTTATAAAATATAATGAATTTGATAGTTTGTTTTACTGCATGCATGGTCGTGTTCCTCTTATTTTTCCCCACCCAATTTTGTTATTAAATCCTGTTCGTAATTGAGAACTTGTGTAGTCATCAGCAAACAGGCTCAGTTAAACATAGAGAATTGGAATAAACCTGTTAAGTTGAGCTGTTTTGGATTCGTGCAATTAAGATGCGATAAAAAACGAGTTGCCTGTGACGGTTTGCTCGGCCACTTCTGGCAGGCTGATTCTCCGCTGTCATGTGTCTGAGATGCCGATTCAGGCGCAAATTAATGGGTGGATAAGGGGATTTCTCGTCCCTTTCCTGCTTGGCAGGCACGTCCGTCATTGAAGACCCATGACCGTAACAATATTATTAGGTACTAAAAAGCCGAGGCGTTAGTTTTCTCTCAAAATATTTAAATTTCGTTTTTTTTTTACTTCAAAACTTTCCAGCACTCATGTGACCCAAAATGCTCAAACCAAAAAATATTCAGTATAGCTTCATGCAATGTAGCCAAGTGGAATTGCACAACATACTATGTGACATCATCCCATCACCATGTCCTCAGTATAGCTAAGCTTTTGGAATGTTATGGCCATTCACAATTTAATTCACATTCACAGAAATTCACAATTTAATCTCAGCCAAGCACCAGAATTCCCTTGATATATTGTGCCATGCTGCCTTTACAAAGTGCCCATGTATTATGTTAAATATTCTAGGTCCCCAAATGGCTGTGAAATGCATACTTCATGTAATTATGTGCTTCAGTCACTCACAGACAGGACATGACTGCTTCTTTGGAAATTCCTGGGAAATTAATTGATGTCGCATTTGCTGGTTAATGGTGCATTTTTCATTGAAAGCCTAAACAATATATAACTATTGAACTCCATTATTATTTATTACACATGTGAATGTGCTCAGCTGCATGTGCATATCAACCACTGGATTTGGCATCAACACTTACAACTGTTCCTCCTCCTTCCCCTTTTTCTCAAGTTTTCTTTCTTCCCCTCCTCTCCTATTCTCCCCTTTCTTTTTTATTTTTATTTTTCTTGCAGAAAAAGTAAAACAAACAATTAATTTATACTTTCATAATAAAAAAATAATGATGGATAGAGAGGGGGATTATCCCCATTTTAACCCATGATAAATGCATTACATGAATATAATTACCTTTTTCTGCATTAACTTTTGCTGGTGTCAATTTGAATAGATAACGTTTACATTTTTGTTATCGCTTTCATTACAAATAAAATCAATCATAAATGATTGCAGAAATTGGGTCTTACCGATGCTTGTGAAAAATGAGCACCACACCCCAAATTAAAGCCAACACCAAGCCACAAACTTCAGCTGTTGCAAAAGCCCAAGGGATCAGAGGCACACTGTAAAGAAGAAAATTTAAAAAACGATATGGAATAATATATAATTAATAACAATCATAATATGGAAACAATTCCAAATATGGAAGATATAATTATAAATACTAGCCGAAACCCCGTCACAGATGGATTCCGTTCATTCAACCACCCTCACCAGCTCACCCACACTCGAGGGACATGGACTGGACAGGGCGTGCTTGCCCCCGCCTACTCATCCTCCGCCCCTGCCCCATTCCCCCCCCCCGCCTTTAATTTGCTTACCCCCACCCAAAAATGTAATTACCCCAGCCCCGCCCCCATCTCTTCACTCCCCCCCGTCTCTTGATTCCCCACCCCACTTGCCCCCGCCCCCCTGTCCACCCCTCACACTCAACCCCGCCCACTCATTCCCTGCCCCATTTCCTCCGTCTCCCGCTTTCAATTTGCTTACCCCCGCCCAAAAATTTGCTTACCTTGCCCCCCACATCTTCACTCCCTGGCCCCGTCTCTTCATCCCCCGCCCCCACCTCTTCCCTCCTCACTCCCGTCTCAACGAAAAGTGTTTATTCTGCTTCAGAGTTGAAAGTTGACTATTGCCACTATATGCGATGCACTCTTACAGGTACGAAGTTTCTTTCAGTCCAGGTCACAGTACTGAGAAAAACGTGACGCGACCGTAAGGAGGAGCACAAAATTGGTCCTTCAGGATTAATATATCAAAGATACAATGTTTGTTGTCGCATTTTTTGTGTCAAATTCACATTCTGAGGTAGTCAGCATGTGCAGAAGAGGGTTTTACATTGCAGACGCTATTTTCGAAGAGTGGAATTACACCTCTCAGCGGTAACGGTCTGTTGACGACAGACTTAATGACGTCAGCAAATGAACGATGATGTCATGACGTCCTGACGCCTCTCAGCGGTGACGTCACACGTCGCCATGTAAACGAATGTAAAACGAAAAGTGTTTATTCTGCTTCAGAGTTGAAGGTTGACTATTGCCATTATGTGCGATGCACTCTTACAGATACGAAGTTTCTTTCAGTCCAGGTCACAGTACCGAGAAAAAGGTGAGGCGGCCGCGAGGAGGAGCACAAAATTGGTCCTTCAGTATTAATATCATATATCGATGACACAATATAAAGAAAATCAATTTTATCAGTCCTGGAATTTATTTGATCACATCTCGTAATTAAATAGTTTCCATGACATGGACATCATTTTCAGGAATATAACATTCCGACAACACTCCAAAGTCACTTGTTCTCATCAAATAATAATTATATAAGTAGTTAACCCTTTGTGAAAGACATGTGAAAGTGTGATAAAAGTTTATGTGAATCCCTACCAGTGAATTTTTTGTGACTTCCTATAACATCAAACTGCAGAGAAATTGCAACCGGGATCCAATGTTTTTGATAGCCATACTGTTTCCAGCTAGCAGTCCTTTATAATTACCCTCGCCAGAAGAGAAGGTATTGCATTTGGGTTTGTTTGTCTGTCTGTCTATCGCCTACAGGTCACAATTTTAAACCGATCTTGATGAAACTTCACCACATTGCAGAGTTTGTCATAAGGAAGAAGCCTATTGTTTTTGAGGGAAAAAGGTCAAAATAGGCCAAAGGTTAACAACTTGGGTAAGAATTTCTCACATCTCATAATGTGAGATAGGCCAAAGGTGGCTAAAATCCTCAATGTGAGATCGGCTAAAATCCTCAATTTTCATCTGATTGACTTGAAATTTGAAGACAATTTGCACATCAGTTCACTGAATTCAACCACCAATTATTTTGGAGGTCCACATTGGCCAAAAGGACAATATAGGCAGAGTTTCTAAAATTGTCAATTTTCATCCGATTGACTTGAAATTTGAAGAGTTGCATATTTGGTCATTGAATTCAACGACCAATTATAATTGTAATTGTTGAGGTCAAATTTGTTTTATGGATTTTGCAAGTATCGTGCTCTGTACGACATCTTCTTGTTTGTTTGCTTGTCTGCACAGAAAGCGAGTAACGTTTTTCTCTGCAAACGCTCAGCGGATTGACAGAAAGCGCTAGCCATCACCCTCCTGAATCATGTGGTGTAATTTGACATTGGTAGCTTCTTCCGTTCTCGAGTTATCGTGCCTACAAACAAACACACAAACAGAGGACGGAAGTGATCAATATACTTACGAAATCTTGAGATTTCGTAAGTAACAAACAAACACACAAACACACAAACAGATGACGGAAGTCATCAATATACTTACGAATAGCCGGGTGTTGGCCTGGTGTTGGCGCAGTGGTTAGGGCAGCGGCTTGGGACCCAAAAGGACCTAAGTTCAAGCCCCATTGGGCCACTGAATATATATATATATATATACATATACATATATATATATATATATATATATATATATATATATATATATATATATATATATATATATATATATATATATACATATATATACATATATATATATATACATATATATATATATATATATATATACATATATATATATATATATATATATACATATACATATATATATATATATATATATATATATATATATATATATATATACACCAAGTCGTATAACACCAGGGGGTTGACTCAGCCTGTCATCCTACCGAGGTTGGCGAAATGACTACCAGTGTACTGGGCCCGGCGTATGCCCCGGTTAGAATAGGTGTACCATATCCCTGTGTGTCGTAAGAGGCGACCAGGGTTGCGTCAGGAAGGGCATCCGGCATAAAAACCTATGCCAAATCATTATGCGGACAACAAAACTAATTTCCATACCAGATCTGTCGAGGCCCGGGTTACCAACGGCTGCCACCAGCACCGGTGGTCAGTAAGGTACCAGTGGAAATTTTGCTACTGCTGGGAGAAGGAGGAGATGGAGACGGGGAAGGCGAGTCCGGAGGTAGTGGGAGAGGGGGAAGGGTAGAAGTGTGGAGGTGAGAGTTGGAACTCTGAATGTTGGGACAATGACTGGCAAAGGGCGAGAGTTGGCTGATATGATGGAGAGAAGAAAGGTGGACATACTGTGTGTACAAGACACCAAGTGGATGGGGAGTAAGGCTCGGAGCATTGGAGGTGGTTTCAAACTGTTCTACCATGGTGTGGATGGGAGGAGAAATGGTGTCGGGGTAATCCTGAAGGAAGATTATGTCAAGAGGGTATTGGAGGTGAGGAGAGTGTCTGACCAAGTGATGAGTGTGAAGTTGGAAATTGAAGGGGTGATGATGAATGTCATCAGTGCATATGCACCGCATATGGGGTGTGAGATGGAAAATAAAGAAGATTTCTGGAGTGAGTTAGATGAAGTGGTGGAGAGTGCATCCAAGGATGAAAGAGTGGTGATTGGAGCAGATTTCAATGGGCATGTTGGGGAAGGGAATAAAGAGGATGAGGAGGTGATGGGTAGGTACGGTCTCAACAAGAAAAATGTGGAAGGGCAAATGGTGGTAGAGTTTGCAAAAAGAATGGAGATGGCAGTGGTAAATACGTATTTCAAGAAGGAGGAACACAGGGTGACGTACAAGAGTGGAGGAAAGTGCACACAGGTGGATTACATCTTAAGCAGGAGATGCAACGTGAAAGAGATTAGAGACTGTAAGGTGGTGGCAGGGGAGAGTGTAGCTCGACAGCATCGATTGGTAGTCTGCAAGATGATTTTGGAGGTGAGGTTAATGAAGAGAGTGAGGGCTGAACCAAGGACCAGATGGTGGAAGCTGAAGGAGGAAGACTGTTGCGTGGAATTTAGGGAGGAGGAGAGACAGGTGTTGGATGGTGGTAAACATGGGTGGGATGATTGGGAAACGACAGCAGAAGTGGTGAGGGAGATAGCTAGGAAATTACTTGGTGTGACATCTGGACAGAGGAAGGAAGATAAGCAGACTTGATAGTGGAACGAGGAAGTACAGGAAAGTATAAGGAAGAAGGGGTTGGCGAAAAAGAAGTGGGATAGTCAGAGAGATGAAGAAAGTAGGTAGGAGTACTAGGAGTGGTGGCGAAAGGCAAAGAGAGAGGTGGCAAAGGCTAAGAAAAAGGCATATGACGAGCTGTATGAGAAGTTGGATACAAAAGAAGGGGAAAAGGATTTATACCGATTGGCAAGACAGAGGGACCGAGCTGGGAAGGATGTGCTGCAGGTTATGGTGATAAAGGACGAAAATGGGAATGTGGTGACGAGCGAGGAGAGTGTGTTGAGAAGGTGGATGGAGTACTTTGAGGATCTGATGAATGAAGAAAATGAGAGAGAGAAGGTTGGAAGAGGTGGAGATAGTGAATCAGGAAGTGGGGTGGATCAGTAAGGATGAAGTGAGGACTGCTATGAAGAGGATGAAAAGTGGAAAGGCAGTTGGCCCAGAAGATATACCAGTGGAGGCATGGAAGTGCTTAAGAGAGATGGCAGTGGGGTTGTCAACCAGATTGTTTAATAAAATCTTGGAAAGTGAGAGGATGCCGGAGGAGTGGAGATCAAGTGTACTGGTTCCGATTTTCAAGAACAAGGGTGATGTGCAGAGCTGTGGAAATTACAGAGGGATAAAGTTGTTAAGCCACACCATGAAGTTGTGGGAAAGAGTAGTGGAAGCTCGGTTGAGAGGAGAGGTGACGATCTGTGAGCAGCAATATGGGTTTATGCCAGGAAAGAGCACCACTGATGCAATGTTTGCTTTGAGAATGTTGACGGAGAAGTATAGGGAATGCCAGAAGGAGTTACATTGTGTGTTTGTGTATTTAGAGAAAGCTTATGATAGGGTGCCAAGAGAGGAGTTGTGGTATTGTATGAGGAAGTCGGGAGTGGTGGAGAAGTATGTGAGGATTGTGCAGGATATGTATGAGGACAGTGTGACAGCGGTGAGGTGTGCGGTAGGAATGACGGACCGGTTTAAGGTAAAAGTGGGATTGCACCAAGGATCGACTCTGAGCCCTTTCCTGTTTGCAATGGTGATGGACAGGTTGACAGACGAGATCAGACTGGAGTCTCCATGGACTATGATGTTCGCGGATGACATCATATCTGTCGGGAGAGTAGGCAGCAGGCTGAGGCGAGCCTCGAGAGGTGGAGGTATGCACTAGAGAGAAGGGTCAGTAGGAGTAGGATAGTCACTAGGAGTAAAATGGAGTACATGTGCGTAAATGAGAGGGAGGGTGGTGGTATGGTGCGGTTGCAAGGAGTTGAGGTGGGGAAGGTGGATGGGTTTAAATACTTGGGATCAACTGTCCAAAGTAATGGAGAGTGTGGGAGAGAAGTGAAAAAGAGAGTGCAGGCAGGATGGAGTGGTTGGAGAAGAGTTTCAGGAGTGATTTGTGATAGAAGGGTAGCTGCAAGAGTTAAGGGGAAAGTATATAAGACGGTAGTGAGACCAGCTATGTTGTATGGTTTGGAGGCGGTGGCGCTGACAAAAAGACAGGAAGCGGAGCTGGAGGTGGCAGAGTTAAAGATGCTGCGATTCTCGTTGGGAGTGATGAGGATGGACAGGATAAGGAATGAGTATATTAGAGGGACTGTGCAGGTAGGACGATTTGGAGACAAAGTGAGAGAGGCGAGATTGAGATGGTTTGGACATGTGCACAGGAAGGAAGCGGAGTATATCGGGAGAAGGATGCTGAAGATGGAGCCGTCAGGCAGGAGGAGAAGAGGAAGGCCAAAGAAGAGGTTCATGGATGCGGTGAGGGCGGACATGCGGGTGGTTGGAGTGTCAATGGAAGATGTGGAGGATAGAGCGAAATGGAGACGGATGATCCGCTGTGGCGACCCCTAACGGGAGCAGCTGAAAGAATAAGTAGAAGAAGAAGAAGAAGAAGAAGATCAATATACTTTAGAAATCTTTAGATTTTGTAAGTAATAAGTAAATAAACAAGCAGTCATGGAGTGACATTACGAAATCGTCAACTTGACCTCTGACCTTGTCTAATAAAAGCCGTCTCCAGAGAAGGTAGCGACGCAAACCAGAAGTTTCTACGATGATTCTGTACCAAACCATCAAAATCGAATGTTTGACCTCACTGTGACCTTGACCCTTGACCGATTTTGACCAAAATATAATCAGCACTAGCCATCACCCTCCTGAATCACGTGGTGTAATTTGACATTGGTAGCTTCTTCCGTTCTCGAGTTATCGTGCCTACCCTACAAACAAACAAACAAACACACAAACATGACGGAAGTCATCAAGATTTCGTAAGTAACAAGCAGTCATAGACTGGTACTTATGAAATCGTCAACTTGACCTCTGACCTTGTCTAATAAAAGCTGTCTCTGGAGAAGGTCGCGACGCAAACCAGAAGTTTATACGATGATTCTGTACCAAACCATCAAAAATCGAATGTTTGTCCTCACTGTGACCTTGACCTTTGACCAAAATATAATCAGCGCTAGCCATCACCCTCCTAAATCACGTGGTGTAATTTGACATTGGTAGCTTCTTCCGTTCTTGAGTTACCGCGGATTAACGTAATGTAAAGGTCACACTCGACGGCCCCCTCAACTCGAAAGGAAGCCGGGGCGAGCGGGATGACGTCAGCACGCACACGCAAAACCTTTACGTGACTCAACAAGCGCCTGCTCGAGCGTGCTGCACCACATGACGAGCCGTGACGCGGCGGGTGAAATATTTTTATACAATCTTAAAACGTCTCCAAAACATCCGATTTTTATCAGAATTTCGACGACTGAGTGTTAAGCGTCCTAAGGCCTAAGTCACATTTGCTCTACAGCGAGGATACGGCAGCCGTACACCCTCTGAATTGACAATGTGCGGCGGCCGCAGAGTTTCTGCGGTGGCCTTAGGGTGGCCCTACGCGATTTGGCTATCTTTTACAGGCCGTAGGGGTCGCCGTGGAATTATAACGCGGAGTTATAACTTTTTCATTTCTACGTTCGCCGTAGCAATTCGAAAAGCCGAAAAAAAAACTGGTAAAAAAAAAAAGTCATAGACTGGTACTTACAAAATTGTCAACTTGACCTCTGACCTTGTCTAATAAAAGCTGTCTCTTGAGAAGGTAGCGACACAAACCAAAAGTTTCTACGATGATTCTGTACCAAACCATCAAAAATCGAATGTTTTGGATGTTTGACCTCACTGTGACCTTGACCTTTGACCGATTTTGACCAACATCTAATCAGCGGTAGCCATCACCCTCCTGAATCACATGGTGTAATTTTACATTGATAGCTTCTTCCGTTCTCGAGTTATCATTTTTTGGATGTTTGACCTCACTGTGACCTTGACCTCTGACCGATTTTGACCAAAATCTAATCAGCAATAGCCATCAGCCTCCTGAATCACGTGATGTAATTTGACATTGGTAGCTTCTTCCCTTCTCGAGTTATCTGTACCAAACCATCAAAAATCGAATATTTGACCTCACCGTGACCTTGACCTTTGACTGATTTTGACCAAAATCTAATCAGCACTAGCCATCACCCTCCTGAATCACGTGGTGTAATTTGACATTGGTAGCTTCTTCCGTTCTCGAGTTATCGTGCCTACAAACAAACAAACAAACAAACAAACAGAAACGGAAGGCATCAATATACGAAATCTTTAGATTTCGCAAGTAATAATAATAAAAATGAACCCACTCGTTACCATCCGTCTGGCCGCACATTCGCCTTAGGGCCCCCCTGCGGTCGCCTTGCGGACACCTTGAGGCTCCCTTGCGTCTGCCTTGAAAATTATATGGCCGCCGAAGGGCCCCCTTAAGGTCACCGTGCGACATCAAATCAAAGACCGTACGGCAACCCCACGTTTTCGGTCTCCACAATTTCTAAATATGCCGAGCGGCTCCCCGAAAAATAAAAACATATGTGACTGCTACATTGTGTGACCGTGGAAATACTGCGGCCGCCGTATAATTGCTAGTGGCCGTAGATTTTGGAGACCCCACGGCCGCCGTGGCAAATGTGACTTAGGCCTTAGCGATCGCAAAAACCGAAGACAAAATTAAAATCGAAGTTAAAACGAACTCGTAACGTCGACCGAAGCAAAAATACTCCATTTCTCCACAGGAATTTACGGAATTATGTTTGAACTCACTGTGACCTTGACCTTTGACCAAAATCTAATCAGTGCTAGCCATCACGCTCCTGAATCACGTGGTGTAATTTGACATTGGTAGCTTCTTCCGTTCTCGAGTTATCATGCCTACAAACAAACACACAAACACACAGAGGACAGAAGTCATCAATATACTTACGAAATCTAAAGATTTCGTAAGTAACAAGCAGTCATAGACTAGTACTTACGAAATCGTCAACTTGACCTCTGACCTTGTCTCATAAAAGCTGTCTCTAGAGAAGGTAGCGACGCAAACCAGAAGTTTCTCTGATGATTTTGTACCAAACCATCAAAAATCGAATGTTTGACCTCACTGTGACCTTGACCTTTGACCGATTTTGACCAAAATCTAATCATCGCTAGCGATCACCCTCCTGAATCACGTGGTGTAATTTGACATTGGTAGCTTCTTCAGTTCTCGAGTTATCGTGCCTACAAACAAACACACACACACCCAAACACACAAACAGATGACGGAAGTCATCAATATATTTACAAAATCTAAAGATTTCGTGAGTAATAATTTCAAATTTGCTAAATTACAGACAGCCATGATCTTTGCTCGCAGAATATCTGAGTTTTGAATTGATTTGATGGCAGAATTCAGGGTGGCAACACTGCGAACTCACCCTCTTATTCCAGAGTGTGGCTGTGCATCAAAATTTTATTGTGGGTTACAACAGACTTCCAAAAAATAGTCTTTACTGAATTGAGCTGACATTGGGCAGTGGAGTCAAAAACATTTGACCCACGAAAAGTTTTGTCAAAACTTCAATTTCATTTAAAAAAAAAAAAAATCGATATTACAGAATTACATTCCACAATGATATTACAGAACCCTTGAGGTCATTGAACTTGTCTGACAGTCTGAAATCCGACACTGTCTGACACTAGTCCGAATAAGTCGATATGCCATCAAAGCCAGGAATTAGATGTGAAAATGGGGATTCTGCTGAACATTCTCCATAAAGACATAAAACTGTACCCCAAGAGGATTCAAATTAAGCAACAGCTGACAAACTTGAGTCATCAATTTTTTGTGATGAATCGATATATAGCAATACCTCGATAACATTTCCCCGAGAATGCCGATTCATCATCGAGCTTTTTGTCCTGGTGAAAATTTTTACAAAAAAAAAATTCTGAAAATCCATAACACGCAGCGAACACATCCTTATCTTTACTATAATTCATGGACCAATTCCACTTTGATTCTATAATTCATGGACCGGTGTTTGGGTGTTTGTCATGCTATTCCTCCTACAGTTCTGGGCCAATTACATCCAGACTTGCTACAGAGGATTAACATGACCAGAATTAATGTAAAGGGGTGTTATTGTCTTGTGGTGGGAGGGGGGTGGGAGGAGGGGGTGAGAGGTGGGACTCAAATTTTCGATGTAAATGTGTATCGTATAGTTCCGCCTCCAGGTGCGGGAAGGTATTACAAGTCTCCACCATTTACAGTACAGTGTTCGTGTCCCCACCTTTTCTAGTGCTGTGAGGTGTTTCAAATTATAAGCAGTCGGCGTTTTTGCTTCATGTACATAATCCGGGGTTTTTTGTATATACAGAGCCGTCAGTTACCAGCACCCCCTCCAAATAAAGGTATTCGAGAAGAACGTGCTGCATGCTTGGAACAAGATCGCCCGAAGGGTGGGTACTCTGCTCGTGATCCATAACATAAATAAATGCAATCACCACCATTGTTTGTACTGTGTGCTCATGTTCTGAGCCAATCAGCACTGTTTACTCCACCTTAGTTTTGCAGCAGGATGAGCCTCCTCCCACCTCTGCCATGTGGAAGTAGGAGCAGAGGAGGAGCAACGACAATTATTCCTTTTATTGAGGTTTGTTTATATTTATGTTTTTGTTAATACTTACTGATGTTAATAAAATAAAATAAATTATTCTTTTTCTTTATGAAATAATGTTTTTCATGTTTGTGCATATTTTATGCTTTTGTTCATACTTTCCAATGTTATCATAAAAAAATTATTTTTATTTATGAAATGATGTTTTTGATGTTTGTACCCATTTCATGTTTTTGCTAATACTTTCTGATGTTATTATCATAAAAAATTATCCTTTGTATTTATGAAATAATATCTTTACCATCTGTATTCTTATTAGCGCTATTACCAATACCTCAATGTAGCCCTCATATACCGTTTGTGCACAAGAAATAACGCTGCCGGGATCGCATTTCCATATAAACAATGGTATAATGACCCCCCCCTCCCATTTAGCAATTAGTACTCTCTTTTCCAGGAACGCATACGAAGTGCTAAGTGACAGAAAAATGGCTTGTGATTACTGCATGTCAAAACTATGAGAGAGATTTCATAAATGCAACGTAAAACATGACAGTTATGAATTACCCAGAAAATGCTCTAAATACTCACTTTGGCAGTGGATGCATACTTGGATGAATCTTACAAAGTTATTGATGACTCAAGTTTGTCAGCTTTTGCTTAATTTGAATCCTATAGGGGTGCAGTTTCATGTCTTTATGGAGAATGTTCAGCAGAGTCCCCCTTTTCACACCTAATTCCTGGCTTTGATGGCATATCGACTTCTTCGGACTAGACGTGTCCACTGACTATAAAACAAGTTCAATGACCTCAAGGGTTCTCACTGACTTGCATCCTGAATAACTGCCAGTCTTAGTATTTTGAAGGTTTAACACAGTCTTTATCTCTTTATCAGTCTTTATCCTGAACCTCTTTATCCATTTAAGCAATGTTTGCTTCTCTACAGTTGAAATTGGTTTTGAAGTCTGAGTTTCCTTAAATGACTGCATTCGGAAGTAGATTTCCACCGAAAACGTCCTCTGTTCTGTTGTCCAGGACATGCTTGTCGATCATGTAAGGGCAATAATCTTTGTCTGTTGCTAAATGTTATATCTGCACCTTCTCAGCTATCCATAACTGTCATGGAGGAAAAATTAGCAAGATAAGGTTGTAGGATAAAATGACCTGAAAATCTGCCTCCAACTCATTAGGATGACCACCCTGTGGTCAAAAAATAAAAAAAAAGTCCTCAGCTTTCTTTTTTTTAACCACCCTTAAAATAACACCATGACTCGATATTTTTTTAAATCAACGTGTCACCCCATCTCCATTAACATTTCAGAAGTTTAACAGTTGTCATGAAAACAGACACATGATCAACAGAAAATGTTATTGCCTGAACCGATTTGACAAACTCATCAGTTTCTCAACTGGCTTGATGTTTCAGTTTACCAGAAATTATCTGCTATTTGATCCTTTTTAATGTCACCCCCATCTTGATTTTCAGCACATGCAATTCAGCAGGAAAGACATAATTATGTGCCTGTTGGTTACAAACACTATATAATGACAAATCGCCTCGCATTCTTAAATCGACATACATTACTCACTTTTATAACAAAAGTCCACATCAAATTTAAATTGCTGAGGTCGCATTACAATCATATATGTAATTTCATAACTTGTCCAAACAAGCTTCCTAAAACTCAAATTTCCCAATTCTCCACAATAACTTCCCAGTGGTAGTGGAAATCTGATATATGACAATTATGAATAACTTCAAATTTTGCAAGTGGTATTAGACAATAAATAATAAACACATCAAGAAAAATATTACCAAATGATACTTACTTGTCAAGAAAAATGTCAGGCAAAGGTGGATGGGTTTGCATATCAGGTACACTGTCATGCACCACAACCATGACTCCTGATGTCACACCACAAACTATTAAAACATACAACACTGCAATAACCGTTTTCCATTTTTCAGGGTCCAATGTCCTTCCATTCTTTGGAGACATTGTTGATGGTACAGAACTGTAATAAAGTTTGTTTTTCTTTCTTTTGATATCTCCAGAGGACAAGCCATCATTTTCATTTTCAGATGATTCGTCAGAACAAAATGCTGGATAGGTACGTGGACACCCTGATTTTGGTAAGGAGGGTAAGTAAAAGGTATCACACAACCAATCAGGCAAGAAAAAGAGTAGTGGGGTGGAGGAGGGGAGGATGAAATGATATGGAGAGGGGATGGGGGGGAGGAAAGAAAGAAAAAAGTAGAATAAGATACAAACATAAACAGTAATAGATCAAGCCAATGCTTATTTGGTGTGTTGGGCAAAATTGACCGACACACCAAAAACATTTTCATAGCTCCACTAGACTGAAATGTCTATTTAATTAATGTTATATACTTTGCAATTCAAATATCATGAGATATTAAAAAAACAGCCAAATGAAAACTCGCTTGTGTCTCCTCACAGCCAACCAGCCATCGCCATATCTCTCTCTATCTCTCTCTTTACCTCCTACTGCTTTACTTCTTACACCCTTTTATCTTCTACACTTTTCCCTCATTTTCCTTTTTCACAAATTTTAACTCCATTATTCCTCCCCACCCCACCACCCTTTATTAATGCCACACTTCCAGAATCTATTTTTTTAACCTCCCTTGTAAAACAAAATAATAATGGTGGACTTAATTGTCTCTAGCTTCCACCTGGCAAACGAGGCAGTTATGCCACAAATATATGTGAACATTGTATTAAAATGTATAAAACCTTCTAAAAAAGGCTTTATACACTTTAAGACAAAAAGTGGCAAAACCTTCTGAAAAGGATAACTTGAGACAGGAACCTTGAAATAAAAGTATTTTGTGAGATATACCACCACAATCAATCAAATTCATTGGACTTCATTGCTTCTTGAAGCTTGCATCTTTATAAATCATCTCAATAAAGTTTTACCAATACCATTGAGTTTCATTAATAATACCAAGGAGTGAGGCATAACTGCCTGTCTATAAATATCTCCCTTCCAAAAAAAAAGGTCGATCAGCATGGCAGGAACAAAATATTCAAAATAACAGAGAAATGTCTTGTGATATCTGTCATGACTATGTTTTATTCCGTTAGTATTTGTACGATGACGTAATACATGAGAGATAGGGAATTGGAGATTAACCAGAGGTTTTTCCTGCCGAAGATATTTTACTTTGAACAAACCAGCCAGCCTTCTTTTGAGGACCATCAGAGGTTTGGAACTTTTACGTGATCTTTTCTATGGGACCGTTGGAATTTCTGGATAAACTTTTTGAATGAGGTTTCATACTTCATTGTTACATCCAATTTAAAAAGAGACGGTGATTTTAATTGGTTTAATTTCCCTGAGTGAGACTGGTGGTTAGCCACCCTGCACCTGTCACAGATTTTGTTTTCCATCAAACACGTATGCGCCTCTGTTACAACCAAGAAAGACTATCGCCGCAACATTTTCATTCTATTTTACCTTTGCTGTAATCTATACTTGTATCAATATTGTATGTACTTTCATCTATGCCTGGTGTTGGCTTGATGGTTAGGGTTGTGGGCTTGGGATCCGAAGGTCCTGAGTTCAAATCCTGCTCGGCTGTTGAATGAATACGAGGTGAGGTTAATTCAGCCTGTCATTCTTCCGAGGTCGGCAAAATGAGTACCAGCTTGCTAGGATGATTGAGCCATTTGAGTATTCTGCATCGCAGTGGCGACCCATCCAGGATTGTGCCTGATATCCCAGGAGACTGCTTCGGCAGCACCGATGCTCTGTGCAGGGTATGGTCCCAATGGGTTGGATTGGATTTCATCTGGTTTCTCATAGAACAGACATTATATCCACATTTCCACATGGCCAGTGTGGAAGATTTAGAACAGCAATGGCTGCAATTGCAGAACTTAGAACTTAGTTGCTGAAGTTGAACATGAAAAACAAGCCATCATCTCAACAGCTGTTGCTGCGGTTCATGCAGTTTGACCAATAATGTAAAGCCATGAGAAACCAAATCCAAGACTTCAGGCACAACCAGCGTGAGGATCAAGATAATAGACAACAATATTCAGATCGTATACAGAATGACCAGATGTATGTCTACAGTAAGGTAGACATACATGTGGTGTCCGACACACCAAAACAACCGACGAGAACATGGCAATGACTATCCTGAAACATTTACTGGAGAAAACAGTTCTGATGACACTTAAAGTGTTTTAAAATAAAGTTGACAGAGCCTTAGACAAGCCCTTATATGTCAAGTGCAAAGGTAAAGTGTTGTCTTTGTTATCAGATGGCTACACCCGAGCGAAGTGGGAAACTTTGGAAGAAACTGCAAAGAATAATTATTCATAAATTGTTGAAATGTTAAAAAGTCGTTTTATTGGGCCACTCCAGAGCTTTACACACACTATTCTATTCCATGGAGCTACAAAGAGCAGTTATGAAAGTTATGCGGCATATGCAGCTCGTTTATGTCAATGATGTGCTGTGAGGTGCTTTGCACACCACCATTATACTACCATGATGGTTGAGCAACTGGAAGTGGTTGTGAAAGACAAGTTTAATACTGTTGTGGTTACCAAATTCGCAAACCACCATTCAGGTCCCTTAGGTGAGGTTTCTCGGTAAGTACATGTGTAGTTAGGCCCAAACCCGTTGTCTAGTGGGAATACATGTCATTTATGCGTGCTGCGACTCTTCAGGATAGCCGTTTTTCTTTTACTATCTTTAATTTGGACCAAGCGCCATTGTTACCACCACCAGTCACAACATCAACCACCAACCACAACGCCGCTTCACCACAACCGCCACGACCTTCACGTCACACCTCGCAACCGTCGCATCGCCACCGTTCTTGCGCCGCCTGTGGGTACCGGTGTTGGACTCGTGCAGGGCGCGCGCCGAACAGCGTGTACAAAATCACGGATTTTGTGCTTCAAAAACGGATCAAAAACGACACACGCCCACTTTTTGCCGTCCAATCGGTGAGCGAGGGGCGACTGGCCCTCGCCCCAGGGCGTTGGAGGGCGATCGATATATGCAAATTTATGGATCAAAAGCATTCACACCCACTTTTTCTCGGGCCAATGGGGAGCGAGGTGAAAGGTCGAAGGGAGGGGGTCAAAGATGAGAGGGCGAAGCTACGGGGCTGATAAAAAGCGACCGTGTTCGTCAGTCCAGTGAGTAGGAGAGTCGAGAGGGAACAGAGAGTCAAGACTTCGCGGGCGGTGGAGTTGGCAAGAAGGAGCTGGTCGTCGTGTGCGTTGGAGTCGGAACGGAGGGGACGGAGCTGTGGAGAGGCGGCGAGGGCAGACGAGGGGGTGCTCGCGTCGTGCAGGGAGCTGCACCCCAGGGAGGCCGACAGCGTGACCTGGCCGAGGTGGAGACGCTCGTCGCGGGACAATAAAAATCCTCTATACCCCGAGCATCAGCAACCCCCTCCTGTTTCCCCACGCGCTGAGATAGTGCGACCAAGGGGGCCCCTTTCCCACCCCCTACCAGACACTGCCCGCGAGGCCCGCGGAGTTGAGGCACCATCGCCGCTCCGCGTCTCATCACCAGACGGGTAGGCCCGACCCGGTCTCGGCCTCAGGCCCGCCTCATCCTTGAGGGTATTCTTTCCTTGGTTTTGGGTATGTGTTGTCGGCACCGTCTGTGAAGTAGAATTGTATAAGTGTTGCCGTGTGCTCGTGTAATCGGTATTAGATCTGCATTGTTACATTTGCTTTTTGTGTAAATTGCATTGTGTTTTTTCTATGTGCTTTTGGTGGAATTGAATATGTGTGCTTTCCGTTCGTCGCGAATAAATGTGCTTTGTGTTGAACTGTTTCCCGCTTCGCTTCGTCATTTCTCCCATTGAATCCTCATCTTGCTTCACGTAAAGGGTTGGTCGTGGGCTGAATACGCCCGATAATCAATCGAACCGTCGAGGTCGACGAATAACACCGCTCGGTTATCCCGATAGTACGGAACGGGTCGCTTAAGTGGCCCGTGTCCGAAGTCGACCTGCGGCGAGGTGCGATCGCCCGGTCTACCCTCCGTGTGGGTACTTAGGTAGGTCGAATTTGGCGAGCAACCCTATCCCACGCGGGGGCTGATTGGCTCGATCGCGGTGAGACCGAAAGGTCCACCCGTGACTGGTTCCCGGCGTTAGTCCGAGAGGGTCACGACTGGATTGTCCGTCCGGTGGGCGACGTGCCGCGATTCGAGTTACGTGGCCGTCAGCACGCCGGCGGGCGCGAAAACCGCAACAATACGTTAAGTATCCCCATGCATCAGTACATTTATCAACAACTGCATACACAAAATACTGACCAATAGACTGTCCCTTGATGCAGTGGTTTATATGGCTCGCACCAAAGAGGCCACAGACAGCTCTTCAGCTGCACCAACAACTGATAACACCTTTTCATCAAGTAAAGAAGCACATGGCCAACTTGTGTGATAGGATGAAGCAGCTTCACATTTCAAAAGTACGTGGTCAGCCTTATGCTGCTGGTGACGTAATGTTTCTCAAGAGACAAGTCTTTCATCCCAGATGAAGCAAAAGGTTTGCTGACTGATGGCTTCGTCTGTAGGACATCATAGCAGTTCTTGATTCCGTGACATGGAGGATTGCTTCTCCTTTGTACAGTCATACTACAACTGCAAACTTTCGGAACTTAAAACGTGCTTACCCATTATCAGAAGGCCAGCTGGACCCAGAACCTGATCGTGGCAAATTGGTTTCCCTGGGGCGGAACCCTTTGATCTCTCGGTTAGACCCCCGTTAAGTACCCTTGACACTTCGGACGAAGACAGGATGACTTGGCAAGGTCAGTTCCCAAGTTCCTCAGCCATGCTCCCCAACCCTTCCATTCCTGATAGTTCCCCACTGGGAATGACTTTCGACAATCAACGTCACTACACTCTCTCTGATACATCACAAACTGCCCCAACAACAGTCCCTTTATGGCGTTCTTCATGTAAACCAAAACCTGTACACATATACGACCCATCTGACACACAATGTGTTGGTGCCCTGCCTTTTACAGTTGTAGCTTGTTAACCTCTTCATTGGTGCATTGCCACTTAGCATGACGGCATCTTGCATTATATGCTATTCTTTTTTTCCGTGAAAAGGGAAGGAATTCCATAAGTAACTTGAGAGCTTATCCTTTTTTGACATTGTGTGTATGTCTTAATCGAGGTATTGTCAAGAAGAATGCTGTATGCATGTGCTAGTTGCATTGTATGTAATTTCCAGATTTGTAAACCTGCAGTGATATTTAATTCCTGTTTTAACATTGTTCAGTTGGGAAATAATTTCATATTGATTTGCTTATTATAAAATTTCATTTTTGAAATGGTAAAGCAAATGGCAGGAGACATTTTAAACTGAGGAGGAAGGAATATCGTGATTTTATCACGTTGGCATTTATATAATGAAGTAATAAGTCGGTGGAACCACTTGCGAGATAAGTACGCCTACATGCGGAATGGCGGTACAGATACTCAAGGCTTGAATGAATGTCTGTTGAATAAACTCCTATTGTCTCCTGAAAATCTGCTTCTGAGTCATCGCAATATCTGCTTAGAGCCTTAGAAACATAGTCTCCAGACCATGTTTCTAAACAGTCATGAGAATAAAACATATAGCACTCCACCAGCAAGACACTCTGACAGATATGTATATTCAAAATATTCTGCAGTAAATCATTTTTAAAAACATATCCTCAGCAAATAATATAATCTTGAGGTTGTGTTTCACTTTTATTTGGAAACATCACAGCATTTCACCTGTTCTGTATCTTTGTTTCCTGTGCAAGTTAGCTATTTCTTTGGCGAGATGTTTGATGTCCCCCAAAACTTGAATTGAGAGTGGTGGGGAACGAAGATCGGACTCAGTAAGCATCAACAATGCAACCCCATCAATGTGATGGTCTTGTGTCAAGCGAGTTGCGTAATCACAAAACCCTTTACTGTTCAACCAAGAAAACACCTGGAACAAAGAAAAAACACAAAGTTACTTTTTAAATTAGGTAAACCAAAAAAAAAAAAAAAAAAAAAAATCACAAAAGAAGAAGAAAGACATAAAATGTCATAACCCCCATGGTTTTAATAATTTTGCTGTCTAAGAGTTATAGGGCTAGCCCATATTTACAAGATGTATGTGTATGCGCTACTGACTTGAGTGGTCATGTGACATAGAAGGTTGTGTACGATAGAGTTATTCGGTCATGAATATTAATGATGTGGGACACGTAGTTATATTGTGTCAGATAGTTGGTCATGTGACCTGTATGATGTTTTCAATTGGGAATGCAAATTTCGCATGGAAGGGATGTTCATATATTTTGGGGGAGACACACTGAATTACACACACAGGAAAACATTTAATAAAATTTATGTATAAAATAAATTATATACAGTGCTCAGCATAAACGAGTACACCCCGATAGATTTGTCAGAAAACCTTTAGTTTCCTTTCAGAATCCACATTTTCTATGGGATACTATACTACAAAATACTCCCACAAATGTGGGCCATTGATTGCAAAGAAGATTTATTAATATGCACACACAAAAAAGGAATTTTCCTTTTTCATAAAAAATATATTCATAAAAGACCATTTTGAAAAAAATGAGGACACCCCAATGAAAGTCTGAGGAGCAAAGCTAAATTTTAGACTACAAAATTCTAATAAACAATAATTCAACCACAGGTGAGTCTAATTATTCATTAAACAGGTGTCCAGCAGACAGTTGACTAGAAAGGTGTTACTTAACAAAGAAAACCCCTTCCCATTTCATGCTGTCAGCAATGGCACCACATGGAAGAGAAATGTCACAAGACCTGAGAAAGAAAATCATTTCTTTACACAAGGAAGGTGAAGGCTACAAGAAGATCAGCAAAGCTTTACTCATCAGTCAGAATACGGGAGCAAAAGTGATACAAAAATTTAACAAATATGGAACTGCAACCATCTCACAGAGACGTACAGGCCATCCACGGAAGTTAACACCTCGACAGGAGCGTATTCTGATGAGAAGGGCTGAAGAAAATCACCATGCAAGTTGTCTGCACTGAGCTAAAGAAGTAGAAAGCCAAACTGGGGTGACTGTTTCCTGTGACACAATACGACGTACACTGCAGAGGAATGGCATGCATGGGTGTCGTCCACGAAGGAAGCCTCTCCTAAAGCCCATGCACAAAAAGCCTGCCTAGGATTTGCCAGGGCCCATGCTAAAAAAGATGATGACTACTGGGACTCTATACTCTGGAGTGATGAGACCAAGATAAATGTTTTTGGAACTGATGGCTTCAAAACTGTATGGCGTGGCAAAGGTGAGGAGTACAAAGAAAAATGCATGGTGCCTACAGTGAAACATGGTGGTAGCAGTGTCCTTATGTGGGGCTGCATGAGGGCTGCTGGTGTCAGGGAGCTGCATTTCATTGACGGTAACATGAATTCACAGATGTACTGCTCTATATTGAAAGAGAAGATGCTACCATCACTCCGTGCCCTTGGTCGTCATGCACTTTTCCAACATGACAATGATCCAAAACACTCATCTAAGGCCACTGTTGCATATCTGAAGAAGAACAGGGTCAAAGTGAAGAATAGTGGCCAAGTATATCTCTTGATCTGAACCCAATCGAGCACCTATGGGGAATTCTGAAGAGACAAGTTGAGCATCACTCTCCATCCAGCATCCAGGCTCTAAAGCAGGTCGTTCTTGAAGAATGGAAAAAAGATAGATATTGCAATATGTCGCCAACTTGTTCATTCCATGCCTAGAAGACTTGGTGCTGTCCTTCAAAATCATGGAGGTCATACAAAATACTAGATGTAGTAGTTTTTGTTGTGGGGTGTATTCATTTTTGCATCTTCTAATTTTAGTAAAACTGAAGATTTTGTAATTTAAGTTATATTATTAACCTTACTTGCATGTTATGAGTTAAACAAATGTTCTACAAAACTCGATTTTGTCAAAATTTTGGAAATTATTCTTGTGTTCATTGAGCTATTGATTAAAATCTTACTTTTCAAAGGGGGTGTATTCATTTATGCTGAGCACTGTAACTAGACAACAGAAAATTATCATTCAGTTGAAAATGCTGTCTGATAAGTTTTTGTAAACAGTACTTAAATGTGGTTGGGGTGAAATTGAAAAGAGTAATCAGAATTTTTTATTTAATCTTCATGAAATATGCTTCATGATATAGGTATGAAAACAAAGAATAAAATAAAATTGGAGGGTCACCATGCAATTTTCTAAGAAAATAGGTGTTCAAAAGTGAGTGAAAAGTGGCCTAGTTGTCAATTAATTCAAGTCTAACTACCTTATAACATTGTTCATGGAATGAAAACGTTGACGTAACAAAGTGGTCGCCAGTCGCCATCTTGCATCTGATCTTGAAGAAGAATAATGTGCATATGTAAGACATCATTCATTATCTGTTTGGCAAGTTTGATCAACATCGGTAAATGCATGTCCGAGAAATGATTGAAATGCAACCGTTTCATTTCTTTCATTCCCCTCTGTGACGGGCGTTAGTGCAGTCTCTGGATAGAGAACCAGGTGCAATGCATTCCATTTCTTCCCATCACTGAGTACGTATGTGCCTGGTCCAATTTTCTCCCACATCAGCAAACCATCAGTGTATTTTGTTGTCCCTTTCCTCACATGCACGGGTTTCTACACTCGCACATAATCCCTCTGTTGAAATGGAAGAATCTTCGCTCTCCTTCTTGAGGCAGTGTACTCCTTGCTTTTTGTCTGTCTTTTCATGATAGTGTCTCATGTTCAGGAGCGGTTCGGAATCACTGATGACTGGAAAGATGTTCAGCCCTTTTGTGGAGCAACTCGAATGGCGATACACCAGTAGTGATGTGTGGTGTTGCCCGGTAATTTTGAAGGAATTCAGTCACCACAGGTTTCCAAGGTTTACGTTCTTGTTCCACATTCTGTATGCACTCCTTCATCACTCTGTTATGCTTGCTTGAGTGCTTAAGCCACTTAGTGAGCACTCTGCAAGCTGCTTGGTTTGAATCATCTGTTTTTAAATTTCCTCTATATGATGGGCCCAGGTTGCATCTATATATACAGTATATATATTTATATTTTGTTACAGGCATGGGTACTGAGTATTATGAGTGGGTTAATCGTCATTTCTCCTCGCAAGAACCGGACCTGGGGCCACCGCTCACAATTAACTTAGTGGTGCGGTGGGTTGCTTAACAACCACGAACGCCAATCAATTAACCACAAATTCCAGTGTCCACCGTCTAATTTGCCGTTTAACTAGAGGTTACATAGCCTCCTGACTGGGGAACGCACCCTTGGCGATGCACCAATCTTATCTTGATTCGATCTGGTGCACGCCGATTATGACAGGTTAATTAGTTTGGGAATTATAATCTCCTAGTCTATCTAGGTTCAGACAATGCTGACTCAATGGAAGGAAATGACAAGCACGGAGAGGTTGAAACGTCAACAAGGAATTTATTATTAAGAAAAATAAATAAACTGAAGAACTTTTTATTTCCGTGTCGAATAAATGGATGAATTCAAATCAATCAAATGTTCAATCAACAAAATAAAGAAGTCAACAAGCATTTATAGAAATATTGACAAAGAGCAGATGTTGACCACGATGCCTTACTTAACAATTAAACATGAGACATAGGTACCCAGCAGATCATTCAGAGGGAAAAAGTAATCCGGTCTCGGCTTACCAAGGCATTAGTCGCCGTGCGTCTACTAAAATAACCCAAAATGTGTGAGCGTGTCTTGGTCCGCTGCCAGTGCCCTGCCTCGCCGTGCACCCACCCGTAAATAGGTTCGAAAACCAATCGATGTCACGTCGTCACCCCCAGGAACCAGGAACGCCAAGAGCCAGGTATGTCAAGAACCAGGTATGCCAAGAATCAGGTCCCCAGCAGAACCAGCAGGAACGGTCCAACTGTCACCAACCATTGTTGCTGCTGTCCCATACCGTCAGGAGCTGTTAGGAGCTGCAACCAACCATCAGGAGCTGTAAGGAGCTGTCACCAATGGTCAGGAGCTGTAAGGAGCTGTCACCAGCAGTCAGGAGCTGTAGCCAACCATCAGGAGCCATCAGCAACTGTCAGGAGCCACCAGGAGCTATCACCAACCACAAGGAAGGCGGTCCTCCTATCCTTTTTATTGGCGACCAGTATGGGCGGAGCCTCAAGCAGACTTCGGCTAAATCCAGCTTGCGTATGGGTGCATCGCTGCACGTGACCTCCAACCATCAATTGTCGCAATCATTCTATCCTGACCATCGAACCAGATGCAACTCCCAATTAATACAGGCCTGGCTTACTACACCATGTTCAGGGTGCTGGACGATTGCCAGAAAGCAGCCATTTGCCGGAACAATTGAGTGTAAACATGAAGTGCTCACAAAACGTCAACGGGCAACCATCACCTCCCCGTTCAGCCCGACACGAACAAGAGTCAACCAGCGTCCGTAGAGCTGCCGAACGGGGCGTCAAACGTCGATGGAAAAAAGTGGATGTCACGTTGATGAAAGAAAGGCGGGTGTCGAACATCAATGGAAAAAGGTAGCCCTGAGGCAAATGATCCAAGACCATAGCCATGTTTGGCCATCAGAATAAACTGTTCAGGAAAAGCCCGCAGTGTGTTTAATGACTCAAATGTCCTGCAAGTAGATTGTGAAAATGATAACCAAAATAAAATGTGTAAATAAATTGTCTATTTCCAAGCCAATGTGTCTTAATGGAAAGGGAATATAATGAGTCTCCGTTGCGCTAACAGCTATCTATTGCGTACACAAATTGTGAATTTCGCTCATGCAGAAATGGAAACTCACATAAAATCATACGTCGTGAACGTGTCGTAAAGAGGAAAAGGTTGTCCCATAGGAAAGAAAGGAAACCTATTCTCTACCCTTCTCCAATGCATCAAAGAGTTAGAATCCCACCAGACAAGGGGATGGGTTTATTCTGAACATGCATCGATGGAAACAACTGTCTGAGGACCTGGATGTTGTGTGTATTAAGGCCCTGTCACACCTTGACGTTTTAGCCAACGTATGCCGATTTTTGAATTTTTTTATAAAACGCTGGCACACGTTGAATACGTTATGGGTAAGTTTTGATAACTGAGAGCACGCTGGCATACGACGTAGTACGTTGCCATACGTCGTTGTACGTTGGCTTTAAACGTTGTACTTTTCGGTTGTCCTCAAATTTTTTCACGCTTGAAATTTCACGACGTATGCCGGCGTATGACTCACACGTTCCGCTACGCTGGCCACAAGTTGTAGGCACGGTCTGCGATCGTTGACAGACGTCAACACATGCTACTTGTAAGTTAATCATAATTTGAGACACGCCGAGGTAATGTTTAGCGTACCCGAAACTTATTTCTAACCTATGATTAACGTGTTGTTGGCACGTTACGCGATCGTTGCCACACGTCGACAGACGTTACTTTTAAGTTACTCATAGGCTGAAAGACGTCGGTATAATGGATCGTCCTTGCGTCAGCGTCCACGGCCACGGCCAGGACACTTATTTGCAGCATTCTTCAAACTTTTCTTCGGCATGACGAGGATGTTCACACTTCGATGTCCAGCTTGGCTATGATTCCAATTGTCCATCGGCAGCGTCTATTTAAAATAGTCGAGTTTGAGCGTTTTAACACGTTCAGAAGAAACGCTTCAAATTTCCAAACCCCAGCGTCAAAAAAAAAACAAAAAAAAAACAAAGGCGAGTGACAGCAATTTAAATCGTTCATTGTAAACAATGAAACTAGCTGAGTGGTACCGTTTAAAAGTCGTTGAGTGTAAAAAAAATCCAATTGTTGAGCGCAAGCGTCTACTTTGAATAGTGGAGATGCAGCCATTTAAATCGTTGAGTCGCAGCCTATGAACCTACCCGTGGACACGCGGACGCAAGGACGATCCATCATAACCCACACCCTCCCCCTCACACCCACCTACTACTGCCAACATGAACAAACTACTACTAATACTAATACTAATACTAATACTACTGACATGGACATCGACTCAAAAAAGGAACTCGAAAACACTGTTGGGTTCCCCTTTTATGAACACCATTTTTATATACCAATTCCCAAAACCGCTGGGAACACGTCTTTATATGGCAGTTGTAAGCTAGAAACACATTCATTTTTTTTTTTTTTTGTCGACCGGAAGACGTCATTGGAATACGTCTCCATACGTCGATGTGTGTTGGGACCACGTAAAGAATTGGTTCAAAGCACGTCAAACATAAGTTAGAAATAAGTTTCGCGTAAAAAAGACATTACCGCGACGTGTTTCGACTTATGAGTAGCTTATAAGCGTCCACATATCGTGTGTTAAACTTATCCCCATCGCATGCGGAACGTGTGTCATACGCCGAGTACGTCGTAAAATTTTGAACATGTTCAAAATTTCTTGACGTACTCTACTTACTACGACTTATGATAGCGTATTTAGCGTTCTACTCGCGCATACCAAACTTACCCATACCGTATTCGACGTGCCCCCAACGTTTTAGACACACTTTTTGTTACGTCGGCATACGCTGGCAAGATCGCCAAGGTGTGACCGCGATTTTGACCCTTCCATTTCTACGGCAGTTATGATTTGAATCGTTGTGCATCAGCCTTTTAATAGGCTACGTCACGACATCGTCGGCGATGCGTGCAACGCGCTATGCCTGAGTTAGACTATCATTGGGCATCGGTTGTGTAGGCCGACAACAGGTTCAGCATTCGTTGGTATAAGTTATCTATAACACAACGAAACGTTCTGTGTAGTTACCAATGCGTTATACATAAGACCAAGTCGCTATGAATACGTCCGAATCTTTAAAAAAAAAACATCAAAAGTTCAACGTAAGCCAGCGTTTTACATAAATTTTAACACGTTGCCATCGCTGGCTAAAACGTCAAGGTGTGACCGGGCCTTTACTCAGATCTGATTCTGAAATCAAATAAATCAATATATATATATATATATATATATATATATATATATATATATATATATATATATATATATTTATATATATATATATATATATATATATATATATATACACACACGAGGTCCATCTAAAAAGTAACGGGACTGAGTCTGCTGTGTGCTCCACTTACACAACTTGAATGAACGGGTTGTGTCACAGTCTTTCACAACATCCCAGCAATATATATGATTGGTGATGGTTGACTCCGCTAATAGTGTGATTATTTTACAGGTCGTGCTTTACACGTTGTCGCGCTATGAGTCGTGAGCAGAGAGCCAATCTAATCTGAAGTTTCTTGCCAAGTTTGGCAAAACACCTTCCGAATCCATCGCAATGCTGCAGCAAGTCTACGGGGAAGAAACTATGTCACTTACACGTGCATTTGAATGGCACAAGAGGTTCAAAGAGGGACGGGAGGAGGTTGAAGACGATCCACGGTCTGGAAGACCTTCAACAAGCAGAACGGCAGACATAGAGCGTGTGAAGCAGATGGTGCGTGCAAATTGACGACTCACAGTGCGGATAATTGTTGAGGAACTTTCCATCAACAAGGACAGTGTCTGGAGCATCATCACTGAAAATCTCAAAATGCGCAGGGTGTGCACAAAGATGGTCCCCAAGCTGTTGTCTGGGGACCAGAAACAGCAAATAGTCACTGTTTGTGAAGACATTATGGAGCGCCTCGAGGACGATCCAGACTTGCTCGGGAGAGTCATTACTGGCGATGAGTCGTGAATATTTGAATACAATCCTGAGACCAAACGGCAGAGTCGTCAGTGGAAAAGTCCGGCATCACCAAGACCAAAGACAGCAAGGATGTCGAAATCGAAGGTCAAGGTGATGCTCATTGAGTTTTTTGATATCAAGGGCATCGTCCACTTTGAGTTTCTACCACAGGGTCAAGCAGTGAATCAATACGTGTACAAGGAGAACCTCTGGCGCCTCATGAGATCAGTCCGGGACAAGAGGAGGGATCTTTGGGAGAACAACGCCTGGGTGCTCCACCATGACAATGCCCCTGCTCACAGTGCCCTGAGCATCCGTAAGTTTCTGGCAGAGAGAAACGTGCCAACTCTGGAGCAACCCCGTATTCGCCAGACTTGGCCTCTTGTGATTTTTTCCTGTTCCCCAAGCTCAAAGGAGTGATCAAGGGAACCCGATTTCCTGATGTGGAGGCCATCAAAAGGGCCATGACAACGGACCTCCGGAGGATTCCATACGAAACCTTCCGGGGGTGCATCGAAGCGTGGAAGAAGAGGATGAATAAGTGTGTGAGACTGGGGGGAAACTATTTTGAAGGGGACAAGCTGTGATTTCAATATATTTTTTGGAATAAAATTTCTGTGAAGTCAGTCCGATTACTTTTTCGACGGACCTCGTATATGTGTATAAATGTATAATGTGTGTGTGTGTATGTATGTATGTATGTATGTATGTATGTATGTATGTATGTATGTATGTATGTATATATATATATATATATATATATATTCCAGCAATCTCTGTGTGTGTCTATATGTGTGAGTGTCTGTATGTGTGTCTGTGACCGCCGTCTCTCGACAACCACTGGTCCGATCTAATTGAAACTTGCCAGGAATATTGCTGGGGACCTGAGTATGTGCCTTTTCAAGGTTTGATATTAATCGGACAAGCGGTTCCCAAGTTACGGCCATTTATTTGCCAACCAATGACAGGACACGGTTCTATGACGTCACAATTAATGTTTTTTTTGTTGTTTTTGTACGTACGGGCACGCACGTACGGCCACGCACGTACAGGCACGCAAGAGTGAAGGAACGGCCTGTGTGGTTGTTGTTGTATCTGGCACGCAGTTTGAAAGTTGTTTTTTTTTGCATGTATGGCCACGCACGTACAGCCAGGCACGTACGGCCACGCACGTACAGGCCCGCACTAGTATATATAATACATACATATATATTACCAATAAATGTCAGAGTGTGTGTGTGTGTGTGTGCATGTGTGTGTGTGTGTGTGTGTGTGTGTGTGTGTGTGTGTGTGTGTGTGTGTGTGTGTGTGCGTGCGTGCGTGTGCGCGCGCACGTGTGCATGTGTGCGTGTGTGTGTCCTCTATAACTCCAAAACCATGGAACCTATCCACCTGAAACTTTGCCTGCATATTAAGGGAACTCCAAGGAAGTGCATGAGTGAACATTTGGTGTTAGGGTTAATTAAAACACCCCTTTTGAAGATAATCAATGGCCTTATTTAATTATATCCTTCATCAGGCGATCCTCAGCCACCTCACTGTTTGGGGTCTTCAGGGGTTTCCTTGGTAACCTCGCTGGGGTCTAATAACCTTGGAAAAGGCCACAACGATTTCTTCACAATAAAGTTTTTTTTCCCACTTTCCTCACTCATGAAATGCCTGTTCATCATAGCTACCAATTGCTGGGTACGTTGCAATGCTTATAAACACCTGGAGATGCCACCATTTGTGGCTTTATTTCATTTCTACACATGCGATAACCTCGAGAATCTCTTAAACTAAGCTGAAATCCAAAATTTTAGCTCCAGAATCAAACTCAGAAGAAGTTACGACTTCTAAAAAAAAAGTGTACATTGGTCCAATTTGGACATGATTGACATTTCAGGCATATCCGGGAGGTGTATGTTTAATATGATGGTTCGGTGATTGTTTTTCGCATGCCAAGTGAGCCGTTACTCAAGAGCCGTTTCGATGGAGTGCTTAAGCCACTTGGCAAACACTCTACAATGTTCGCACTGTCATTGAATACTATATCAATCGACTTGAACAAAGTTCAGGGGCCACTCACAAGCGTTGGCCATGTGTTCTGCGGTGCAACAGGCGATGGCTGGCTCACTGAAAATGTGAAATTATATTTCACCTCACATTTCCCGTTTTTGTGCGTTCTTCCATTATATGAACCATCACTTCGACATAGATAAATAGATATGAGAATTAAATGTTTCATTTTCAAAAGTTTCTTAATCCGTTTCATGGAGTGCTTCATGAAGCCACTCGGTGTGCGTTCTTCAAGCTTCAATCAGTGGCGATACCGCAGTTCGATATCAGAGGTAGGAAGGCAAAATAAGTTATATGATCACAATGAGTAAAAAATGTTTTGAGTTATGAAGTAATGAATCACCACATCACCGCAGGAAAGTCGAGAGGTATGCTTGCTCACTCTGTGTAGCCTGGATTTGAAACCTGACCCAGCTATAAACTGTCATCCCGATGTTTCACAGGCAGGGTGATTCATTAATGTGTGTGCTGTCTCTCGGATTAACGATAAACTGGACGTTACATCAGCCAGAATATATATATATATATATATATATATATATATATATATATATATATATATATATATATATATATATATATATATATATATATATATATATATATATATATATATATATATCTCCCCCCCTTCATTTCAGCTTCCCTCCCTCCTTCTCCACCCCTCCCCCTGCTCCCCCCTCTATTGAGGGGACTGCAGTGTACACGAATCAGATTCGGAGTGAGCCGATCAGTGGAGTGCAAAAGTCGCTGTATTTACAAGTATGCATGCATGCAGGCAGGCAGACCTTTTCCAGGAATACAGTGTGGGTTTTAAATGCTCGTTCCACAGGTTGTGTGTGTGTGTGTGTGCGAGTGCGAGTGTGAGTGCGTGTGCGTGTGTGTGTGTGTGTGTGTGTGTGTGTGTGTGTGTGTGTGTGTGTGTGTGTGTGTGTGTGTGTGTGTGTGTGTGTGTGTGTGTGTGCGAGTGCGAGTGTGAGTGCGTGTGCGTGTGTGTGTGTGTGTGTAAGTTGCTGTTGGTGCCTGCTATCTCCAAGTGTGGGTGAGTTTCATCAGGAGGTGAAACAGAGACCTACCATCAAATTATCCACCTCCATGTGTATGAATGTCGTTGATTGATATCTATATATGTGGGTTTCAGAATGTGGAATGGAGTCCTCCCAGGATGGGATCAATGTAGCCACCTTCATTTTGGTGAGGGTTCACAATTCATTGACCAAGGTGTGACGTTTTCTGCTCTCAAAGTTTTGTGCCAAGGGCTCTCTTCAGGATCATCGCCGAGTCCCAGACAGCTTCCAACTGTAGTATATGTGTATTAATAATCCCAGGGATGTTTTTTTTAATATCTCTGTGAGGTTCTTTGTCATCATTCCCATAGCTCCAACTATCACTGGTACAATTTTGGCATTCTTTAGCTTCCAGGATATTTTCACTTCCATCTTCAGGTCTTGGTATGCGGTCATTTTCTTGCTTTCTGCATCGTTAGTCCAAAATCACTGGTATAAACACCTCCATTAGCAATACCTTCTTCTCTTTTTTTGTACCAGATCTGGTCACAATACTTCGTTTTCGATGCTCACGCTCGATGGGATCATTAGGTCGTACATGAGTGGTACTTCGATGTTTTCAGTGTTTGATTTTGGTTCATGTTCCCACAAATTTTCTGGAAATGGGATATAAAAGCTGTTGCAGATGTGCCAGCGTATTACTTCACAAACTTTGTTGAGTCGTTTGGTGTACAGCTGTTCTGACACGAGTGTGTGTGTGTGTGTGTGTGTGTGTGTGTGTGTGTGTGTGTGTGTGTGTGTGTGTGTGTGTGTGTGTGTGTAGTCTTAAAGCATAACATATCATTCTCTTCGGAAACACCACCACAACCGCTCACATTTCTCTCTTTTTTTTCTATTGTCTCTGTCTTTGTCTCCCCCCCCCCCCACTCCCACAGTGAATAGCAACATTTGGTGAGGCGTCGCTTTCCCTACCTCCACCCCTTTCTCGCTTCTCCTCAATCCTCTCCTCTCCTTATCATCCATCCTCTCCCCACCCTTCTCTTCATCCTCTCCCCTCCCTTCCCTCCGTCCTCTCTCCTCCCTTCCCTCCATCCTCTCCAAATAAATTATATGATCACAATGAGTAAAAAATGTTTTGAGTTATGAAGTAATGAATCACCACATCACCGCAGGAAAGCCGAGAGGTAGGCCTTCCCGCCATCCTCTCCCCTCCCTTCCCTCCATCCTCTCCCCTCCCTTCCCTCCATCCTCTCCCCTCCTTCCCTTTCATCCTCTTCCCTCCCTCCTCCCATCCCCTCTCCCACCTCCCTCCTCCCATCCCCTCTCTCCCTCCTACCCCTCCCATCCCCTCTCTCCCTCCTACCCCTCCCATCCCCTCTCCCCCTACCCTCCTCCCCTCCCCATCCCCTTCTACCCTCCCCTCTCCATCCCCTCCTACCCTCCATCCCCTCCTACCCTCCCCTCTCCATCCCCTCCTACCCTCCCCTCTCCATCCCCTCCTACCCTCCCCTCTCCATCCCCTCCTACCCTCCCCTCTCCATCCCCTCCTACCCTCCCCTTTCCATCCCCTCCTACCCTCTCCTCTTCCTCTCCCCTCCTCCTCTCCCCTCCCTCCCATTCCCTCCCTCATGCCCCTCCCTCCCTCCTCACTCTCCCTCCCTCCCTCCTCACTCTCCCTCCCTCCCTCCTCACTCTCCTCCCCCTGCCATTCCCTCCTCCCCTCCCCTCCTCCCCTCTTCCTCTCCCCTCCCTCCTCCCATCCGCCCCCCTCTCCTCCCATCCTCCCCCCTCCTCACTTTCCCCATCCTCTCTCTTCCCATCCTCTCTCCCCCCTCCCCCTCCCCTCTCCCCCTTCCCCACTAATCAAGCCCAATCTGCAAACAGTATGATATAGCTGAGTAAGATGAGGATAGACGGGCCCGTTTGAAAAAGTATGTTGGGGTTGAGCCCTTACTTCTGGAAATCAATACCACTCTTCCTTTACCAAAAACACTTTCAAAGCACATCTGAAGACCAATACCCCACCCCCACCCCCCACTGTCTTCAACCCTCTCCCATCCCAAGCTCCTTGCTCGAATCACACTGCCCCTCACTCTTCCACCCTTCCTCTCCTCCTCCCTCACCCTCATCATCATCCTCACCATCTCCACCCACCCACCTCATATCTGAAATGGATCCCATTTTTGATGAAGTAAGGTACAATAGGAAATGATAAACAATAATGATCAATGAGGGCTGGATTGTTATTTTTTTCAGATTCACAGAGCTGTTAAAAGTTATTTTTCTTCCTCAGAAATATTTTTGGGTTCAATTTGCAATTACATGGAACAATTTTATGCCCCATTAAAAATGTCTACCGAGTGAAAATAATCAGATAATGTGGATATATTTCCCATTTAGATCACTTAATCAGTCATCCATAACTTAAAAAAGAAGAGATTTTGAATCAATTACATTACTTTGTGAAGTGCAATTACAGAAATAAACATACATCTTCTGTTGTCCATTTTTCAACACTGATGTCTGTTTCCGATTTCATCTGTAAAACAAAGAACATATTTAAACGACAGCAGAATATAATGAATACAATGATACGACATTTGCAGGTCCTGAATCTTAAGCATTAGGTCAGACTTGTCTCTCTCAGCATTCGACAAATTCTGGCATCTTATTCTGCTTGCCAAGATCTCTGCATGTGGCATCCATAGCCACTTTCATTCCTGGTTTCTCGACTTCCTCCACTCACACAGTCGATGTTTATCCCTCAATGGAATCCTGTCATCTCTGTGTTTCACCACCTCCATTCTGGTCTTGTTCTCTCATTCAACCCTGAGACTTCCGCTTCCTCAAGGATGCACCAAAGTTACTGCTTATCACCACTTCATGGATGATATTTTCTCACACCCGTGGAACCGTATTCCGCCGAAACGCCAGTATTGGCATTTCAATAATGCTGACTGGACTGCTTTACGAAACTTCTTTTCTGACTTTCTCTGGAAAGACCACTGCCTCTCCTCGGGTAATGCCTTCATCTCTGCTGAACGTATAGCTGAGGTTATTGTTGCAGAAACGGAGACCTATATCCCCTTCTCTTTCAAATATATCTCTCCTACCAATTATTGGTTCAATAATTCCTGCTCTGTGGCCATTCGTGCAAGGGATGCCGCATACCAGACATGGAAAAACTCTTCTCCCTCCGACTCACATTCAGCTTTCATATCTGCCAGAAATAATTTGCCTTCATGTTATTGGTGAGGTGAAGCATTCCTTTATTCAAAATAAATGTGACAACCTCTCATCTTTTTCCACTAATAGATCTTTCTTGTCCTTAGCTAAAAGTATCTCCTACAACTTCTGTCACTCTACCTTTCCTTCGCTTTTATGTTCCGATGATACTATCGCTGTCTCTCCGACCAAGAAAGCAACACCTCTTGGTTCTCTTTTCCCCTCGAACTTCGCACTGGATGGCTCCAACATTCCATCTCCCTCTGATGCTCCCCTCACCAATCCTATGTCCCTCCCGATAATCTCTTTTAATACAGTCAATAAAAATACTCTTCTCTCTGGACATAAGCAAGGCCTATGGACAAGATGGCATTCCTCCCCGTGTCTTGAAGGAATGTGCTTCAGAACTTGCACCCGTGCTTGCTCGTTTGTTTCATTTTTGTTTAAAAACCCAAACTTTTCATCTTTCCTGGAAGTATGCCTTAGTACAGCCAATTTTAACACTTGTCCGCGCCCGACGGGACAGATTGGCCCGACAGAATTTTGTTTTCTTGCAATTTTTGAAATAATTTTTTTTTGTATGATCTTTCACACATGCGCCAAATAAAGGGTTTTACACATTCCTGTGTGTTTGTTAAATATTTATTTTTCTCGGGATTGTTCGAAAAATGTCATTAAAAATTTCATGTGAAAAGAAACTTCACGTTAATGCATTTGTGGGTCAGATAGACCCGAGTATTCATTAACCTATATTTCGCTCTAACAAAACATTTTTACACATGACCTTTCATATATGTTTAGAACAAAGTGTAATGCATACTCCTATGTGTGTTTTGTTTGCTTTGTCTTTCAGGATCATGAGAAAACTTATTTTAAAAATGCAATACCCCCACGAATACACTCATGGGTCAGATGGACCCGGAAGGGTTTTTGTTTCCCTATAATTTTGTTCTAAAAACGTTTTTATCTATGATCTTTCATACATGCTTCGAATAAAGGGTAATTCATAATCCTATATGAGTGTTTTGTTTTTTTCCTATCAGGATCATGGAAAATTCCACTCCAACAATGCAGTAGTGACTAATTTAGCCCCAGGCTATGCAAAAAAATGTTTCGCTATAATTTTATTTTGAAAAATTGTTTTAATGCATAATCTTTTATATCTGCTTATAATAAACAGAAATACATACAACTGTGTTTGTTTTGTTTTTTGTCTTTCAGGGTAATGGGGAAAAAAATATTTTAAAACACATGAAAGAAGGGTGATTGTTCAAACCCTTCTAGCTACCGTCCTATTGGTCTGACTTCTACTGCTTCCAAAGTATTTGAATTTCTTCTCAATTCTCATTTTCTCAAGCATCATGAATCTCACAATCTTCTCTCTGACCACCAATACGGTTTTCGCAAGGCAAGATCTACAGGTGATATCCTTTCTTATATTATGAATGTCTGGGCCTCTTCTTTGAGAGACTTTGAGGAAGCCTTTGTTGTCGGCCTTGATATCTCAAAAGCCTTTGACAGAGTTTGGCATCGGGGTCTGATATCCAAGCTTCCCTCTTTCGGCTTTCCTCCTTCACTCTGCTCTCTCATATCGAGCTTTCTCTCCGACCGCTCGATCTCCATATAGACCATGGGCCACCGTAGACCCCCATCCCCCGCCCCCTGGGGATTTTTGTAGACTATGTTTTTCAGATAGCCTGACTCATGCCCTAGCACAATCCGGTTGTCTGCAAAAAAAACAAAAAAAACATCAGTGGCGGGTGTGGTCGTGACACGCCCCGCAGTAACCCCACCCCCCATTCTGAAATAAGGAATTTGGTCTCCATAAATATCTTCGCTATCCCTAAGGCGAGGACGCTGAAATTTCTCATATTTACCGTTGGGTCAAGTCTTAACTGAAAATCTCAAAATTAAATCCAAGATGGCCGCTATAGTGACGTCACAATGACGTCATTTCCGAAAAAGTCATTTTCAGGCTGTTTTTAGACCTAATTTTGGAATTTGTCATTTGTGAATGTTTTTTCTCTAAAACTTATGCATAATTTCTGTTGTTCACTAGCTCACTGCCATCATACATGGAGTATTCACAGACTGTTGAATTGATGTTGATGTTTATTGATTTCTGTATTTCAGTTTAGATGAGACTTTTCAATGGCTGACAAGAAGAAAACAGATGAAAAACCCTTGAAATTAAAGGCCAGCTCACGGTCTAAAGCCAAACATTCGCATGAAGGCTTATCCTGCATTATACACTATGTGAAACACACCTCAGATAAAAAAAAGTTAGACCACTTTCAGATGTTAGTTTCTCGAAGATGGAAGAAACAGTGGAACTGCGACAGAAGAGAGCTAATTCCAGTGAAAGGCTTGATGATATTTATATGGAGGTACCAAAAACTTTCCACAAAAACGTGCACGGAACGCACAGATGGTGTTATACAAATTTCACGAACACGTCCCACTTCCTCAAAAGAAAGGGTCCTGGTGAAGACGATGAAGTACCATGTAGCGCCAAGAGAGGCAGATCCTCAGAATTGGCTGCAATATTATTTCCTGCGAACAAATGTCTCTTCTGCGACAGATCACGTAAAAAGGTACAGGGGAAGGAAGAGAGGCTTGTGAAGTGTGTTACAAGTAGCGCAGAAGAGTCAATCAAAGCAGCCGCTGAGAAAATGAAAGTTGCCAACATATTGGCGAAAGTACAAGATGTTGATTTAATCGCCCGTGAGGCACACTACCATCCGTCGTGTCGTAAGCATTATACACGCACAGATGATCGGCATGAAAAAACTGATGTAGACACTTCTGTCGTGGAACAACAGAATGCTCATGCAGCTGCATTTGAGCATGTCTACCAATATGTTGAGAACAGCATTATCCATGGGGCTAACGTTGAAAGAGTTACAATGCTCAAGGACCGATATTTGCAGTTTATGTTGAGCAATAGCCCCAAATTTTACAATGTCAATTACAAAACTGACAAGATAAAAGCAAAGTTGACAAATAAATTTGGAAGCAAAATACAGTCTTGGCAACCTAATTACATGAGTGAACTTGTGTATTCGACGGAAGTTCCAAAAGGTCAGGCCATCGAGTCTGCATTTGAGGTTGCTGCATCCGACCTGAAACGCCTTGAAGAAGCAGCACTACTCCAAAGAAGACTTATTCTTGGCTCCAAAGAAGAATCCACAGAGATGCCTTGGCCACCTTCACCGAGCTTCTTACTTATTGGAATTATCCACCCACCTACTCAATTGCAAGATTTTCTCTCCTGGGTGATTACTGGAAAGAAATTTGCAGATGCGTCGACGAAAAGAAGCAGATTGGTTGATTCCTTTGCTGAAGATATTTGCCAAGCTTTGACAAGAGGGCAATGGACAATGCCCAAACACCTTCTTCTGGGTATGACACCAAGGCATTTGACTGGTAGTGCTGAAATAGTCACTCTATTGAATTGATATGGACACTGTGTTTCCTACTCTCGTTTGCTGGAACTGGAAACAGCCATGTGTAAGAGCATAGTGGAGAGAGAAGGCATTATTCCACCTTCAATTCAGCCAGCCGAAAATGTTGTTAGTCATCTATGCTGGGACAATTTTTACCTGAACGAAGAAACACCTTCGGGTACTGGCACAACACACATGGCCCATGGGATAATGATCCAGGAGGTTCTTGTAGATGCTTGCAGCAACCCCTCTTGCATTCAAGTTCCCGTTCTCAAGAACAAGCAGCGCTCAGTGGTTTACAATCCTCAAGAGATACAGCCATGTTTTGTCAATACCAAGACTGAACCATCCCTTGTAGTATCCATCAGTGATGCCCCACAAACAGACACAGAAACTTGGGCCCAATGGTCTGATACAGTGTGGGTATTTTGCAGGGCACTGCTGCAGAACGCGACCCAGATGGTACCTGGATGGGCTGGTTGGGTAACCATGACAGCGAAGAGCAAAGATGACAAGGATGTGTTATCCACAGTTGACTACATGGCTCCCGTGAATGCCCCGGTTACTGAGAATGCCACTGTCCAACACCTCCTGAAACTTTCCCAGGCAGCATCCAGAGAAGTGGGCCAGCACTACACAATCGTGACGTTTGATCTGGCGGTGGCAAAAAAAAGCATATGCTCTTGTATGGCAGAATAACCATTTGTTTGAAGACGTAATTGTCAGGATGGGTGTTTTTCACACTACCTGTGCATATCTTGGTGCTCTTGGAAAACGGCTTCAGTCCAGTGGTTTTGAGGAAATAGTAGTGGAACCTGGAATCTGAGCCAGTGGGTCCATTAACAAAGTGATGTCCGGTAAACATTACAACAGAGCATTGCGTGTTCACAGGCTAACACTTGAAGCCTTAGAGCGTCTGTTGTTGAGGGCTTTCGAGACATCAGAGGGGCAGATTATTGGAGACGAAACAAGAGGCCTCCTGCAACGCTTATCACTCATTCCAAGTAAGGAGAATCTATCGGAAACTCTGGCAAGCAATAGCTGCACACGGCTGCTGATGCTCGACAACAGTTTCAAGGAAAAGGTTCGCAAGGGAGAAATGGGGAAGACCGCTCAGTTTTGGTTGGATTATATGGATAAAGTATGGCTGGTTTTGATGTTTCTCAGAGCAACCAAAGAGAACAATTTGGATCTTCATCTGTGGTGTCTGCAAAACCTGCGTCGCATGTTTTTCAGCTATGACCGACTAAATTATGCAAGATATACAATGGTACACATGCTGACTCTCCTAAACCTCCCCAGTTCCCATCCTGGAGCTCAATAGCTTTTGCGGTTAAATGGATTCAGTGTGAACAGATCCGAGGTACAGTCATCGAGAAATGCAGTTGATCTTACCATTGAACAAACCATCAATCGACATGCAAAATCTCACGGGGGAATTATTGGATTCAGCAGAAACTATTCTGCTTACTACAGATGGTGTATGACAAGACACTCGCGGGCAGGTTATGTCCAAGCCACCATGGAACTGACAGGAATGGAGTCAAGGATGTTCAACACACAAGGATATAAGGACCTCAGAAATACTCCGCAGTGAAACCGATGTTCGCAAGGTTGTTGATGCCATCACAAGCTTCATTAACCCTTTCGATGTCGAGGATAAAGATGTCCTCTATTGTCTGTCATCAGGAGTACCAGCTCCACGCGAAGTTGAGCAGGATATTCTATCAGCAGACAATCGTGGGAAGATATTACACGAAGCATTTGTAAAAGAAAGGCTAATCAAGAAAGAAAAGAGTTTCCACGAACCAATCAAGAAACCGAAACTCAAAACATTTGCGTCACTGGCAAAGTCAGTTAAAGTTACAGGGACAAACAAAAAAACCAAGAATGTTGTTGCACAACGGAATGTGTTTGGCCAATTGATATTGCTGGCTCTTAAATATATCATAAGCATGGAAAAGGTCCTCAGTTATCCATTGGGGCCCATGCCATGGGGATCCTGTAGCTGTTGCTAGAGCCCAACGAAAACAGACAAGGCCAAGCTAATGCATACCCTGGAAGGACATGCTAACTTGTCACAGCGACCGACCAACGAAAGCACGAGTTACATAATCAATGGAAATGCCCTACTACAGACACAAGTTTCCATCCCAGAAACATTTGGTGAGCTGGCTGAAAGTTTGTTCGCACAATTTCCTAAAGTACGACGGATAGACTTCGTGACTGATACTTACAGAGACATGTCGATCAAAGAAGCAGAGAGAGAACACAGAGGAGCATCGTCAACGCACTTAATCAAGAGTCCGCTTACGAAGATCCCACGTGACTGGAAGAAGTTTCTGCGTAACTCAAAGAATAAAACACAACTTACCAAACAGCTTCTGCTGGAATGGAAAACGCCAAAGTACTCTGCAAAAATGGTCGAAAGAAGAATCCTGTTTGTCTGTGAGAGAGACTGCACATCCATCACAAGCTGAGATGGTAAAACTACTGAATCAGAAGATGTGGAGGAGCTACATTCGACTCAAGAGGAAGCAGACACAAGGATGATTCTGCACTGCCTACATGTGGCTTCACATTCCTCATCTGAGTCCACAATTGTAATTAGATCACCAGACACAGATGTATTCTTGTTGCTGCTGAAATTTGCGCAAGATATTCAACAGCGAGTGTTATTTGACACAGGAGTCGGCAACACACGACGGATGATTGACGTTCATCGTGTAATCGCAGAAGCTGGAAAAGATATCTGTTCAGCACTACCAGCGTCGCATGCATTTTCTGGGTGCGACACGAGTTCATTCGTACGAAAGGGGAAGCTGCTTCCTTTGAAGACTCTTAAAGATCATCCGAATTTCTTGGCTACATTCCTTTCATTAGGAAGTTCACCTGATGTGAGTGATACTCTTTATCAGACGTTAGAGCACTTCACATGTTTGTTGTACAGGAAGAAGTCAACATCATCTGATATCAACAAGCTACGTACCGAGCAGTTCTTGGAGAGGTTCAAGCCAAAATCTGGATCATTGTTGACCAGTTACAATGGAGTTGACTTGAGCATACTACCTCCATGCCGGGCATCACTGTGGATGCACATACAGAGGGCTAATTACCAAGCACTGGTCTGGTGCAGGGTAGACCAGGCTATGCCAGATGTACCAATGCCAGATGGGCACGGTTGGTGCATAGTAGATGGCGAATTGGATTTCCAGTGGACGGAGGGAGATTTGATGCCAAAAGAGCTTGTAGAATTGTACGATGAACCGGAAGATGAGGATGAAGAGGAAGAGGACCTTCCAGAAGTTGAGAGTTTTGAAGATGTCATTTTTGAAGATACAGAGGAATAATTTTCCATGTTTGCCTTCGCGCTAGTCCGTTATTATATAGTCAGTATATTGGAACTTATAGAAAACACTGCCACGAGTTTCACCACATGAACGGTTGTTAGTAGTTAGACTCTACTGTACCATTTGCAAATATACCAATGTCACAAGTTTAAACTTGCTCTTGATAGCTTTAGAGAACCTGGACAACATATATATATATATATATATATATATATATATATATATATATATACATATATACATATATATATATATATATATATATATATATATATATATATTGGTGGATTTCTTGTTTATCAAGATATGCTTCAATAATCCTTGATGTTTGTCCACTAATGCTGAGATTTGCTTATTGGAAACGAATATTAGCAGATGCAAAATAAAACGTATCATTTCAATTTGATTTCAGTTCAATTAATAGCGATGGTTAATTGATAATATGACAAGTGATTGATATTCATATCCATGTGATAATGAGAGCATCTGAATTAATTCTGCTTAGTAATAATCAACATGTCGGAGATGATTGGAGAAAAATTCTCAAAAATATCATTTTCTGTTATGACATCACTGTGACATCATTGATCTTTGGGTCAATTAAATTTTCTTCATGTTTTTATATAGAACAGCTTTTCTAAATACAGCAAGGTGAAATTCAGCAGGATTCACTCAAAAGTACAGAAGAAAATAGCAAAATCTCACCCACCCCCCCCGCCCCCCATTCCTAAAATTATCAAAATTGCGTCAGCAAGGTACAGTTAACATAGCCTATACTTTTATTCCACCAAAATTCTGCTTGCAGACAAGCAGATTTCAAAAAGACATATAACAGGCCATTCAAAAATGATAGTCTGCAAAAATCCCCGGGGGGTGGGGGGATGGTTTCGACCATTGGCCCATGGTCTAATAATTGTTGATGGTTCAACATCTCCCCCTTCCCTATCAATAGCGGTGTACCTCAGAGTTCCATCCTGTCTCCAACACTCTTCCTTCTTTTTATCAATGACCTTCTTTCTTCCACAAATAACCAAATGCACTCGTATGCTGATGACTCGACATTACATTCTTCCATGTCTTTCCCATCTGCCCCATCTTCTCTCACTCGAGCTACATCTCATTTCATCACAGCCATCTCTTGAAATTCGGTCCCAGCGGGGGCCAAAATTTAAATTTTAAGATCTCCCAGTGGGGCAAATGTAATAAAGTTAAGTTTAATGCTTCGAAAACTCAATTTCTTCATATATATCTCTATCTCTATCTCTCTCTCTCTCTCTTTCTCTCTCTCTCTCTCTCTCTCTCTCTCTCTCTCTCTCTCTCTCTCTCTCTCTCTCTCTCTCTCTCTCTCTCTCTCTCTCTCTCTCTCTCTCTCTCTCTCTCTCTCTATCTCTATCTCTCTCTCTCTCTCTTTCTCTCTCTCATATCATATCCTTTGAAAGCTCTGCATTTACATCATGTGATACAATAAGCCTATTAGGTATCACTGCAAAATCAGATTTATCCTAAAATCCACACCTTATGCAAATAGCTAAGTCTGCCTCGAATAAATTACGAGTCCTGTTCATATGTCGAAGATTCTTCTCGTCTGAACAGTTGCTCCAACTATATAAAGGATTTATTCATCCTTGTATAGAGTACTGCTCTCACATCTGGGGAGGTTCCAGCTCCACATACTTACTGGACAGAATTGAATACAAAGTTATTCGACTTGTCAACTCTACCAATGTGACCTCAAAACTCGACCCGCTCAAATTACACTGCAAAGTAGGTTCTCTTTCTCTTTTCTAGATATTACTTCAGTTTCTGCTCGCAAGAACTTGCTGCTCGTGTACCTCCACTATTAGTGAGACCAAGGAATACTCGACAAGCCACATCACATGATTATTGTGTGGCCATTGGCAATTCAAGGGTGGGCCGTTACGATGTTTGTTTCTTCGCCTCCACTGCCAAACTCTGTAACTCTTTACCTTCTCACGTCTTCCCAAACACTTATGACCTTCCCCTTTTCAAAAGGAAGATTTTTGTACTTCCTCAAAAACTCTTGGACAATTCTCTCTTTCCTTACCTTTCTATTAATGCAGTTCTTTTATTTAAGGCCTGGCCTCGATGTGGACTATTTAGTCTGTGCCTGTAGCCTTCAACATATAAAAAAACTATTTCTGAAGCAGTGAAATCTCACTCTTCCCTCCAAGGCTTCAAGGTGACAGTGCACCACCATCTCACATCATCCTCAATTTCTTCCCCTGCTATTTTCGACCCACATCAACCCTCTATTTACATTCACTCTTACTCATTATGTTTCACCCCTCGATTCTATCCTCCTTTCTTTTATCGTGTTCCTTCTGTTATTCGTTTCATCCACTTATCCCAATGTCCTGCCTTTCTTCCCTACGTCATGTTACCCTCTTGGTCTTCCATGAACCTAGAATTTGTATGCGAAAGCGGGTGATAAGTAAAACCACACATAAAAGAAAAGTAATTACGCATAGCCAAGAAATCAATGTTCACCAATCAGCAAATACGTCTTCAAAATTACCAAACACTGTCACAAACAAAAGTTGACAATTAACTTTCAGCATAAAGAGCTTATCAGCAAGCCAAAGCTTACACACACGCATATATATATATATATATATATATATATATATATATATATATATATATATATATATATATATATATATATATATATATATATATATATATATATATATATATATATATATATACATACAAAGAAATATATACACATATATTTTTGTTAACCTTTAAACCGGGCGAAGTGGTGTGCGCCTGTAATCGGGCTACTCGGAGGCTTGGGTTGGAGGATCGCTTGAGGACGGGTGCTCTGCGCTGGGCCGCGCTATGAGAGGGTGTAGGGCAGCCCGGAATCATGGCGAAACCCAATCCTTATCCCTTTGTCGTAAGAGGCGACCAGGGTTGCGTCTGGAAGGGCATCCGGCATAAAACTTATGCCAAATCAGTATGCAGATCATAACGGATGATCCGCTGTGGCGACCCCTAACGGGAGCAGCCGAAAGACGAACAACAACAACAACAACAACAACATATTTGTTCACCTTTAGGTGATGGAATAATGGTGTTTAGAAACTGGAGTAAATCCAAAGTACAACATACAAATACAGAGTGATACTAGTGAAATAGCTATAATTCTTCAGAAGTCTTGCATAGAACAAGCCACGCATCAGGAGAGTATTATTTTTTTTGTGCTTGCACAAAAAATGGAAAGATGAAGTTAAAGGATATACTGTAAGTGCGCATTTGATGATAAAAGCATGAAACAGATCAAGACATGGCCAAAGCATTCTGTCGATCAGAAAGTATATCCATGAACGGTCATAACTATGCAGAAAGAACACTTATTGCTGATGAGTCAAACAAATAAAACTTATTGGAATCATTTTCTACTTCTAAAGAGTTAAATACTTCTTTTGTGTAGCGGTTTACTCATCACAGAGTGAATACTCTCGGCAAAGAGAGACTACTTAACCACTGTTGTTCTTGGTGTAAACGCACTATAGTCCAGGAAATATTTTTCATCCGGGACAAAATAAAGAAATTCATTCAGCACCCCCTACAGCTTTGGTCTGCCATGATATTTTTGAAGAAGGTACCCTCTGGGATAATTAAAGATAGCAAGTGATTTCTAATTGTGGTATAGCTTTGAGCTACAGGCTACTATGTACACAATGGGGCAAGTTTAAAGGCACAAAAACGGATAGGGATAACATAAATGTGAACATCTTTGTGCAGACTCAACCAATTTTAAATATTAAGGCAGCAACTGCTTCATATTACAATTCTCTATCAGAAAATGTATAGTTTGATTCACTTACTGCATTGACATGACTGGAAGTCAAGAGTTCACCAAATGTCCTGTGTTCTTACGATTTCACTTATCCTGCTCTTAAATGGGATACATGGTACTATATTGATTTTTTGTATTGTATATATTTCTTGGGATGGTAGGCAATGTTTCTGTTTCAAATTATTATTTCTTATGACAATATGTACATGTACATATTGTACATGAGCAACTACTACCCGTTGCTTCGCTGACAGGGATACCAAGAGAGGGGAAGAGAAAAAGAGGTGGGAGAGAGAGAGAAGGGGAGGGATAAGAGGTGTGGGGGAGAGCGACAGGTGGCAGAGAGCAAATAAGACCTATTGCTTTGGCTGGATAAAACCAAAGCTGACTTTGCCATGATATTTAATCCCCCAGGGACCTATGAGTGATCAAGTTTTAAACATGACCATCACCTCTGCATCTCAACACAGAGCACCATTTCCTGTGTGTTTTGTATTTTATGGCGATGGCCTCACTTCACACAGGAATGACAAAGGTTTCAAAGGCTTCAACTGCGTCCTCTTGAATCAGATTGTATGGATAACCAACTGAAGTACAACACAATGACTGGGAGATCGCAGGTTTGGGAGGGAAGAATGCATCAATTGCTGCTGTGTTTGCTTCCCGTCTTGCTTCTTTATGTTGGGGAGTTTCTGCTGCTCTAGAGTTTTGTTATATCATGGTTTTTTTTTCTTCTTCTACTGTATATTCCTTCTTTATCTTCCTGTCCTGCCTTTCTTCTTCTTCTTGTATCTTCCTTCTTCCATTTGCCTATCCTTCCTTTATTTGTTGTCTTTTTTCATTGTTCTTCTTCTATTTCTTTCCGTCTTTCTTCTCATTCTTCTTTCTGCCTTCTTCTTCAGCACTGTTTCTTCTTCTTCAGCACTGAGGATTTTGTATCACATTTCATCAAAGTGTTTGACTTTTTTCGTCCTTGTAGAGCCTCAGGATAGATAATGTCGCATGTTTTTCAATGTGGTGCCAAGACTCCCTCCAAACCCCAACTCTCTGTCCTCCCCTCCCCCTCAGGTCAGGTATAGCAGCATGTGCCGGAGCAGCGCATCACTGTGTCCACTTTTCGCACGTACTCCAGGGGTCTCTATCTGGCCATCCGCCAGGCAGATGCTTGGCCCATCCCATCTCACTGAGATGCCGATCAATCTGCTGCAACCATGAGTCAGGTGGTCGGCCTGTTGGCATTCTCCCCTCATGAGGCTCCCTCGCTGAGAGAATCTGGTGAGCAGGATCAGCGTCAGGAAAATGAGCCACATGTCCAAACAGCCACAGCTGACACTCACGGACTATACAGGTAACAAATCTCATCTGAGTCTCTCTCAGCAACCGCTCGTTAGACACAAAGTCTGACCAGCGATAGCCAAGGATTCTCCGAAGAGACCTGGTACCGAAGGAGTTAAGTTTCCATCTCAGGTCCTTTCCTTGATTTGTTCTATGCATTGTTTGGCAATCAAGAACACCAGGCCAATCTGGAACAGCTTGGAGAATAACCAGAACTGAGTAATAGTATTGCAGAAGCATGCGAGTTTGATATGTACACTTTACATGATGTCTCGGAAGGCTCGAAGTAAAAGAGATGATGTGAGGTATTGGCTACTCTGTCAGAAATGACAAAACAAAATGAAGGTCTCCACCTTTGTCCATGCCTACAGCAACACATGAAATGAGCAAACTAATAGGCCTATGGACGGAAAACACTGGAGCCTATGCAGAATCTGCCACCAGCCATTAGACATGGCTGGGAAATCGTGGCTAGTATATTACAGCCTGTGCTCATGAATAAAGCCCAGCACCACAGAGACTTGTAGAACCGAGTGCCTGCCACTGTCAGCAGTTCTCCTGTAGTCGAGCAGGGTGTACCTGTCGAAGAAACAGCATGCTATGCACTGAGGCTTGTGCTTGCATGGCTGACAAAAGTCACCAAAACCCAAGAACATCGATTGACGGACAATTCCACTGATGATGAAAATACTGACTAAAAGCTGCCACTGACAATCATTTAACATTACTGCACCTAGATATATGTACAAGATACAATTCATTTTAAGTTAAATCCATTCCTAAATATGGATTGTGGATATTGTCTGTATGCTTACTCAATACATGGTCCATTCTACCAAAATATCAAAGCAGACGATGAGCATCTGGGGTGTTGAATGATGACCATCTGAATATATCTGTGGTGTTGAACAATGACCAAACTGATATACTGTCTCACTTTTGTCGACACTTTTTGTTAAAACTCAGCATTTGGCCTTAAACAACTCATATTAGGGTACTCTTCAAGATACAAGTGGATGCCGAATGCAAATGTCCAAATAAGGAATTATAGCACATTTATGACCAAATATGGTAAAAATATTTATCGATGATTTTGAATGAGTATAACATGCATACATACTTTCATATAAAATATAATTGAACAAGATACAACTCATATTTCAGTATCAACGGCTGGTTTCTAATTCATTTGTTTTGTTCAAATCCTATCGTAAGAAATTACAAAATGAATCATCATTTTTCTCAAAACCATGTTTTGTTACATAATCAATGGGTAATTAAAGTGATTTAAGTATCGATTTCACCAAGCAGAATTGTTTGTGTTCCAGGCATGTATTACAGATAAGCAGGGGTGCCCAGCGTTGCCGGGAGATGCTGGGTCCCTTCTCCTACTCCTTCCATTCCCATCAATTCCCCACCAATCCCTCCCCTTCCCCCTCACTCTTACCACCCCCCCTTCCAGACTTCCACCCCACCCCTTCCCTCTGGACTTCCACAACCCTTCCCCTACCTCCCCTGATTAATGGAGCTTTGGGGTTCCCACTTTTAGGGGATGTGTACAGTGCAAAAATGCAAGTTATCTCCACAGCTGACTGGTAATACCCTTTGCCACCACCACTGGGTCATGCTACACGATACACATTTACATCGAGAATTTTTGTCGATCTTCCCTCCCAAACCCCAGTGACTACAGACGAAACCAAGTAGCCCATGTTCACCACGAGGTCAAACTTGGTCCATGTGCCAAGTGTGGTGACAATTGGCCCAGTAGCTTGGGAGTTACAGCTTGGGAGTGATTGGTGTTACACACAGACACACAGTCAGACAGACAAACAGACAGACAATGACATTTATTTATTACATGTTCACAGTTAAATATTACTCCCTTTTCATGAACTTATGTTCATTACCCCACGCATGCAAAGTGAAAAGCGGGGTGAAGTAATTGGTTCATGTTTGTCTGTCCTCGAGTTTATGATCGTCAGTTTACGATGGAGGAATAACTTATTTAAATTGAATGCTAAAATATGAATATTTAGACCAGTATTTCATTTAACAGTACTTTGGCTCTGAATTCATCCCAATTGTACATGTACAGAGAGGAGTGAGATGATATTTTTTTTACTCTGCCTGCCTGCCTGGCAGTCAAACAAAATTTAAAATAATTACAAACGGGAAACTTACTGTTGTTAAGGATGTTATAAAGCAGTGCCTCTCAAACTATCTGATGTGGTGGACTGGCAGGTTTTTTTTTTTCCAATGTGCCAGGGACTGGTACCATATTATTATTTGTTTATGATCCGAGAAAATATTGTTTGAACATCCATAGTAATATTAATTTATACCAGAAAAAAATATTAAAATATAATGAATATAATAAAAGTTGACACATTTTTTTATATATATTTTGTATTATATATTGTTGTGGAAATGGCCCTTAGTGTGTTATTAAATATCGGATTAGCCCAGATCCCCCCATTAAATGCATGTTTAGCCAGATTGTTCGGTAATTTGACGTTACATGTGTGTCGGGAGGTATAGGAGGCTATTGATTTGTTCGTGCAGTGGTGGTGAACCAAGAGGTTCTTCTTCCTTCCCCTCTCCGGACGACAGTCCCCGCCCAGCGCTCTGAGTGGGTGTGGCCTAGAGAGAGTGAGCGCCGGAAAGGAAGGTAGAACTGAGAGCGCTGAGGTGGGGCGCGATCGGCTGTACAAGGGATGGCTGTGTCTGTTTGCGATCGGCTTTCGTGAAGAGCGAGCCGAAAGAAAGGCAAGGAAGGGACTGCAAGAGGTCTGTCTGCCATCGGCTGGAGGAGAAACTCGTGGTGCGTGTGGTTGGCGATCTGTAAGAGAGGAATGGCCTGAACCTGAGGGTCGAGTCAGCGATCTGCTGAGGGAGTAACTGAGCCTGAGTGTCGAGTGAGGATTCTGCTGCATAGAAACGACTAGTGGGAGGCTGCAATCTGCTTCGAGAGGAACTGGCTGCTGTGTGTCGGCGATCAACTTTATGAGGAGGTCATCGACAGGTTCAACCTGTGTCTAACCACAGAGCCTCTGTCCTTACTCACCTCATGGCCCGACACGTCTTGTGGTCCCATCGATCCGCCTGCGGAACCCAACACCCTGATTTGGCCTAACCTGGTGAACAGGCCAGGCCCGGACTTGTATACTGGACCTTGTGAAAAGCCAGCTGGAGCATACCATAGATCTTTCGTCTTGTGCCGTCGACCTTATGGAGGTTGAACGCGCTGAGGCTGAGTGCATGGGCGGTGTGACAAAAAGAGGAAGACGCCGCCATTTTGCCACGCTGCATGCTCGAGCTGGGTGCTCGAATCCGTTGACATCGGCTTGTCACGAGCTGCATTCGTGCCTTTGACACTTTTCCTGTCGTCCATGAAGCATCACCAAGTAGTCTGTGTCTTGTCTGCTTGCTGTCCAAGGTTTATCTTGCTAGGGTTCCCTTCGAAAGTCGTAATTCGTAGCTCCCTAGTTAAGAATGGATTACAGATTAATTTTAACAATGTTGTGAATGCTTTGCTTGTGTTGTGTTCCCCAATGTGTCCCCAATAAATCTGGCTGAGTTATACGAGATTTTTCTGCTTTGAATTTATTTGTGCCGCGCCGAGGAACGATCTGCTCAATTTGAATATAAAACCAAAATGGTTACGGACTGGTAAACTCCGCTCGGTCTCTGTCTGTAATCTGTAATCCAGTCTGTAACCGGGGTCTATTCCCCCAACTGGCAAGGCACGGGTGTACATTGGTATCGTGATCCGAGGCGCGTAACCCAAGACTTGTGCCAAGCCAGCCGGCGTTATAACCCCGGAGACAGCGGTGCTGTTAAGTGACGCCGAATCTTCAACATTTGGCTGTCAAGAGTAGGGTGTGAATCCCACCACCGCTGAATCCTTAATATATATATATATATATATATATATATATATATATATATATATATATATATATATATATATATATATATATATATATATATATATATATATATATATATATATATATTGTTGCGGTATTCGCGCCCGCCGGCGTGCTGACGGCCACGTAACTCGAATCGCGGCACGTCGCCCACCGGACGGACAATCCAGTCGTGACCCTCTCGGACTAACGCCGGGAATCAGTCACGGGTGGACCTTTCGGTCTCACCGCGATCGCGTCAATCAGCCCCCGCGTGGGACAGGGTTGCTCGCCGACCCGACCTACCTAAGTACCCACGCGGAGGGTAGACCGGGCGATCGCACCTCGCCGCAGGTCGACTTCGGACACGGGCCACTTAAGCGACCCGTTCCGTACTATCAGAATAACCGAGCGGTGTTATCGTCGACCTCGACGGTTCGATTAATTATCGGGCGTATTCAGCCCACTACCAACCCTTTACGTGAAGCAAGATGAGGATTCAATGGGAGAAATGACGAAGCGAAGCGGGAGAACAGTTCAATAATAAAGCACATTTATTCGCGGCACACGGGAAGCACACATATTCAATTCCACCAAAAGCACACAGAAAAGACACAATGCAATTTACACAAAAAGCAAATATAAAAGCGAAAACACAATGCAGAGCTAATACCGACTACCGAGCACACGGCAACACTTATACAATTCTACCTCACAGACGGCGCCGACAACACATACCCAAAACCAAGGAAAAGAATACCCCCAAGAATGAGGCGGGCCTGAGGCCGAGACCGGGTCGCGCCTACCCGTCTGGTGATGAGACGCGGAGCGGCGATGGCGCCTCACTCCGCGGGCCTCGCGGACAGTGTCTGGCAGGGGGTGGGAAAGGGGCCCCCTTGGTCGCACTATCTCAGCGCGGGGGGAAACAGGAGGGGGTTGCTGATGCTCGGGGTATAGAGGATCTTTATTATCCCTGGTGTGCGTCTCCACCTCGGCCAGGTCGCGCTGCCGGCCTCCCTCGGGCGTGCAGCTCCCGGCACCGACGCGAGCACCCCCTCGTCTGCCTTTGCCGCTGCCGCCTCTCCGCCTCTGGACTCTCCGACTCTGGACTCTTCTTTGGACTCTCCCGTTGGACTCTTCTTTGGACTCTCCCGTTGGACTCTTCTTTGGACTCTCCTCGTTGGACTCTCCGACCGACTCTGGACTCTTCTTTGGGCTCTCCTCGTTCGACTCTCTTCAGCTTCTCCAGCTACTGCAGGCTTCGGGTTCCAGACTTCCACACTGCTCTGACTGACGAACACGGTCCTTTTATCCCCCCGTAGCTTCGCCTTTGACCCCCTCCCTTTGACCTTTCACCTCGCTCCCCATTGGCCCGAGAAAAAGTGGGCGTGAAGGCTTCTTGATCCACAAATTTGCATATATCGATCGTCCTGGAGGCGGGGCCAAATCGTCCCTCGCTCACCGATTGGACGGCAAAAAGTGGGCGTGTGTCGTTTTTGATCCGTTTTTGAAGCACAAAATCCGTGATTTTGTACACGCTGTTCGACGCGCGCTCTGCACGAATCCAACACCGGTACCCACAGCGGGGCAAGAACGGTGGCGATGCTACGGTTGCGAGGTGTGACGGGAAGGTCGTGGCGGTTGTGGTGAAGCGGCGTTGTGGTTGGTGGTTGATGTTGTGGTTGTGGTGGTAATCATGGCGGTTGGTCCAAAATAAAGATAGTAAAAGAAAAACGGCTATCCTGAAGAGTCGCAGCACGTATAAATGACATGTATTCCCACTAGACAACGGGTTTGGGCCTAACTACACATATACTTGCCGAGATACCTCACCTAAGGGACCTGAATGGTGGTTTGCGAATTTGGTAACCACAACACTATATATATATATATATATATATATATATATATATATATATATATATATATATATCGTATTTTGAATTTGTTGGCTTAAATATATTATTTTTCAAGATTTTATACATTTTCATTTCATACATTACATGTTATATATTATGATAATGTGAAACTGGAAACTCGCCGTGGACCGGCAGTCAAGGACTCGTGTACCGGCACCGGTCCGCGTACCACCACTTTGAGTCGCACTGTTATAAAGGACACAAACAACAGGCACGAAGAACTATTGTAACGCGTTCGATAGGGCGATTGATGTAATAGACACAGTGGAAAATGGCGGTAAAACAATTTCTTTTTAACGATCATAAAAATCATCATCTTATTAAAATTGAAGTAGGACTGTGCGTGTTCTGTATCGTGTTCTGTGAACTCTAGTTAATCATGTCACACATTATTTTTCTGCTCACATACTCAGAAAATTAAGTTCAAACATCATTTGCCTTCACTTTTAAATTGAAAAAAAAAATGTTCATTTTGAGAGAAACGACGATTCATTTTGCAATGTCTTACCAGTCGTCTAAAAACAAGTTAATTATAAACAAGCTGTTGACAGTTAAATCAGAGCGTCTTGTGCAACTCGATTTTATCTGAAAGTAATGTACGTACGTAACATGTTACTCATCAAAATGACAGATATAATTGTTTGCCCATATTTGGTCATAAATGTACTACAATCCCTTATTTGGGCATATTTGCATCCAGCATCCACCTTGATCTTGAAGAGTACCCTAATAGGAGTTGTTTAAGGCCAAATACTGAGTTTTAACCAAAAAAAATGCCCACGCCTCTGAAGTTAAGGATAGTTTTGAACAGTGGCAATTCTACGACATGCTGGAAGTCACTTTATTAGCCCCGACGAGCAAAGCATAGGAATAGAGAAAGGGTTTATTGGCATTTGATGACCAAGTTCACGTTAATAACGATTTAAACAAATATCCGATGACTGGACACGTGCTCTGCCACGAAGTGGAGATTTTAATGACGCTCGCAATCTCCTATGTCTTCTTGTTCAGTATACTGAACAGTTCCCATTTGAAATTTCCCGCCACGCAGCCTTCGAGTGAGGGACGTTCGCTCTACTGAAGAGATAACCGGCACCGAGGAGGTTAAAAAGGTCAAACATCCGTCGAACATTGATGGTGAAAAAAAAAAACGTCGAACATTCGTTAAATATGCACGAAACGAAATGAAAAGGCGATACATTCGGTGCCTTTTCAATCGCGCCGTTATTTCACGTCTTGTGGCACTTCTAATGACGTTAATGGTCATTTAAAGATCGTATACAATAGTTATTACGTACAAAACAAGCATAAGCTGCATACCGCACTATCTTGAAGGGAAACACGTCGCCATAAAACCGCTTCCGGGATGTTGTCTCCTCCCCTTCCGGTTACTCTTCTTCTTCTTCTTCCTTTTGTTTCACGGCGTTTTCAGAGCCGTGATGCTCTATATACGCCACTCTAGCAAACATAGCAGTGGCGGATGAATTCGGGTCGTTCTTAATCCTATGTGGATTTCCCGCTATCTATCTATAATTCCAGAAATCTCTGTGTGTCTGTCTGTGTGTCTGTGACCGCTGTTTCTCGACAACCACTGGTCCGATCTCGTTGAAACTTGTCAGGTATATTGCTGGGGACCTGAGTATGTGCCTTTTCAAGGTTTGATATTAATTGGACAAGTGGTTCCCAAGTTATGGCCATTTATTTTCCAAACCAATGACAGGACACGGTGCTGTGACGTCACGATTGACGTCACGATTGACGTCACAATTCTTCTTCTCTTTTCTTTTTCTTTCTTTTTGCACGTACGGGCACGTACTAGTTTTATAAATTTCAGGGGCCGCCTTGCGGTGATCCAAATGACCGAAAATGAGCTGCAGATCAGACGCTCCAACCGCCGTCTCTTTTATACTTTGGAATAGACGCACTCTGGGTTAATCATGTATTTATAGAGGCATTTTAAAAACACCTCGTTGCAAATCTTCTGGTTCCTTACACATTTCGCAAGTCCCAGATGGGTGGGAGTGGGACCCTATCCTGTGAAGATAAGAATTGAGACGACAGTGCCATAAAATCTAAGCCTGAAGAGAACTACCTGGTCTTTGCAGGACAGCCGGGAAGTCTTACTGGGGGAACCACCACCGGGTTCACCCTGTATCTGAACCTTCCTTGGTCTTACTGGGGGAACCACCACTGGGTTCACCCTGTATCTCAACCTTCCTTGGTCCCACTGGGGGAACCACCACCAGGTTCACCCTGTATCGAAAGTCTAAATCTTCCTTGGTCCCACTGGGGGAACCACCACTGGGTTCACCCTGTATCGAAAGTCTAAACCTTCATTGGTCCCACTGGGGGAACCACCACCAGGTTCACCCTGTATCTCAACCTTCCTTGGTCCCACTGGGAGTCCCACTGGGATTGCCATGTTTTTTTATCAATCTGAACCTTAACCAGATCCCTTTAAATTTTTCCTCTTCTTCTTCTCCCTCTGATTGTTCTTCCACTTTCTTATTATTATTTCGTCAGAGGCGCCTCTTCGTTCAGATAAATGTCTTTTCACAAGGTGATTGTTGTTACGACCTAGCCCTTGGGGAGAGGGCTCGGGGTACCACCTATTGCTCCGGAGGTCCTGATTGACGTGTTCGGGACACCAATACGTACCCCGTGTTCGGTCGCGCCATATAAGCAGTCGGAATGTCGGATGTGACCGAGCGAAGTGAACATCCGAATGTTGATGCCAATTCACCCACACTCCCACTCTTCAACACACAGTATCATAATATGCAAATCCAGTAATGCAATGCAATTGTTTTACTCAGAAACACAGGGTATACCACCAAACAATGGATAAATCATGTTTACTAAAAAAAGTAAAAAGGAATATAATAAAATATATGCAGTGGTAACAATTAAGATAATTAAGGACAGACAGGTGCCAAGACAATTGAATGACCCACCAGATATGCCGAACTAATCCCAAAAGGGGGGGGGGGGCAAAATAACAAAGGAATATTTTCCAAGATAAAAAAAAAATAATGTGTAAAGGAGAAAGGTGGGGGGGGGGGAAGAAGAATTCAGGCCTGTTTGAGTTGACATTCCAGCGGTCTTGCCCCAGCCAAAGGTCACAAGGATGACACCTCACCACCACCCTTCCCTCTCTCTGGGTTTGTTCTCAAACTTCGCCAACGAACGAACTGGAGCAATTTCGGCAACACTCGAAGCCACACATTGCTTCAGGTCGGCTCAGGTGATACTCAGGAGGAGGAAATGCTTCTGCTCCCTCTCAAATCAACGTGCACCAGTGAGGCTCTCCTTTACCTCAGTGTCTTCAATGCAGACTGTGCCTCCAACAGGCGGCCCTCGGAGGGATAACTAAAAACCTCAAAGAGGTCTTACAGGCCAAGTTTCTCATCGCAAGCCAGACCACTCATCCTGGGTTCGTTCCCGCCTTTTCCTCTCGCCCTCTCGCCGCCCATTATGCCCGTCGTGCCTGCTCATCCTTACCTTTCTTCATCACAATTTCTCTTTTTTTACTTTCCCCACTCAAAAATCCACAGTTTTGTTTCACAACGGACCACATGAGGCCTCGAAGGGGGACTATAAGGCAGAAGGGGAAGGAAGGTCCCACAGCAGATGGATCAAAACAAAACAAGAAAAAAATAAGGAAGAAAGAAACCCATCTTCAGAACCACAGCGACCACGGCAAAACCGTGAACCCCCCCCCCCCCACCATAAAACCGTGAATACGCCCCTTGAACATAAAAATGTGCATCCGGTAACTGCAAGCAACAGTTACTGGTGATACAAACCAATAAAAAGGCCTTTCATAGTGACTGTTGGGAATCAACCTGAAGAAAGGGGTTGAAGGTTCCAGCTGTGTGTGATATTGCCCTTCAATTTATACTGGAAATATTTTAAGATTGTCTGACACATAAAATAAAACTTTCTCAAGTATAGTCCAGTAATTCAGTTCCATACTTGAAAACTAAGACTAAGGCGAAAGAGACGATCACTTGAGGTTTCAGGGTACAACATTGGATGTATGTGTATATATATTGTTGCGGTTTTCGCGCCCGCCGGCGTGCGAACGGCCACGTAACTCGAATCGCGGCACGTCGCCCACCGGACGGACAATCCAGTCGTGACCCTCTCGGACTAACGCCGGGAACCAGTCACGGGTGGACCTTTCGGTCTCACCGCGATCGAGCCAATCAGCCCCCGCGTGGGATAGGGTTGCTCGCCAAATTCGAACTACCTAAGTACCCACGCGGAGGGTAGACCGGGCGATCGCACCTCGCCGCAGGTCGACTTCGGACACGGGCCACTTAAGCGACCCGTTCCGTACTATCAGAATAACCGAGCGGTGTTATCGTCGACCTCGACGGTTCGATTAATTATCGGGCGTATTCAGCCCACTACCAACCCTTTACGTGAAGCAAGATGGGGATTCAATGGAGGAAAAGACGAAGCGAAGCGGGAGAACAGTTCAACAATAAAGCACATTTATTCGCGACGAACGGAAAGCACACAAATACAATTCCACCAAATGCACACAAAAAAAGAAAACACAATTCCATTTACAGAAAAAGCAAACATAAAAGTGAAAACACAGTGCAGAGCTAATACCGACTACCGAGCACACGGCAACACTTATACAATTCTACTTCACAGACGGCGCCGACAACACATACCCAAAACCAAGGAAAAGAAATCCCCCAAGAATGAGGTAGGCCTGGGGCCGAGACCGGGTCGGGCCTACCCGTCTGGTGATGAGACGCGGAGCGGCGATGGCCCCGCAACCCGCGGGCCTCGTGGACAGTGCCTGGCAGGGGGTGGGAACGGGGCCCCCTTGGTCGCACTATCTCAGCGCGGGGGGAAACAGGAGGGGGTTGCTGATGCTCGGGGTATAGAGGATCTTTATTATGTGCGACGAGCGTCTCCACCTCGGCCAGGTCGCGCTGTCGGCCTCCCTCGGGTGCAGCTTCCTGCACGACGCGAGCACCCCCTCGTCTGGTGTCGCCGCCTTTCCCCAGCTCCGTCCCCTCCGTTCCGACTCCAACGCACACGACGAGCAGCTCCACCGCCCGCAAAGTCTTGACCCTCTGCTTCCGACTCTCCTCTTCTTGACTCTCCGACCCGTTCTCTCTGAACTCTTCTTTGGACTCGTTCTGCTGACTCTCCCTCGTTCTCTCTTGCGACTCCCTCCTGACTGACGAACACCGTCCTTTTATCCCCCCGTAACTTCGACTTTGACCCTTACACTTTGACCTTTCACCTCGCTCCCCATTGGCCCGAGAAAAAGTGGGCGTGAAGGCTTTTTGATCCACAAATTTGCATATATCGATCGTTCTGGAGGCGGGGCCAAATCGCCCCTCGCTCACCGATTGGACGGCAAAAAGTGGGCGTGTGTCGTTTTTGATCCGTTTTTGAAGCAGAAAATCCGTGGTTTTGTACACGCTGTTCAACGTGCGCCCTACACGAGTCCAGCATCGGTGCCCATGAGTGGCGCGAGATGACGGTGATGCGATGGTGGCGAGTTGTGACGGTAAAGGTCGTGGCGGTTGTGGTGAAGCGGTGGTTGTGGTCGGTGGTTGATGTTGTGGTTGTGATCATGGCGGTTGGTCCAAAATAAAGATAGTAAAAGAAAAACGGCTATCCTGAAGAGTCGCAGCTCGCATAAATGACATGTATTCCCACTAGACAACGGGTTTGGGCCTAACTACACATGCACTTACCGAGATACCTCACCTAAGGGACCTGAATGGTGGTTTGCGAATCTGGTAACCACAACACTACCCCCTTCCCTTTTTACAGACTCGTCCCGAGTCGTCAAATTTTCGTGTGCCATCATGTGTAGTTTTCCCCTAGTACATTTTACCTACGGATCCCTGAGTGCGACATTCATGGTATTCGTGTCCCCAAAATAAATAACCTAAGGGCTGCGTAACTATCTAAACAAACTCACTCACACGGACGACTTAAATAAAATTGCCGGCGCTAAGACAAACATGCCGGGGGCGCACTCATATTCACAGTACATCTTAACCTTAACTTACAAATTTTACACTAAACCATGGCCCAGGATCATTGAACTCTGCAAAAGAAAAGCAGTTCGCAGGGAGCCAGGCTGCCCACATGCAGTCTCTGGCTCAAAACAATGCAGGTGACAGGGAACGTGGCTGGCTGCTCACACGCAGTCCAAGGCCTTCCCTTTTGAACTGAACGCAGTGAACCACAACGGTGCATGAGCTGCACAAACGCAGTCTCCGTGCCAGCTCAAGTGGCACACGCAATGAGCACAACGAATGAATGGATGAATGGATGGACGCAAAACACGGTGCACGGGCTGCCACTGCAGGCCCGTGTTGTAGCTGCCAACAGGGCAGTTCTCGCAGCTTGCAAACTGTTGCCTTGATCCTGGCGCACATGGAAATGAACAGGGGGGGGCAAAGCAAAAATTGAACGGGGCTGGTGAACGTGGGCAGTGGGCATGGCATGGCAAAGGCAAGCAGGCAAACACAGCCCGCAGAAGAAGGCCGCTGCAGGCAAACTCAGCCCACAGACGAACTGGCCGGCACAGGCCTCGAAGAAAAAAACAGCTAGCAGATGAACTGGCCGGCACAAGCCTTGCAGCACACAGCTGCCGATGAGGTTGGCCGGCCTCCGCCTTGAAGTAAAACACGGCCAGCCGATGAAGTGGCCAGCCTTTGCCGTTCAGTGGAGGTTGGTGGAGGGAGTGCGGTGGTGCTGGCCACTCGGAAGGCGGGCTCGGACCTACCTACCTGTCTCCCTCCCAACTATCGCCTTTGCCTGTCACTGTACATACCCACTCCCTTAATTTGTGAAAAACCAATTTAGCCCCAACTTATTTTTTTGTTGTTTTTATTCTTACTCCCCCACTATAAATCGTCCCCTAACCCCCTTTATCGTCCTTGTTCGGCTACCCTATCCTGTCACCTAGCCTACTCCCAACCCCTACGTTCCCTTCCCGGAGGGGAATAAGGGAGAGCTAACGTCCTGTGTCGAGGCCCAACGAAGCCTCAGAATGGCCTCCCCAGAGTTCGGCGATCTTAACACCAAGTGGGTCCAGCGGCCCACAACGACAGCGAGGGGATGGATGGTGCGGAGGGGTACATCTCCTAATCTACCCTAACCATTTAACTGTTAAACTACCCCGGGGCTTTCAACAAGCGCCTCTCGCTTAAACTATTGGTTCTAACAACCCAGATTCCCGTCGCCTGTGTTGGTGTCCTCACAATTTCGGGCCTCGCCCCCAATTTTCTCTCCGTGCCCTCACACGGTCTCCTGGCTGGGACACGTGGCTCCCTTTGGCAGGCACGACCCTCTGCCGATTCTCCCGCTATGGCACCCCCGGGCACTACACTGCCTCCGAGCCTACCAGCTCCCTAACACCGGGGAGTGCCCCCCATGGCACCTCCCCTGAAACGCACACGTGGCAGGCCGGCCTCCCGGGCCCCTTTCCGAGGGTCACCCGTGCCCACTGCACTGCCCACGCAGCTAATGGCGCCCGGGGCCCCCGCACCAAGCAGGCGCACCCGTGCCCACTACTCTATCCCGGCCCCCCATGGGCCCATGGCCTACCGCGGCCGACTAGCCTGGTGCCCGGGGTACCCACTCAGCGATACTCACCTTTCGCAGCCACGCTCCCAAGCCCGTCAACAGGGCTCCTGCACCCCTCCAAATGGGTCTCGAGCCTACATTCCCACCAACAACAAAACGACCTCCATTTTTCAATTTGACTAACCCAGCTAACTCACTCTACACTGACCCCGGGGTCCCTTGGGCGGGAGTCACTCCTCCCCCCAATCACTCATCGCACCATGCATTCCCCATTCGCTCCATACACACAGACCCGCTGGCCTCACTCACTCACCAAGTACTCACCTCACAACTCTCCAACTCTTCAACACACACACCGCTGAACTCTGCCATCCTTCTAACTACATCCCCTAACTAACTCGTGCTCCCACGTCATCCCTTACACTAAAGCACGTTCCTTTTAACACTACGTAGCTAAACTACGTCAACTCTACACATACCACCAGTCTGTCACTGTCTTCAAATAAATCATTTTATTTCCCAACCTAAAGCTCACTAAATCCCTCTACCTAATCCATTCCACGGACTCCATGAGGACTTACCCCTGCCCCATGGAGTCGGTCTAACTAAGCTAACCCTTCCCCTAACTAGTTTCCATCCTGTGCCCAGGTAAGGGGGGTCTTTCACCCCTTTCCCAGGAATCCTGTACACCCGAAAGTGAGGCTTGCTCCTTTTTTTTTCATGCGCAGCACCTGCGCGGCAACTCAGAGCTCGCGCACTTTACACCTGGCCGTGACGTCATGCAGCTGCACGTGTTCCTCGTCCCTCCTTGGACGGGACCATCCGGCAGAGATACCCCTCCTGCCGAATTCCAACCCCACGTGCAGCCATGGCGTCACCGTGCGCATAAAAAAAAACACAAGCCACACGTCTCGAGGGGTTCCCCACGCGAACACATGTGCTTTGCCCGTTGGAGCTTAACACACACGATCGCGTGGAGAACCCGTCCGGTCCAAATCCATTTACCTGCCTAAACTTTGTCCGTCCGCGGGATCGGCAAATCCACCGCGTGCGTTTCCGGACCGGGACTTCACTCTCGCAAGCGAGCACGTGGCGGTCTCGTGCGTTGCACAGCACGAACCGCGTGCTCACTGCTGGGTGAACCCGGCACGGTCCACGAAACAACTACAGCCGCTACTCGGCTTTCTCTCCTCTGTCGCCGTCGTCGCCGCCATTCCACACACGCATACCTGCGTGTCACGACGCACACAGTCCACACCATCACATTCACACGGGGAGACGCGGCTGCGTGCTCCCGCATGCCAACCGACATCTCCCTCACATACCGCTCTCTCACACACACGGTCTCCCCGGCACGGTCCACGAAACAACTACAGCCGCTACTCGGCTTTCTTTCTTCTGTCGCCGTCGTCGTCGCCATTCCACACACGCATACCTGCGTGTTACGACGCACACAGTCCACACCATCACATTCACACGGGGAGACGCGGCTGCGTGCTCCCGCATGCCAACCGACATCTCCCTCTCATACCGCTCTCTCACACACACGGTCTCCCCGGCACACAGCGACCTTGCACACGGCCGTTCACTCACGCGTGCCTCACTACTCACACAAACCATACTACTCACACGTGGTGCTCCATTCACTCGCGCGGGGGCACTCACCCGCGGTGCCTCACCCATACACACGGCGACACTCACACACGCGGTCTCTTCCACACAACGTCCCTCACTCATACACGCGGGGGCACTCACCCGCGGTTCCTCACTCATACTGGCCGTTTCACTCACACACACGGCCTCTTCCACACACGGTGCCCCACCCACACACGCGGGGGCACTAACCCGCGGTGCCTCACTCACACTCCGTGCCTCATCCACACACGGCGTGCTGGGAAGCACGTACTCCGGCACCATCGCCACCACACCACCCACACGTGGTGCCTCACTCATACTGGCCGTTTCACTCACACACACGGCCTCACTCACACACGGTGCCCCATCCACACCCGGCGTGCTGGGAAGCACGCACTCTGGCACCATCGCCACCACACCACTCACACACGGGGTCGCTTCCACACACGGGGACGCACTCACGCCTTGCACCACACACACAGGGACAACTACACTGGGGATTCGTATCCCCACAAGGGTCTCCGGGGCCTCTATACCCCCAAGCTCTCCGTGCACCCGTCCACAGCACTCGTCCCCTCAACCTCGCAAAGCACGACCGAACTCACCTGGTCGTGACTCGCCTCAAGGCATACTCCCTCCCCTCGTTCCTGGAGGAGGCCATCCAGCTGCTCACACCGGGTCCCTGCACGCTCCGCGAGCTCACCCCCATTATCCTCCACTACCTCCGTGTGTGTGTGTGCGTCACTTACCCCATCTTCATCGTGTCGTCTTCCCTCTATTTTTTCTGTCTCCCGTGTCTCTGCCAACTCTTCACCCTTTACCTCCCTTGTCTCAACTATTATTTCCGTTGTCGTCACCTCGTGTCTCGTCTCACACGTTTTGGTCTCCCCATTTAATTTTTCCCTTTCGGTCATCGTCACGACCCTCGCCCAACACGTTCCACGAATTATTTTTTCACCCGCCTCCACCGCGGGCCTGTCAGCCGTTGCACCCCCACCCAGCTCGTTTGCTCCCACACGTGGAGTCGCCATTCCCAGCTCCCTGGTCACGGCCTTCATGCCCGCCTGCAGGCATCGGCCCATGTTCTGCGTCTCACCCCGTAGTTCTTTCATTTCTTTTCTCATTTGCTGTGTATTCGCATCCATCGTCGTTTTCACTTCATTCATTTGCTTGTTCATTTCGTTTTTCATTTCATTTGTATTTGTATCCATCTTTTCGTTCATGCCTTTCATTTCGTTTGTATTTGTATCCATCGTCGTTTTCACTTCATTCATTTGTTTGTTCATTGCCGCCAGCATGGCGCATAGCTGGGCCATGTTGGATGCACTCAGCTGAGCCGTTTCGGCAAGGGTTGGGGAAGGGTCTTGGTGGAGAGGGGGGGGGGAGGTGTCATACACCGCGGCCGCTGCCGCACCCACCTCGGGCCCTGGGTTCAGTTGGGCGAGTCCGTGTTCCTGCACAATCAACATTTCCTGCTCGGGGATTCCATCCTGGACCATGGATTCTACATTACTATTACACATATACATTTCTAATACCCCCGGCTCCCGCTCGCCTTGAGACGCCATCTTGCTTCTCGTGAAGGGTTAATTTGCTCGCTCGTAATTTGGAGGGAATCGGGGGTCGCTTCTCTCACCCCTGGACCGATTCCCGTGAATTTCGCTGGAGACAGGAGAGCCTGTTGTCCCGCTCTCCAATACCAGTGCCGCGAGGAGGGCGATGAATTTGTATCCCACGACCTGACACCAGTGTTGCGGTTTTCGCGCCCGCCGGCGTGCGAACGGCCACGTAACTCGAATCGCGGCACGTCGCCCACCGGACGGACAATCCAGTCGTGACCCTCTCGGACTAACGCCGGGAACCAGTCACGGGTGGACCTTTCGGTCTCACCGCGATCGAGCCAATCAGCCCCCGCGTGGGATAGGGTTGCTCGCCAAATTCGAACTACCTAAGTACCCACGCGGAGGGTAGACCGGGCGATCGCACCTCGCCGCAGGTCGACTTCGGACACGGGCCACTTAAGCGACCCGTTCCGTACTATCAGAATAACCGAGCGGTGTTATCGTCGACCTCGACGGTTCGATTAATTATCGGGCGTACTCAGCCCACTACCAACCCTTTACGTGAAGCAAGATGGGGGTTCAATGGGGAAAAGACGAAGCGAAGCGGGAGAACAGTTCAACAATAAAGCACATTTATTCGCGACGAACGGAAAGCACACAAATACAATTCCACCAAATGCACACAAAAAAAAGAAAACACAATTCCATTTACACAAAAAGCAAACATAAAAGTGAAAACACAGTGCAGAGCTAATACCGACTACCGAGCACACGGCAACACTTATACAATTCTACTTCACAGACGGCGCCGACAACACATACCCAAAACCAAGGAAAAGAAATCCCCCAAGAATGAGGTAGGCCTGGGGCCGAGACCGGGTCGGGCCTACCCGTCTGGTGATGAGACGCGGAGCGGCGATGGCCCCGCAACCCGCGGGCCTCGTGGACAGTGCCTTGCAGGGGGTGGGAACGGGGCCCCCTTGGTCGCACTATCTCAGCGCGGGGGGAAACAGGAGGGGGTTGCTGATGCTCGGGGTATAGAGGATCTTTATTATGTGCGACGAGCGTCTCCACCTCGGCCAGGTCGCGCTGTCGGCCTCCCTCGGGTGCAGCTTCCTGCACGACGCGAGCACCCCCTCGTCTGGTGTCGCCGCCTTTCCCCAGCTCCGTCCCCTCCGTTCCGACTCCAACGCACACGACGAGCAGCTCCACCGCCCGCGAAGTCTTGACCCTCTGCTTCCGACTCTCCTCTTCTTGACTCTCCGACCCGTTCTCTCTGAACTCTTCTTTGGACTCGTTCTGCTGACTCTCCCTCGTTCTCTCTTGCGACTCCCTCCTGACTGACGAACACCGTCCTTTTATCCCCCCGTAACTTCGCCTTTGACCCCCTCCCTTTGACCTTTCACCTCGCTCCCCATTGGCCCGAGAAAAAGTGGGCGTGAAGGCTTTTTGATCCACAAATTTGCATATATCGATCGTTCTGGAGGCGGGGCCAAATCGCCCCTCGCTCACCGATTGGACGGCAAAAAGTGGGCGTGTGTCGTTTTTGATCCGTTTTTGAAGCAGAAAATCCGTGGTTTTGTACACGCTGTTCAACGTGCGCCCTACACGAGTCCAGCATCGGTGCCCATGAGTGGCGCGAGATGACGGTGATGCGATGGTGGCGAGTTGTGACGATAAAGGTCGTGGCGGTTGTGGTGAAGCGGTGGTTGTGGTCGGTGGTTGATGTTGTGGTTGTGATCATGGCGGTTGGTCCAAAATAAAGATAGTAAAAGAAAAACGGCTATCCTGAAGAGTCGCAGCTCGCATAAATGACATGTATTCCCACTAGACAACGGGTTTGGGCCTAACTACACATGCACTTACCGAGATACCTCACCTAAGGGACCTGAATGGTGGTTTGCGAATCTGGTAACCACAACAATATATATATATATATATATATATATATATATATATATATATATATATATATATATATATATATATATATATATATATATTGTTGCGAATTCGTGCCCGCCGGCGTGCGATCGACCGTGTGTCGCCAAAAGCGGCCGCCTCGCCCACCGGAACGGACAATTCAGTCGTGACCCTCCGGGAACTACCGCCCGGAGCCAGTCACGGGTGGGGGTTTAACCTCACCACGATCGCGCCAATTGCCCACCCGCGCAGGATAGGGTTGTTCGCCAAACTCGACCTACCTAATACCTGCGCGGGGAGTTAACAGGGCGATCGTACCTCGCCGCAGGTCAGCCGAGGACACGAACCGCTTAAACGGTCCGTTCCGTGCTACAGTGATAACCGAGCGGTGGTATCGCTGACCTCGACGGACATGATTATTTATTGGGTGTCTAAACCCCACTGCCAATCGTTTACGTGATGCAGGATGGAGAGTCAATAAAAAGAAGGAAACAAAGCAAAGCGGCAACAATTGAACAAACACATTTAATACACACTCAGCCAAGCACAGAAGGCACGTATTCAATCACAATAATAATACAAGGCAAGTAAATGAAAGGCACGTATACACAATCACAGTAATAACAATAAAACAAAAGAGATATTCTGACTGAAGATCGACACACGGCAACACTTCAAACAATACTACTTCGTCAGACAGGCGCCACCCACAGACATTCACACAAAACCCCAAGGAAAAAGAAAGTTGCGACTTCCCTGAATGCGTCGTCCAGCGTTGCGTTCTCGACCTTGAATCTGAGCCTCCCCCGATGCGGTCTGCGGCTCGCACCTCGCGCCTGCACGTGTAGCCGCTCAACGCCACGAACGGGGCTTCCAGCACTATCTCAGCGTGGATTATGGGGGAGGGGGAATTGTTGATGCTCGAGGTCGATGAGGGGAATGGTGGATGCTCCGTCCCGCTGGCGTGGCCTCGGGACCGCGGGCTGATCGCCTTGGCACCTGACGGAAGGCTCGCTCTCCTCCGAGGCAGACGGCAACAGGGCCCAGGACGATGATGCGCCGACTCGACTCTCTCCACTTCCCCGACTTGACTCGTAGACAAACTCTGACTTGACTTGACCCGTAGACGAACTCTGACTTGACTTGATCCGTAGACGAACTCTGACTTGACTTGACCCGGAGACGAACTCTGACTTGACTCGGCCCGTAGACGAACTCTGATTTTACTCGACCCGTCTCCCGACTCTGCCCCACTGACACTGCCAGACTGACTTGAGCTCCGTTCGGTTCTCCGACCCCTTCAGACTCTGCAAGCTCCGTTCCTACTCTTCCCCGTCTCACTGCTTCCAGGCTGCCGCGAGCTCCGTTACGACTCTTCCCCGTTTCACTGCTTTCAGGCTGCCGCGAGCTCCGTTCCGACTCTTCCCCTTTCCACTGACTTCACACGTTCCAACCCACCCATGTGCGTCCTTTATACCCCGAGGGAGGGGTGGGTATGGTAATTTTCGGATCAAAATGACCTCGGGGGCGGAGCCACGCTTGCCCATTGGACGGAGGAAAAGGGGGCGTGAACCTCCCTTTATCCGAATTTCTGGGAAAAGTCGCTATTCTCCCGTAAAGGAAGGTGCCGGCGGTTAGAAGTCCGCCATGATTCTGGGCCGATGTTGGGCGTGAAGAGGAAAGTGAAGGTGGTTAGAAGTCCGCCGCAATGCTGGGTCGTTGTTTAAGCATCGTTGGAGAATGGTGGGCGAGGCGATGTTTGCGAGGTTGGGTTTGTGTGGGTGACGGTAGTGGCGGTCTGGTGGAGTTGTTTGGGGGCGTTGGGGGTGGTGACGATTTGGTGGTGGAGTGGTGTTTGGTCCAAAATAACGACAGCAAAAGAAAAACGGCTAACTCAAAGAATCACAGCCAGATATATCACATCACATATAGCCAGATAAACCTCTATACAACGGGTTTGGGCTAACTTCACATGAACTTACCGATATATCTCACCTGAGGACTCTTTATGGTGTAATGCGAATTTCCACAACCGTAACAATATATATATATATATATATATATATATATATATATATATATATATATATATATATATATATATATATATATATATATATATATATATATATATATATATATATATATATACATACATACATACATACATGTACATTTGGTAATTCTGTGCGGTGCGTGATGTTACTATGGTCGGAATTCATGAAGATGTGGTCACTGTGCCCAATCAACTATTTTAATGCAGTGCTGTCCTGTATTCTAAAACACAAAAGATGGAGTGTCGGGTGTTTTTACCCAGAAGGTAAGGACTTCTGGAGGTGGGGGAGAAGGACTTCCGGGGGTTGGGGATAAGGGAGGCGATTAATGTGAATGACCAAATCCGTGAACATGTTGATAATTATTAATTTTGAAAAAATAAGTTTTGTCGTACGTCCCTGGACAGTTGGATTTTACAGCCTGAACGGTCTAGTCACTCACGTGAATGAGTGCATGCCTATTATGAACAAGAAGACTTCAACAAAGAAAATAAAATGAAACTAGAATGAGCAATCTTTGATTGCATACCCTCGCCCAGACTTGTTTTTTGCGGTTTTATAGTACGTGTTTTATCGACGTATTCACATTCTAATTTTACCGTACGTACTTTATAGACGTACTCACGATACTCCCATTCTAATAGTGCATATCTTCTAAATATTACTAAAACTCTCATCTTGTATGTGTGTGTATGTATGTATGTATGTATGTATGTTCCCGAAATACAGCCAAAACGGTACACGATAGCGCAAAATTTTTAGGGCCGTCATTCATACGTCATTTCAAAAGTTGTGTATTTTGCAAAGGGTGGATGTGTCCCATTACCAATCAGCTTGCAGAGCACACGCCAAGTAGCTTAAGCAATCAAACAAGCACTCCAACAAACGGGTGATACGGAACGACTGCTTGGTAAGCGATAGCAAGCTGATTGATAATGAGACATCCCTGAAAATGGTGCACAGCTTCGTCCGAACGACCAAGAAGAAATGACGAAATGGTTAGGATATTACTTCTTGCCGTGATTTATGTCAATAATTTGAATTTAACGCAAATATATATAATTTGGGTAGAAAGTGAGAAACAACAAGGAATACAGCTTGTAAAAAAAAAACGTGGTACAGTAAGTCCATTTTGATTACAGTAGTTCAGATCACCTCCGGGTACGTTCTTTCAGGCAAAATGAGTATACAGTATTTAGAAACTCCTTCATATTGTTAAGGATTCAGCGACGTAGGGATTCTCAACCTACTCCGGCCGTCTCCGGGATTTATAACGCCGGCCGGCTCAGCACAGGCCTCGGGTCACGTGTCTTCAATCGCGATACCAACGTAATCCTGAACCTTACCAATTGGGGAAATAGAACCCTGGTTACAGACTGGTTTTGTCAGATGCCGAGCGTTTTCTGCCAGTCTGTAACCATTTTGGTTTTATATGCCGATCGAACGGATCGTTCCTCGACGCGACACAAATTAATCCATAGCGGCAACTTCATATGAACCAATCAGATTTATTGGGGAACATCGGTGAACACGACACGAGCAAAACATTCACGACAATGTTTTTATGAACTATCTTTAACCCGTTCTTAACTAGGGAACTACGGATTACAGGTTTTGAGGGGGTCCCTACCGAGAAATGCCTTAAACAACGTGCAGACAAGACACACAGACAGACAGCATGCATGCAAGACAGAGTAGTTGGTGATGTCTCATGGACGAGAGGAAAGTGTCAAGAAGTACGAATGTCGCTCGTAACAAGCGGATGTCCATGGATTTGAGCCCCCAGCTCGAACGCGCCACGTGGCAAGATGGCGGCACCGTACTCCTTTTCCGCACCGCACGCGGTCTCCGCGCGCTCCGACCCCGTGCAAGGCCGACAGCACAAGACCGCCAGATCAACGATGGGCCTCAGCCGATCACTCCCAAGGTCCAGCACACAAATCCAGGCCTGGCCTGTTCACCAGACAAGGCCCAAATCGAGGTGCCGGGCTCCGGCAAGCGGATCGGCAAACGTGTCGAGCCGTGAGGTGAGCAAGGACCGTCAGAGGCTCCGTCGTTTCCTCTCTTGCCTTCCCGCCTCGAAGCCCAACTTTTCAACTCCGTCCTCTGTTTCTTTCTTCGCAGAATCACCTTTTCTTTCCTTTTCCACGCTCACCTCTCAAAGCCGGTTGCCGTTTTTCTCACTGCAGAATCACCTCCTCATAAGAGTCGATCGCCGACTCGACGTGCAGGCCGCCTCTCCCACTGCCCAAAAAGGCAGACTCAACGTGCAGGCCGCCTCTCTTACTGCCAAACATGCAGACTCGGCGCGCTCAGGTTCAGCATCTCTCCCGGCATTTTCCAACACTGTCCCTCCTTCGTTCGCTCGCTTCGAAAACCCGAGCACGCCTCGAGAGCAACTGTTTTCCCAAACTGAAACCTTTTCACCAGTTTCTCTTTCGTTCGCTCGCTTCAAAACACGAGCATGCCTCCCTCAGCGAAGCCGACAAACTCCTCCCCTAAGCTCCACCTCCCTCTCCAGGCCACTTCCTCTCAGCCGACTGGGCGGGGCCTATCGTCTGGAGAGGGGAGGAAGAAGAGGGAGCCCTCGTTCCACCACCACCGCACAAACAATAAAACAGCCTCTTACAGCTCCCGACACACATGTAATGTCCATTTTACCAAACAACCTAGCTAAACATGCATTTAATGGGGGATCTGAGCTAATCCTATATTTGGCAGCATACGAAGGGCCATTTCCGTAACAATATTGTTGTGGGGCCAGGTATCGGTGGCGAGCACGACCGCTAGAGGGAGCAGTAGAGTTGGCTCCACCGAACACCCGGAATTTATAGGTCGTCACCCCGGATAACTCCGGAGCCGACGGGTCACTTAAAGGTGACTTCGATGGCGTGGGGTAGGGTTAATTGCCTAATTTCAATTTACCTAAATACCCATACAGTCTAACTATCAGGGAACCACACCCTCGGCTGACTCTGTCCGATCTGAGTTGCAGGTAACGACTCGGATCTGGCGTAACCGAGCGGAGTTACCAGAGCCGCGCCGGTCCAAATGTACAACTACGGCAATGGCCTTCCTAATTCCCAATACGCACCGTGGCAAACCAATGGCAGAAAGGACAAGGACGAGATGGTACATTCAACAAGAGGGGAATTTATTAACAATAATAATTGGGGAGGGGAACACAGAGCAGAGTTATCACAAATAAGAAATGTAATGTACAATGAGCAAAATAAAGCACTTAATCAATCCTACTTGAAGACGGGCCCACACACAGACACACACCAAAAGAAATGGACCCCGTCGGGTCTTTATTGAAGGATTCCAGCTCGAGGAAAGGTGAGCTGGAGACCAGAGCCTGTGCTTGGACCTGTTCACCTCGTGTGGTCTTCGACGATCCGGCTCGGCAGGACTCGAACCTGCAACACGATGCCGCTCCAAGCACCAGGTACCACGCTCTCCAACCGGCCACGCACCAATCAAGCAAGACCAAGGAGAAGATCAGAGACGACGATGACCCAGGACCAGACAAAGAAGCCAGCACCAAGACCCGCGACCCCAAAGATGACCAACCTCCCCAGCCTGGCGTTCCTTTATATTATATCTTTCTTGTCCGGGGTGAGAAAATCGCCATCTGAGGCGGTCTCCACCCTCATTGGCCGGGGTGTCGTGGGAAAGTCGCTCTCTGTGGCCATCTCAACCCTCATTGGCCGGGGTGTCGTGGGAAAGTCGCTCTCTGTGGCAATCTCAACCCTCATTGGCCGGGGTGTCGTGGGAAAGTCGCTCTCTGTGGCAATCTCAACCCTCATTGGCCGGGGTGTCGTGGGAAAGTCGCCCTCTGTGGCCATCTCAACCCTCATTGGCCGGGGTGTCGTGGGAAAGTCGCTCTCTGTGGCCATCTCAACCCTCATTGGCCGGTGTGTCGTGGGAAAGTCGCTCTGTGGCCATCTCAACCCTCATTGGCCGGGGTGTCGTGGGAAAGTCGCTCTCTGTGGCCATCTCAACCCTCATTGGCCGGGGTGTCGTGGGAAAGTCGCTCTCTGTGCGTGATTGGACAAGGGGCACGCCCCTGCCTTTCTGGGCGGAGTCCCGATCTGAGGCGATGGAAATCTCCGCCCACGTACGTGGCTGGACACGCGTGTGTAATGGCGCGATGTGCGAAGTGAAGGAGTGATGGTTTCGGTTTGCTGGAGGCTCGATTTGTATTGCAAAATCCTGACTAAAAAAGTAACTCGCAGCACACACATGTAATTCCCATTAGACACAGGTAGGGGGCCCTAACTATAAACACATACTTATCGAGATAACTAAGCTACGGGGACGGCTGTCTGTCTGTGTGCACAAGGCTTCCAGATTCGTAACAATATTTATGAACAAGACAGGATGTCATCCCACTGGAACATGCAGACCATCGAATTATTGATTCTGTATGATTATTTTGTAACAAGCTTTCTCATAAAAGCAACAACCAGTTAATAATCATCCAGAAGAGCTGTCAAAATAAACGATGACTGAAAAAATGCAGAGTACTTAATGCGATGCCCACTGTACGAAGTATCAAGAGAGCAGCTCTTTCACTTTTATCGGAGGAATCGGGATTGGCTGCTTAACTCTGCAAGTTATTTGATAGCGAGCGGACCACAGGTACCCTCGACTTTGCAAAGCCGTGATTAAATTTGTGAAATAACCTTGGAGGAAATAATAAAATTTATGAGGCTTGTTCTTGTTGATTTCCTTTCGACTGACAAATAGTTGTCATCGAGCGTGGCGTATCTAGAGCCCCGCAGCTCTGAAGACGGCATTATTTAGCAAAGAAGAAGAAGAAGCGTAGATATTCACCTTTTGCACGTTGTCTTCCGGGGTTAAACTGAAACATTATTATCTACTTTTGTCTCGTGTCGACGTGCAAGTCGGAAGATGTTTGGGAGACTTTGCGGCAGAGCTATTTTAATTTTGGAATATGAGGAAACAGTTTGAATGAAATTTAAAAGGAATCGATACATTTAATTGCGTGTTTGTATCAAGAAACGCGAACATCAATATATAAATTCGTGGTGTATTATACACGATCCTTCTCCACAATAAGTGCGTTTCGAATGCTGGAACTTTGATTTCCCCTTCTTCTTCTTCTTGTTCTTCTTGTTCTTCTTGTTCTTCTTGTTCTTCTTGTTCTTTTGTTCTTCTTGTTCTTCTTGTTCTTCTTGTTCTTCTTATTGTTCTTGTTCTTCTTATTGTTCTTCTTATTGTTCTTCTTATTGTTCTTCTTATTGTTCTTCTTATTGTTCTTCTTCGTCTACGACTTCCTAATCTTCTTCTTCTTCCGAATATTCTTCTTCTTCTTCATAAAATCTTCTTCTTCTTATAATCTTCTTCGTCTTCCGAATCTTCTTCTTTTTCCGAATATTCTTCTTCTTCTCCTCATTCTCCTCTCCCGTTGTCCTGCGCCAATTCCAGTCATCAGCTAGTCAGTCGTGATTCTCGAACGGTCCAACTTTGTGATGAATATGTTCCCCTTGCGCTTGTTTGCACTGGGATCACATTTTCTTAAAGGATATCAGCGGCAACACGTCGTGAAAGTTGTGAGTGGTTGGGGACATCGTTTCAGCTTTGCGCGTCTTGTTAATAAGAGTGGATTGTCAAGGAATGCTTTAGGGAACGGTGATCTTGAAGGGGAATGGAAAGTACCAGATGATGGTGATGGTGAGGATCATGGGACAGAGGTGAGGAGGTCAAAAGGAAATATGTGTGACGTGAAGGATGAGGAAAAAGAAGGTGTGCATATCCCCGTGATGGTCAACGAAGTGTTGATGGCACTGGCTCCTCAACCAGGAGAGGTACGTGACTGTGTGTGTGTGTGTGTGTGTGTGTGTGTGTGTGTGTGTGTGTGTGTGTGTGTGTGTGTGTGTGTGTGTGTGTGTGTGTGTGTGAGGTTTTTGTGTGTGTGTGTGTGTGTGTGTGTGTGTGTGTGTGTGTGTGTGTGTGTGTGTGTGTGTGTGTGTGTGTGTGTGTGTGTCAGGTTTTTGTGTGTTTGTCAGGTTTTTGTGTGTGTGTGTGTGTGTGTGTGTGTGTGTCAGTGTTTGTGTGTGTGTGTGCGTGTGTGTGTGTGTATGTGTGTATGTGTGTGTATGTCAGGTTTGTGTGTGTGTGTGTTTGTGTTTGTTTGTTTGTGTGTGTCGCAGCTTCAAGGAGGGTAAATGTATTCGTTGAGTTTTCTATTGTGTTCCTACAAAGAGACGGTCAGAGAGCACGAAATGAACAAATTATTTCAGGGTTTCAGAAGGATTTTTAACATTCAAAAAATGGGTGCCAGCAGACATGACAGCCAGCTTAATGGTCCTTCCAAATTGACTATATTCCGTGATCTTGGGCCCTACCTGCAAAGCACGAGGTGGGGAGTGTGTAATTGGATGCTTGTTTTGTCTTTTTTTTTTATACAAGTGTCAGATGGAAGTGCAGACCAGAGGGAAAAGGATCAACAGGTTGAAAATGGTCTCGGTGAGTGCAGAAAGGCTCGCAGGTAGAAACTAGAGGGGGAGCACTCGGTAGAGTGCAAAACCTCCGCTGCCAATACTGCTCGGTCACTCAAGTGAACCTGATATCCTATTCATTCAATTTGACGTCAACAGCGCTCACAGAGTTATAGTTTGCAACTTTCCCTTTTACATACTCAATTCATTAGTCATAACGAGATTCCTTGAGACATAAATTGATTTTACGTGGGTATATCCACCTAAAGTTCCAAAATCAGCCGCAATTATAATATTGGCATGTTTTTTGTTGGAAATCACTTATAACATGTAGAAATGCCCCAAAAAAAAAAATCGAAATTTTTTTGAAAAAAAAGTTGAAAAATTTTCTGTATTTTTTTTCTCTAACAATTTTTTGTTGTTGTTGTTGTTTGGGGAGGGGGTTGGAAATCGCTTAAAACATGTAGAAATGCAAAAACAAAAATTCAAATATTTTTTCAAAATGGCCGCCATAGCGGCCATATTGGATTTTGGACCAAGTCCAAAATCTAATGGCATGATCCTTGGACCATACCTAATCCCCCCACCAAGTTTTGTCGAAATCCGTCAAGGAGTTTTTCCGTAATACTGTTCACAAACAAACAAACAAACAGACAGGGATGAAAACAGTAACCTCCGTCCATCTTCGATGGCGGAAGTTAATGAGAGGCCATTAGGGGGCAGATCTTATTCTTTCAGAAAATGTAGACGAGCAAGAGAACATAGAAGCATATACATCACATTTATTTATTTATTTACATTGTGAATGTATATTTACCTCTGCCACCTAAGGTGGACGGAGGTTCTGCATTCACCCCTGTTTGTCTGTTTGAGAGCAGGATATCTCAAAAGTTGTGGACGGATTCGGACAAGATTTGGTGGAGAGCTTGGGTATGTGACGAGGAAGAATTGATTCGATTTTGGTGTCGATCCGTATCAGGATCCTGGAATTTTAAAAGTGATTCGTCACCATTGAAGGACAGGTCCAAAACGACATAAAGCAGGATTTCTCAATTTGTGGATGGATTCGGACGAAATTTGGTGGGCAGGTCGGGTATGTAATGATGAAGAATTGATTCGATTTGAAGATTCGAATCTGGATCTGGATCTGAGAATTTTTTTTTTGAGTGCTCCTTCACCATTGCATGATAGGGCTAAAACTATATAGAGCACGATATTTCAAAAAGTTATGGACGGATTCGGACGAAACTTGGTGGGTGAGTTGGTTAGGTGACAAGTACAAGCTCATTCAATGTTAGTTCTGGTCCGAATCCAGATCCGGCCTATCAGTGGGATCCAAAACATAAACTATTCAGCCTGGTGGGGAGGTATGTGCTCGACCGAGTGCCCTTCTTGTTTTGTTTTGTGGTCTTACTGAAGGTGTAGCTAAGTTGCTGGTATAGTGCCTCCCTTGATATGCTCCCAAAGTAAGTAGATGTGATGTATTCAGTTTGTATACGCTACAATATCCAAGTTCAGAAGACTTCAAAGATGTTTATACAATGTTGTAATATGCTTACAATACTATTAATCCCACTTAGATTTTCTCTCTTTTGATTGATTGATTTATTAATATTATTATTTTTTAAACAGGTAATGTTGGACTTTACATTTGGTTGTGGGGGACATTCTCGTGCCTTGCTACAACATCAGCCAAGCATGCGCCTTGTTGTGATGGACAGAGACCCAGAGGCTTACAAGAGAGCTTGTCTGCTTGCCCGGAAATACCCGTGAGTTCTTCTGCATGTGCTTGTGCAGTTTGTGGGGTTGAATGCGATTGCTTTCAAGTGAAAGGATTGAAAGTTTATGTGTTCACATTAATGTTGGACTCGTCTTTTGAAAAATCCCTCAAATAATTCGTGTTCAGAAGAAATTGAATATGTTTGTGGTTTATTTGTGGATGCTGTGATGGGGCACAGCATCAGCTGCTCGGTGAGCTCCAATTATGCACCCTATGCATGGAAATGATTATTCCAAAATGGAGACTTGTAGAGAGCACAATTATAATCAAATCTCTTTCTGATATTCATTTGTTTAAGAATTATATTTTCTGAATTCTCTTTTTGTAAGTGGGTACGTACAGTAATTGTGTTGTATGTCCATGACAATTTAGAGTTAACAGCAAGTTGGATACTTCTATATTTAATTCAAGAAGTGTGTGGGTTTTGTGATGGACTCCTGAATCACTAGATGGCATCATTTGAAAAGTGGTGGTTATACTCGGGATGTGCACAGGAAGGTTTTGGGTGATTATAGTGTTCCTATCCCCCGGGACTCAGGGTGGGAGGGAAGACGGGACTCAGGGTGGGAGGGAAGACGTAAATTGTCTCTATGTAAATGTGTATCGTATTGCGCCTTCTGGTGGGAGTGTGTATTACAAGTGTTATTAAAATAAAGTAGAATATAGTATACACCAGTTTTGGGGTAATTAACCCATCCAAAATTCTGGTGGAATTTACCGGATCCATAATTCTGGGGGTATCAACCCATCCATAATTCTGGGGGATTTAACCCATCCAAAAGGATGAGTTATTTGCTGCTTCTCTGAAACATCACTCTTGCACTGAATTCTTCACCAGTTTACTCGACTTTTCATTGATAAAGCCCAACAACTAAAGAAATATTTATTTACGAAATCTCACATGCAACATTTTGCTTGTAATGACGCCTAATGGCATTGCATCCTTATTGTTGAACGTGGCCATAACGTTTATTGTGGCACCCTGTTGAATGCTGGATTGAAAGCTGCTACACAGGTATTGATGTTCATGCATAGTGTTACGTTTGAGGGGGGGGGGGGTATGCATTCAAAGGGTAATTAGGATGTTTAATTAGGTATGCCATGCTGTTCGAGTTTACCAGGATCTCGATGTAATAAGTAGTAATTCAGTGGTGATAAGTTGTCTAGTAAATGTTCATTTCTTCAAGGGGGAAATGATAAATGTCACGTAATTAGATAGGGACACGGGATAGGGTAAGTGTGTCTGCGTAAACCCCTTTTGGTATTCTCTGAAGACTGGCCGTGACATCACAGGACAGTACAGTGGATGGCTCCGCCCCGTGATCACGATTGGCAGAAGGCGACGGCAGTGGGCCAATAAACAGCTCGATTGGAGGTGACGAGGGCAGAAGGATAAAAAGGTTCTGTTCGGGGTCAAAAAGGAAGAAGAAGAATACAACCAGAACACTCGTGTTTTTTTGGTGTAGAACCGGTGGCGGCAGAGAGCGTCCTGGTGGCTGTGCTGAGTCGACCGTGCTCTTGATCGTGCTCTTGATCGTACCTGGGAGCCTTGCCGAGCCTCGTGCCTCGCTTTCGTTGGCTCTAGGGTTCTGCTGACTCGGAATACGGGGTCGGGCGATGGGTGGACCTGCCTCCCTCTCCTGCTCGCGGCTTGGCGCGGGAGCTGGTTCCCTGGCGGCTGTGGGCGGACTTGGGCCAGGACCAGGAGGTCGACAGCACCGCGGTTTCTCCTGCCCCCCCCCCCCTGGCGAGAGCAAGGCCGGCTCGTCCGGCGCCGATCCAGGGACAGTTGCGTCCACACCACGGTCCAGCCTGACCACCAGAGATAGCTACGTTTTGTGTGTGTGTGTGTGTGTGTGTGTCTGCTTGGCGCCTTAGAGGGATTGAGAACTGTATATTCATTGGAATTGTCTGTGTTTTTCCCCACGCCCGATCCCACACCATCCCGTCGAATCGCCCCGGATCCCTCTTCTTGCCGAGTCTTGTTATTTCTGGTAATTATAAAAAAGGAATAAACATCATCAACTCAGTGAAAAGTGACTCGTGCCACCTACCTCGTCCCGTTTGCAGCAGAGCGATTAGAACCGCCATGTTTGGGTTATAAATAAATAAATCTCCTCCATAGTTTCGGCTCATTCTACGTTGGCGGGACTGTTCAAGTCCCGTGGACGTCACAATAGGAATGAGGTCTGAGTCTGACCTCAGATTTGAATGGTAAGTGGTGTGTATGCATCTCGTTCATAAACTGTGGTTTAACATGCGGCCCAAATAATTCACCTCAAATTCCTGGCTTTCTGCTCGCTTGAATCTGTTGGAGAAACTTGTTAAAGCATCGGTAATTAATTTTTATTTTTATTCTCAATCTAGTGTACGCTGGATTTCATACAATTCAATTGGAACCATTTCTCATGAACTGGTAATATTCTCACAAATCTTTAGTCTTTTAATTTCAATGAACCAATCAAAGTTTTTGACTTCATCATGAGATGCATTTCAAAGTCAACAAGCCACATGGCTCGCTGACACTGATCAATTGGTTTGGAGCAGTGATCTTCACAATTTTAAAGAGGGGGGCCACTTTTGCTGATACAACATCCATGTGAGCCACTGCCACACCGCCTGCAGGACTCCATAACGGCTGCTATTAGACCCTGCCTCCACGTATTCTTCTTCTTTGTGGTGAACTGGACTGCCACAATAATTGTTTGTACACAGCCATCTTCTGATGTAGTGTTGTTACTTTTATGCTCCGCATTGGAACACTCATTTGAAACCATTGGATCAATTTGATAGCATTTTTGGCGGATTATGATGGGTGTTTGCACATTTATGTATTATCAACAGCACGTCCGGGGCCGCACTTTCAGCCATTGGGGGCTGCAAGTGGCTTGCGGGCCGTGCAATTTAGAGCACAGCACAGTGGGAGAACACAATACACAAATTTCAACATCTTGATCTCTAATGAGGTCACAACAAATATGGGTGTTCCACAAGGCTCTGTATTGGACACTCCTTTTTTCACTTTGTATCAATGATCTTTGTCATAGTTTTCAATCCATCCATTGGGACCATACTTTGTATAGAGCGTCGGTGCTGCCGAAGCAGTCTCCTGGGTTATTGGACACAATCCTGGATGGGTTGCCACTCCGACGTAGGATACTCGAATGGCTCAATCATCCCAGAAAGCTGGTACTCATTTTGCTGACCTTGGAAGGATGACAGGCTGAGTCAACCCCACCTGGTATTAATCAAAGGCTGAGTGGGATTTGAACTCAGGACCCGAGGATCCCAAGCCTGCCACCTTAACCATTAAGCCAACACCAGGTATATACTTTGCAATACACCTCATTGACTGATTTGTGGATTATATTGTCATTACAACAGATGTTAAAAAAAAATGTATAATTCACCCATAGACTCCTATAGAGGACTGGAACCTCCCATGCTCGGGGGTTGTAACTTGAGTCTGAAGGATTAACTTGAGTCCGGGGCTAAAATGACTTCGAGAAGGGCTAGAGACACGATCTCAGGATCCATATAGGGGTTTCTGAGGACGGCGAGTTCAAGTGTCATTTTCAACACCACCTGAGGTCATCTTCAAGGTCAAAAGGTCATATTTCAAGGTCAAATTACTGAATTTTGGTATTTTTTGCCCGTTTTTGTGTCTAACTCATAAACGGTGAGAGATGTCTGATTGTAATAAGATACAAGTGTGTAGAGCTGTCAAACTTTGATATTTATTGTCATATATCGTATTACATAAACATTATATGCATGTCACAACACTATGTCTATGTCTATCACTAGTTGGAGAGCTTTTCTTGCCTCCTGAGACATCCCAAAGCTTTTTCTTTGTCACTTGTGTTGAGGACATGAGCTTTTAATAGAATGTTAGCTAAAGTAGTACAGTACATGCAGCATTGCTACTAGCTAAAGGTGCATCTACAGAGGATAACAGCTCAGCAAAATGAAATCGGCAACACATTTTAGTCTTGTCATACAAATTATAGGCATTATGTACAAAAAAGACGGTTGACATAGTCGGCACACTCAATCCACCTCTATTCAAATTATCAAGAAACTCAGATGACACCTCGTTACCATCTTCATCATCAATGATCTCCTCCATACTAGTGCTATCGCCATATTTATGAACAAGGTGTCCGGCCAAATAAACTACTTTATGCTTAAGGGCATCGTCAGACCCCAAGAGATCCTGAGTGTGTTGAGGAGTAATCTCGTCAATGAGTTCACTTCGCTCATCTGGATTTATGGAAGTTGTACAGTTCTTGTCGCAATCAATCACACGAGAACTAGATTCGGGCATAATGTCATGCTTAATGAGTGTTTGCAAATTTACAATTTTAGCTGCAGCCATAATGTCAACTACGTCAATGTAGAAGTTTCCACCGCTTCTTTGCCTGGCTTGGCCGAAAAACTTTTCCAAGGCTTCATCTGCAAATATAGCAGGAAGAACGTAGTCAAAGTCTTTCTCTGCCAGAAGATGCAGCTGCGACAGAAAGAAGGTGAAATGAGGAAGCTCGTGTGCCTCAGTCATCCAACAGAGCTGGCTTATTACAAGCTGAAGAATTTCCTTGCTTGTGCATTCATAGATATTTATCTGGTCAGTTGTGGATCTAATCTGGAACAATTTTGAGAGCAGGCTGTTCTTCTGCAAAGGAAAAAGTGGTTTGGGCACCTCAATGCCATCTTTCTCAACTTTATTCAAGAATAGAAATCCAAAAGGTGAGTGAACTTGTTGGAAATGAAAGAACTGCTTGACAGTTTGTCCAGTAGCATCAGTTCTTGATAGGTAAAGGTTTTCCTGGTCTTTTATGACATTAAACCAAGGAAAATAGGAGCTGATTTTAGCACAGAAGTGGTCGAAATCTTGGATATTGTCTGCAGTCTCATCAGCTGCCTACATCTTCTTAGCTCTTGATTCTGACTTAGAAGATGATGTTGGGTGTGGGGCTGAGGTCACCTGCTTCAAAGCTGATTTTCGGTACTCCAGGAAATATTGATGGGGGTTCTTTAGGTCGTTTGCCACCCCTAACTGACACCCAATCACAATTGAAATGTGTCTCACAAATATATATCTCCTTTAAGCACCTCAAGCTTTCCTTCTCATTTGGCATTGCGAATATCCATCTCTCCCTCTCCTCAGGATCTTTTGGGAAGGATATGACCTTTACATAAGGCGTCCCATCATAGTTTCCTCTACAACCAAAGCAGCTGCAACGACATGGCATATTGTCACCAAAGCAGGAAACAACACAAAGATTCTGTGAGATCACCAGCTGGACAGTTTCTGAAAGAGAAACAAACAAAACATACATTAGGTAACGATGATAGAAATCAGCAAGTAGGTGCAGTAGGTGCACAATGTCATGTTTTGTCATAGACTTTACAAAAGTTTTCCTCTATGAGTTAGACACAAAAACGGGTAAAAAATACCAAAATTCAGTAATTTGACCTTGAAATATGACCTTTTGACCTTGAAGATGACCTCAGGTGGTGTTGAAAATGACACCTTGAACTCGCCGTCCTCAAAAACCCCTATATGGATCCCGAGATCGTGTCTCTCGCCCTTCTAGAAGTCATTTTAGCCCCGGACTCAAGTTAATCCTTCAGACTCAAGTTACAAACCCCGAGATCGTGAGGTTCCAGTCTTTCTCTATAGGAGTCTATGAATTCAACACTCTTTCATTCCAAAACTTTATTTTCATTGAAAATAGATCATATACAAATCCTGATAAGTTTTGGTCTGTTGCTGTCTCTCATCTGTGATCCTCGCTGAATGTTAAGCTGTTAAGTAAGCTCAGGAACCAGCATCCAGCTGTGTAGGTATTTAGCATCTTGGCATGACTTTTTTTTAGTGCCATCAGTGCCCCGTATCAAGCAGTCAGGGATACAAGCCCCCATGACTGTGGTGAAAGCCACATAACTGCAACTACAAATTGCTCAACAGCAGCAGTAAACTTTCTTGATTGAGGGTACACCTCTAAACTGCAACATACAATGAAGAAATTATAGGGATGTTGACCCCAAATAGGCTGAGACCCAAATTTGTGGCCATACCAAGCAGACCGAATAAGTGCCTAAAATAAGAAAGAAATGGAAAAGAGGAAATGTAAACACCTGTGCCTACCCCACTGTTCTCCCCACTCCTTGTTACCTTCGCATTCTGCGAAAGGTTATGTTTTGGTCGGCGTGTATTTATTTATTTATTTATTTATTTATTTCTTTGTAATCTTGTGATTCATATAACTCAAAAAGTATTAAACCGAATTGCATGAAATTTGGTGGGATGATTGGTTATTAGCCAGGAAGCATTCGATTAGATTTTGGGATCATTCGGGTCAAAGGTCAAGGTCACCAAAAGGTCAAAATCGTCTTTTTACGATAACACTGTCAATTTTTAGTCAATTTGCATGCAGCTAACGCCAAAATGTTCAGAATTCAACGCCTCATCTTGTGATATGCAATATGACACAATGACGCTCATACTCTTGTTACCGGTTAGGGGTCAAAGGTCAGGGGGGTCACGACCTTGAAAACGAGATTACCTTCTCTTGTTGAAACATTGTATTCACCGAGCTTGCGAGTGAAGACTCGCCAAAACGACGTGAGTTGATTGTTGTTTAGTCCGTAGCCCCCGAAAGTCGGGGTGGGGGGGTCATGACATTATAGATATGTGGTTTGTGTCATAAGACCATTCATATGAAACCAGTTCCCCACACTCATACCAAGAACAAAGAAAGTAGTGGCGGCGAAGGTATGCGCTCTATGAGTGCCTGTTCTAGTGTTTATATATTTTACAACTCTTCTTTCCATGTAAACTCTGCAATCAAAATCTCACATAAAGGATACCTACTCTGTCCTGCTACATACCTGTTAAATAAATATTTGAATGGCACTTCTATCCTCTCTCTAGGGGACGTGTTTTTCCCATCCTTGGACGTTTCTCGGATGCTTGGGAACTTTTACAAATGCATGGACTGTCAAGCTGTATAACTGGTGTGCTGGTTGATGCTGGCCCATCTACTGACCAGCTGACCAATCCTGCCCGTGGCTTTGGCTTGAGTTGTGATGGACCTCTCGATATGCGCATGGATGGAGAGAAGTGAGGTTGTTTTAAAGTTACTTCTGCTTTCTACATTTGTTGTTCGAAATTATGGCAAAGCTGACTCAGTTCTTTAAGTTTCTGTCATCATTGGCATCTAGGTTTCATGTTGATGACTATTCAATGGCTATTTTGTATTTTTAGGAATCTGGTTGCAATATTCTTATGGACACCTTTCAAGTATGAAATAGTTTGAATATAATTTGGATAGAATGTAGTTTGCAATCACCGAATTGTTTAGTTTCCTACATTGTATACAGAATGTAAAAGTGTAAGACATTGTGGCAATCTGCTTTGTTCAAAAAAATACTTTCTATTTTCTTATGACAATAATACCTACCATATTTTTCCAGTGTATAAACCGCACTTTTTTAATCAACAAAAAAGGTGAAAGTTAGGGGTGCAGTTAATACATGGGTATAGAAAAAAAAATCAGTCTTAAAAACGATCAATTCCGAATTTCAATTATATTCCAAATGAACACTTTTATTGCAGTCGGAACTGCTGTTAAGCTCAATTCCACCGTTTAAATTTTGAAAATCGGTGCAGGTCTGGAGATACCCGCCTGGAGACACTCGGAGTTTAGATGCGTGGCATATATAGAGCCTTGCGACTCTGAAAAAGCCATTAAACACAAAAGAAGAACACCTGGTCTCACATCAAAGGAAGAATTATTTACAATAGTAGAGTCCGATAACGAAGCACCTCAAATATGCTTGCGTGACAAGCTTCCCTTGTATGTCGTGTTGAAGAGGAAGACATTGTCTAAAGACAACTTTACAGCCGGAGTCATTGTTCATGTACAGCACAATGGCTGAATAGACGAGGGACTTGAAGTGGTGACTATCTTTTTACATGCATCATTTCCGACATGAACATCCGGTGCAGGCGGAATTAATCCACCAAGCTTCTTCCTTACATGCTGATGCTATGCTAGGAAATGCTGGATAGCGGTGCATGGTTTAAAACTAGGAACAACCAATCAACCCAGAGTACTTTTCTATATGAGGGCAGGGAATGGATTTAAAAAGGAAGAAGAAGAAGAAGAAGAATCATACAAGAGCGAGGAGCCACAGAGCGGTGAAGCTTTAAGAAGTAGCGCTGCTGCTCGGTTCTTTTGGCTTCCTATGGTTATCTTCGTTCTTCCTGGTTCTCTTTGTTTTCCCTTGTTTCTATCAGCGGTTCCTAACTTGCTTCCCATGGATTACTCATGTCGACCAGACAAACTTTCTTACTTTGCAGGCCTTTGTATTTGACTCAGGTTTTGAGGAACATTAGCTGCATCTTGGTGGAACCACCACAGACAAACTTTCCTATTTCCCAGACTTGGTATTTTCATCAGTTGAAAAATCAACATTTCGTTCCGTGTTTCCCGCCAGGATTTTCGACCCAGGTTCCGAGGAGCATTGACCACATCAGTCTTGGTTGAATGTTCACCATTACTCCCGTCGCTATGTTGGCTGAGCATTATAGAGATTGGGTGAATGCCGGCATTCATCTCATCACTGTATGCCCCACGTGAGTGGAAATTCACACACACAATTTCTACAGACTGGTCCAGGACTGTGTGGCATGGTCTGGAATAGTATGCCAGATGGCGGTCTCTCCCGATGACGGAGCATGCTCGTCTTGGATGCATTCATTTGTCACAAGACCAACACCACCAAAGCACTGCTCTGTCGGACCAACACCGATCTCATCAACATTCCAAGAGGGATGACATCACTCCTGCAGCCATTCGATGTGTCCATCAGCAAGCTGTTCAAGGGTGTGCTTTGTCGCTGCTGATCCGACCGGATAATGAGTGGGGAGAAGACCGACACCGAGAGCGGGAGGATGAGAAAGGTCCACCTTCCGATAATCTGTGGCTGGGTCGTCAAGGTGTGGGAGGAGATACCGTCGGACATCATCAAGCGAGCGTTTCTGAAATGCTGCATCTCCAACAACATGGTTGGCACAGAGAACAACACCATTTGGGAGGAGGAGGCTGCAAATTATGGTGACAACAACGTGGACAGTAACGGGGTCTTGCTCTACCCTGTTTCGGACAAGGAATTACGTGCTATCTTTAATGAGGAATGCATTGACGAGGATTTCCTTGAGTTTTACCGAAAATCTTCATCAAACCCAAACGGCCATTTTCAGGGCCACAAATCCACAAGAAATATGTATGATGCCGATATAAATTCCTTCTCTTCCTTTTTCTAGTCACAAAAAAATCCTCTTTATAATATTAAAAATTAAGAAAGAAAAATATAAACTTCTAGGTGTCCTCTCATATCTCTTCAGCTTCTTGAAAATGAGAATAAGACTGTTAGACAAAATTAAGCGGACATAGGAGTAAGCATGTTGATACCTCTGTCACTTTGCTCTGTACAAAGTCAATGTACAAACGTATTTAGATCTAGATCAGAAAATAAAATGATCAATATATTCATTTATTTTGAGGGTGAAAAACAGGGATGCAGAATATACACCGGAAAAGTTTTTTTTTTTTAATCATTTTGTTTATTATTATTATTATTATTTTTTTTTGAGGGTTAAAACCGGACACGACCACGGTTTATACGCCGGAAAATACGGTATTACAAAATTGTTTTCTTTCATTTCCACAAACTTTTACCAATGCATGTAATTAGAGGGGGTGATCATTTCTTTTTCTAATTCTCTCAACTGTTTAACTCCTTTAATGGATGGCCAACTTGTTCAAGTCGATCAAAGTTTAATCCCTGTAGCAAATTTATTCTGATGCACAGCGTTGTTCTGTTGACATGAAGACATGTTTTTTAATGGCTTTGGTAAGCAGGGCTCCAGTGTCTGCGGCAGATGTTGTTAATTGCTTACGACCCGAGGCCTTGTCCGCTTTGCTGTCTGCTTATGGAGAAGACTGGCGAGCAAATCGGATTGCTCGTGCCATCTATGCTGCACGACCAATTGTCTCCACAACTCATCTGGCTTGTGTTGTGGAGGGTAAGTTGATCGTTTCCTTATTTTGGGGTCCATGTGCGATAACGCACACATTATTTGCAAAAGTGTATTTTCACATGGTAGAGTCCCAGTACAAGGAACAGCACTTTTAATGACTAGTCACAAAGAAATTACTGATTTGCACTTCATAAAAATTACGAACAGCAAAGGAGGAAGAAAACAAAACAAAACATGATCCATCAAATAACAATTTGGCAATGTGGTGAACTTGTACACTGCAAAGAAATCATCAGAGTGGCTGGAAAGGTGCCAGTTTATTTTTTGTTGTCATATGAGAAGTTGTGATCGTTACGTCTATGTTTTTGTCTTGTGCTTTGTAATGCTTTTTGAGATATTCTGCAGGAAAAAACTTAGTTTTTGACTGAAGTTGAGCAGTCATTCATAAACATTGTACCACGTACTATTTATACAAGCAGAGTACCTTCCCTATGGGCGATCTTGTTCCAAGCATGCAACATGTTCTTCCAATGCATACCCTTATTTGGGTTTTGTATATGCAACTGACAACTCTGTGTAGGCATAAAAAATTACATCCTCTTGTTCACTGCCTATATTAATGAGCAATTTACAACAACAACAAAAAAACAAGAATATAGATTCTCGTTCACTACCTATGCTCATGAATGATTTGCTAATAGAGAAAAAAGAAGAACAAAAAGAATATAGTTCATTAATTACCTCTTGTTTACCGCTTATGCTACTCAGAACTTTGATGCAGGAGGAGGCCAGACTTACAGCGGACACTGCAAACATCAAAATTAATAACACCTCCTGCTGTGTAAATCAAAACGCATCTGTTGCATACAGTAATGATTTTCTTTGTAAACGGTAATGGTTTAATCACAGCTTTTATTTGCAAGTCATCACAGCACGAACTTTTTACCTCAAATTCATCTCTCTAAGGCCTAAGTCACATTTGCCACGGCGGCCGTGGGGTCTCCAAAATCTACAGCCACTAGCAATTATAAAGCGGCCGCAGTATTTCCACGGTCGCACAATGTAGCAGTCACATATGTTTTTATTTTTCAGGGAGCCGCATGGCATATTTAGAAATTGTGGAGACCGAAAACGTGGGGTTGCCGTACGATCTTTGATTTGATGTCGCACGGTGACCTTAAGGGGGCCTTGCGGCAGCCATAGAATTTTCAAGGCAGACGCAAGGTAGCCTCAAGGTGCCCGCAAGGCGACCGCAGGGGGGCCCGAAGGCGAACGTGCAGCCAGACGGACGGTAACGAGTGGGTTCATTTTTTTATTTTTATTTTTTAACCAGTTTTTTTTTTCGGCTTGTCGAATTGCTACGGCGAATGTAGAAATGAAAAAAGTTATAACACTGCGTTATAATTCCACGGCGACCCCTACGGCCTGTAAAAGATAGCCAAACGGCGTAGGGCCACCCTAAGGCCACCACAGAAACTCTGCGGCCACCGCACGTTTCTGTCAATTCAGAGGGCGTACGAGCAGCCGTATCCTCGCCGTAGAGCAAATGTGACTTAGGCCTAAGCACCACCCATGCAGACAAAACCAACCATCACCTCTGTACTGTAAATAGTGGGGAAAGGAATACTGTACTGGAAATGGTGGGGAAAGGAATAATTATGCACTGGAAATGGTGGGGACTTGTAATACCCCCCCCCCCCAACTTGAGGCGGTTCCACACGATACACATTTACAAGGAGAATTTGCCTGTCCCCCCCCCCACCCACTCCCCCAAGACGACTGGCAAAGATAAAAACACCCCGAAACATTATTTGGGGTCATGCTGATCCTCTGGAGAAAATCTTGATGTAATTGGCCCAGAACTGTAGGAGGAGTAGCACGACAAACAAACAGACACCGGTCCAGGAATTATAGTAAGGATTCAGCTGCATCAATTTTGATGCCATTTTATGGTAAAATATTCCTTTAAATGGCTTGTTTTAAAATAACCACAAATAATATTCTCATCTTATTTACATTTGACCCTCTGTTTTGCAAAGTACCCAATTCAAGTTCATGCTTGCATGTTTTATATATACTAGTGCGGGCCCGTAGGGGCGTGCCCGTAGGTGCGTGCCAGTATGTGCAGCTTCGTGCCTGCAGTATCAGGTCCCCAGCATCAATTGTGATATCATATCAAACGAAGAAGAAGAATTGTGATGACTCCTCTCTCCCCCCCCTCTCTCCCTCCTCCTCTGTCCCTCCTCCTCTGTCCCACCTCCTCTGTTCCACCTCCTCTGTTCCACCTCCTCTGTCCCTCCTCCTCTGTCCCTCCTCCTCTGTCCCTCCTCCTCTGTCCCTCCTCCTCTGTCCCTCCTCCTCTGTCCCTCCTCCTCTGTCCCACCTCCTCTGTCCCACCTCCTCTGTCCCCTCCTCTGTCCCCTCCTCTGTCCCCCTCCTCTGTCCCCCTCCTCTGTCCCCCTCCTCTGTCCCCCTCCTCTGTCCCCCCTCCTCTGTCCCCCCTCCTCTGTCCCCCTCCTCTGTCCCCCCTCCTCTGTCCCCCTCCTCTGTCCCCCCTCCTCTGTCCCCCTCCTCTGTCCCCTCCTCTGTCCCCTCCTCTGTCCCCCTCCTCTGTCCCCTCCTCTGTCCCCTCCTCTGTCCCCTCCTCTGTCCCCCTCCTCTGTCCCCCTCCTCTGTCCCCCTCCTCTGTCCCCCCTCCTCTGTCCCTCCTCCTCTGTCCCTCCTCCTCTGTCCCTCCCCTCTCTTGCCCCCTCCTCTCTCCCTCACCTCTCTTGCCACCCTCCATCTCACCCACCATCTCACCCACCATCTCACTCACTCACCATCTCACCCACCATCTCACCCACCATCTCACCCACCCTCTCTTGCCACCCACCTCTCTTGCCACCCACCTCTCTTGCCACCCACCTCTCTTGCCACCCACCTCTCTTGCCACCCCTCTCACCCCCTCTCACCCACCCTCTCACCCCCCTCTCACCCCCCTCTCACCCCCCTCTCATCCCCCCTCTCATCCCCCCTCTCACCCCCCCTCTCACCCCCTCTCATCCCCCTCTCACCCCCTCCTCTCACCCCCTCCTCTCACCCCCTCCTCTCACCCCCTCCTCTCACCCCTCCTCTGTCCCCCCTCCTCTGTCCCCCTCCTCTGTCCCCCCTCCTCTGTCCCCCTCCTCTGTCCCCCTTCCTCTGTCCCCCCTCCTCTGTCCCCCCTCCTCTGTCCCCCTCCTCTGTCCCCCTCCTCTGTCCCCCTCCTCTGTCCCCCTCCTCTGTCCCCCTCCTCTGTCCCCTCCTCTGTCCCCCTCCTCTCTCCCTCCCCTCTGTCCCCCTCCTCTGTCCCCCTCCTCTGTCCCCCTCCTCTGTCCCCTCCTCTGTCCCCCTCCTCTGTCCCCCTCCTCTGTCCCCCTCCTCTCTCTTGCCCCCTCTCTCGCCCTTCTCTCTTGCCCCTCTCTCCCCCCTCCTCTGTCGCCCCTCTTCTCTCGCCCTCTCTCTGTAAATGTATTCACAAATGTCTACCAAGCACAACGATTAATTCCAACCTTGGGGAAAAAAACAGCTTTCAAACCCTTGGGAAACAGCTGTTTCCCTCGGGAAAATTCAGACCTTGGGATTAATTAATAAGTTGAATAATAATCAAACCTTGGGAGTAAATAATTAAATAAATTAATAATTAAATAATAATCAAACCTTGCGATTAATTAATTAATTCAAACCTTGGGAAAGAACAGCTTTCAAACCTTGGGAGACACTTGTGAAACAGCTGAAATGGATGAGGAAGAACGATATCAAACTTTGAAAAGGCACATACCCAGGTCCCCAGTGTCGATTGTGACGTCATACCAAACTAAGAAGAAGAATTGTGACGTCAATCCTTCAAAAAAAAAAAACATTAATTGTGACGTCATTCGTGATGTCATATCACCGTGCTCTGTCATTGGTTCACAGATACATGGCCGTAACTTGGGAACCGCTCGTCCAATCAATATCAAACCTCGAAAAGGCACATCTGCGGGGCCCCGGCAATATTCCTGGCAAGTTTCAATCCGATCGGACTGGTGGTCGTCTGGTTATTAATAATTTGGGGAAAATGGCATGATAAGGTGAGAAGGTAGAACGACATCTTCAGCTGCCATATATACACCTTTTCAACACTGAAAACAATAAAATGGCCGTAACTTGGGAACCGCTCGTCCGATCGATATCAAACATCTAAAAGGCACATCCGCGGGTCCCCGGCAATATTCCTGGCAAGTTTCATTGAGATCGGACTGGCGGTCGTCGAGAAATGGTGGTCACAGACAGACAAACAGACAGACACACATAGAGATTGCTGGAATTATATATATATATATATATATATATATATATATATATATATATATATATATATATATATATATATATATATATATATCCCCATTGGGACCATACTCTGTACAGAGCGTTGCTGCTGCTGAAGCAGTCTCCTTGGCTATTGGGTACAATCCTGGACGAGTCGCCACTACGACGCAGGATACTCGAATGACTCGGTCATCCCAGCAAGCTGGTACTCATTTTGCCGACCTTGGAAGGATGGCTGGCTGTCACCCCTCCTGGTGAATTAATTCAGCGGGAAATGAGGCTTGAACTCAGGACCCTAGGATCCCAAGCCACCACCCTAACCACTGAGCCAACACCAGGCGTACATATATATATATATATATATATATATATATATATATATATATATATATATATATATATATATATATATATATATATATATATATATATATATATATATATATATATATATGAAGCCTGGTGTTGGCTCAGTGGTTAGGGTGGCGGCTTGGGATCCCAGGATCCTGAGTTCAAGCCCCGTTGGCTGCTGAATTAACACCAGGGGGTTCACTCAGCCTGTCATCCTTCTGAGGTCGGCGAAGTGAGTACCAGTGTACTGGTCCCGGTGTATACCCCGGTTAGAATAGGTGTACCCTATCCCTGTGTGTCGTAAGAGGCGACCAGGGTTGGCGTCAGGATGGGCATCCGGCCATAAAAAGCATTGCCTCAAGAAAAAGCCTAACCCCTGCACAGCAGGGAAAAATGGCTGTAAAAACGGTCATTATATATATATATATATATATATATATATATATATATATATATATATATATATATATATATATATATATATATATATATATATATATATAATTAATCCATCACATTCATTTTGTTGTAGTTATCCATTGCAGGTGGAATTTATAAATAATTCAATTACCCACACATTGATTATGCAAAACAATATAAACTCATGCCAAGATCACGTGCTGTCAATAAGCAGATGAAAAGCGAAGCTACCAACTAATTTCACCCTTTATGTGGCCCAAGACAACACATTGCTGTTTTATCCACTTCGTGACTTTGAAGCCTTCTGGCTCATACTAGTTAATGAGGTACCCATATCTGTGATTGAGGATGCCAGATGAAGTCCCATTACAGCTATTGCTGCATGATCTGAGACCAACAAGTGCCATCTGCCACATGGACACATTGTCTTCTACCCCACCAATCACAACTCAGCGGCATCACCGTTATCTTTAGCGGCCAGGAGTTCTATGAAGATTGTCTATGCAAATCGTCAATAATAATTTTTAAATAAAAAAATTATCCTCTGAATTACAACATCCATCTGCCCCCATCTCCCAAGTGATCTGTGACACAGTGTGTACAATATATAGAATGCACTGTGGCATCTTTATTGCTTCTACAAGTCCCATATCTCCACAACAATGATATTTTGCTGGAAATGATACCAACTGTGGGTTACCTTTATGTTTCATGACATCCTGACGAATGTATGCTACCATTATTTCATCTAGTCTAGGCTCTGGGGGAGGGGGGGCGGGGGGGGGGGTTCGTGTCCATTACTCTTCTACGGCGTTACCTTGGATTTTCTTGTTCTCTATACTAAGACCTTCAAGAAAAGTCTGGGTAACACTTCCAGACCAAGTACGTTTTTCTCTACAGCCCCGGCCAAACATTTACGGTTACGCCCGTAGTTTTCGAAATTGACGATATCGGAGTTCCTGGGAAAATATTATTATCTGGCACACACAAATGGTTTATTTTGCTCTGGTTTGATTTTTGGAGTGCAATTAACTAATGTCTATTGCGATTTGTTACCCTAAATGCATTGCAATAACAAGTAATTGCTATATTTTAGCCAATTTTTTCAATGGAATCACATTTGGGTTGAAACATACCTCAGTTTCCAGACAGTGCAATTATCTAACTATCGTTTCAAATGGACCCAATGAGAATCAAAACAACCTTGCAAATGTTTTATGCACAAACAATTTAGATGTAAACGGGAGGAATTTATCTACATCAGTTTATTTTCAGAGGAGTCGTAGTTTTGGTCCAATAAGCGATTTGATGATTTTGATATTTCCTTCACTGAATCACAATATTTACGAGCAATAGAATGATTTATCACTGTATATAACCTTTTCACGTTTTCATGAGAGTTCCTGCCAGCTATTTGCAGCCTTACAGGATGTGACATCACCAGCAAAGTTGGTACCAAGAAGGCTGCACTGAAGGCGGATCCCGAGAGATTCCTCAAGCATTTCGCCACATCCCCATTCCTATCGGCTGCCGTAGCTCGCAATGCTGAACGATATCTGGTGAAAGTGCTGAGAAGAAGAAGCGACGCTGACGATTTCGTCAGCCTCAGAGCAGAGATCTTTCATTGCAGCAAAAACAGCTCTCTGTACAACCTACCACTGACGAGCCAGGGCCTACATCCTCACATTCAGCGTGGGTTTTATGCCGCTTATACCATCATGCACGCCTTGGAGAACCATCTGGATCATGAAACAGTGTCTCTGAAGCCTGAAGATTATGGATATGTGTATGATCAGGGTCATCTCATGCCTGCAAGTTCTTGGAAAAATCTCGATTTCCGCTGGTCTGTCTCCTGTACTTGCCAAAAGTGCGCCAGATCAACATGTTCATGCCGGATGTCTGGGGTTAAGTGTGGGAAGTTCTGTTGCTGTAAGAAAACCTCACCCAATGCCTGCAAAAATCCCATTGTTTGTTAAGATAGGCTAATTTGCAGCATAAAAGCACTGCTTGAGATTGTCGAGAATTATAATTCCCATTTATATGAAGAAATTAGTCTACCATTTATGGCTATACAGTTTTAGTAACTACCGGGTACTATTCGTTATCACTCATTAAATTTCATTTGTTGAAATTGCTGAAAATTGAAATTCCCCATTTTGTTTGAAATGGAATTATTCGGTAAATTATGGTTATTACCTGTTTATCACTACTCCTTTTATCAAATTGTAATTTGTAGTACTGATTAGGCGATGATAGAAATGTCTTCCTTTCTTGCTGTCTTGTGAGAACTATGCTCGCATATGATACCAAGTTTTGTCATTACATTGACTTGCATCTAATCATCAGAGTTCAATATATGTATATGTAGTACTTTGATTGTCATAAACAGTTTTTGTAGAATATTGTATGACTAGTAAAGGTGCCCGTCTTCGACGGGTGTCACTGGCAACATATGGTAAAAGACAGATAGCATGAATGTATTTTAAACAATATATTATATCATTTTTATCCATTGATTATCATTCAGGTTTTCCCCTTCGACTGTCCCGCAGTAGCTCCACTTCGATGACATTACCACGTAGTTTATTGACGACACAACGTGTACCATTCGTGAGTTCCAGAGGATCTATAGAGCGCATTAAAATTACAGGGCACCCTACTTTAAAGTGATCCAAAAGGCCGGATCAGTTTCGTCTACATATTCATATGTTGTAGAATTTAGCTGATTCTGAAACTGTTAACAGCATGTCGATCGGATGGTTCTGTGATTTTTCTACGGCAGTAAACAGAAGTACGACTTAAGCCTGTACGCTACTATGCGGAGACCCGAGATTTTTATGTGCACGTGCTCAATCCCGCACCCACCTGGACAAGACCCAAGTACACTGTCAGTACTCACCTCCACACTAAAACGATGATCATGATTTTGGGTTTAACCGTAACTGACTGGGCGATACTTTGTTGGCAGTTGTTCCGACTGGGCAGCAGGTATCGGTCGATAAAAAATTCAAAACGGCAACCATGCATAAAAAAAAGCAAAGAAATACTTTGTACTTCATCAGAAAGTCATGGTTTTGTGAAGAAACTACGGCACATGGAAAGTGCAAATTCGTCAGGTATGAACTCAACTGTTTTCTCCCCAAATGGAGCGTGATTCTATGAGCCAAACTCATCTTAGTGGTCCTCTAAAAAATGGGAAACATTTTTATTTCTTTTTTGTGCAATATAATTCCTCCCATTTTGCAAATGGAGAACATGAACTGTTTAACTACCATAATCATCAAAATGAATTTTGAGGGGCCTCTTAAGGAAGACAATAATATCATTACTATATACATGTCAAAGCTTGTTTCATTTCATGCAGTAACAAAAATCTGATGGTGGAACAAAAAAGGGGCGTGCCGAAATATTAATAAAATATATAATATATATAATATAATAATATAGATTCTACAACTGCCCATTTCACGGGATATTTAAGTTTCGTCCTTTGTTGCTCTCTCGTGAGAACTCATATGATAGTAATTCTTGTTATTACATTGTCTTACATTTAAGCATCAGTGTTCAATATATTGTTGTGGTTGACCAAATTCGCAAACCACCATTCAGGTCCCTTAGGTGAGATATCTCGGTAAGTATATGTGTAGTTAGGCCCAAACCCGTTGTCTAGAGGGAATAAATGTCATTCATGAGGGCTGCGACTCTTCAGGATAGCCGTTTTTCTTTTACTATCTTTATTTTGGACCAGCCGCCATTATTACCACCACCAACCACGTCTCAACAGCCATCACAACAACAACCACCAACCACAACGCCACTTCACCACAACCGCCACGACCTTTACCGTCACAACTCGCTACCATCGCATCACCGAATGGTGAATGGTCATCACCGAACTCGTGGGCACCGATGCTGGACTCGTGTAGAGCGCGCACCGAGCAGCGTGTTCAAAAGCATCGTGGACTTTCCGCAGAAAAACGGATCAAAAACGACTCACGCCCACTTTTGTTCCGTCCAATCGGTGAGCGAGGGGCGGTTTGGCCCCGCCTCCAGGGCGTTGGAGGGCGGTCGCTATATGCAAATTCATGGATCAAAAAGCATTCACGCCCACTTTTCCTCGGGCCAATGGGGAGCCAGCAAGAGAGGTGAAAGGTCGGAGGCAGAGGGTCAAAGATGAAAGAGCGAAGCCACGGGGCTTATAAAAACGACTGCGTTCGTCAGAAGAGAGCAGTTCGCAGGAGGAAGAGTTCGGAGTTGGAAGTGGAGAAGAGAAGCAGTTCGCAGTTCGCAGTTCGCAGTTGGGAGTTCGCGGAGTCGGAGTAAAGAGGACGGAGCTGTGGAGAAGCGGCGAAGGCGGACGAGGGGGTGCTCGCGTCGGATTCGGGGAACTGCGAAGGGAGAGGCCAGCGGCGCGACCGAGGTCGTGGTGGAGACGCTCGTCGCGGGACCCGAGATTTTGTGAAATCCTCCTTTCCCCGAGCATCAGCAACCCCCTCCTGTTTCCCCCCGCGCTGAGATAGTGCGACAAAAGGGGGCCCCCTTCCCACCCCCTACCAGACACTGTCCGCGAGGCCCGCGGAGTTGAGGCACCACCGCCACTTCGCGTCTCATCATCAGACGGGTAGGCCCGACACGGTCTCGGCCCCAGGCCCGCCCACCCCCCTCATCCTGGAGGGTGGTTCTCTTTTCTTTCACTTTGGGAATATGTGTTGTCGGCGCCGTCTGTGAAGTAAAATTGTATAAGTGTTGCCGAGTGCCCGGTAGTCGGATAGATCTGCATTGTTGCATTTGCTTTTCGTCTTCTTCTTTTACATGTGCTTTCCGTTCATCGCGAAATAAATGTGCTTATTGTTGAACTGTTTTCCCGCTTCGCTTCGTCATTTCTTTCATTGAATCCCCATCTTGCTTCACGTAAAGGGTTGGTCGTGGGCTAAGACGCCCGATAATTAATCGAACCGTCGAGGCCGACGAATAACACCGCTCAGTTATCCCGATAGTACGGAACGGGTCGCTTAAGTGGCCCGTGTCCGAAGTCGACCTGCGGCGAGGTGCGATCGCCCGGTCTACCCTCCGTGTGGGTACTTAGGTAGGTCGAATTTGGCGAGCAACCCTATCCCACGCGGGGGCCGATTGGCACGATCGCGGTGAGACCGAAAGGTCCACCCGTGACTGGTTCCCGGCGTTAGTCCGAGAGGGTCACGACTGGATTGTCCGTCCGGTGGGCGACGTGCCGCGATTCGAGTTACGTGGCCGTTCGTACGTGTCAGGTCGTGCGATACAAACCCATCGCCCTCCTCGCGGCACTGGTATCGGAGAACGGGACAACGGGCTCTCCTGTCTCCGGCTAAATTCACGGGAATCGGTCCAGGGGTGAGAGAAGCGACCCCCGATTCCCTCCAAATTACGAGCGAGCTAAATTAACCCTTTAAGAGAAGCAAGATGGCGTCTCAAGGCGAGCCGGGGGTATTAGAAATGGATGTAGAATGTGTAGGATCCATGGCTCAGGATGAAATCCCCGTGCAGGAAATGTTGGTTGTACAGGAAAACGAACTCGCCCAACTGAACCCAGAGCCCGAAATGGGTGCGGCAGCGGCCGCGGTGTATGACACCTCCCCTCCCCCTTTCCACCAAAACCCTTCCCCAACCCTTGCCGAAACGGCTCAGCTGAGTGCATCCGACATGGCCCAGCTATACGCCATGCTGGCGGCAATGAACAAGCAAATGGAAACGAATGCGCATGAAATTATAAACGAAATAAAGAGCATGAACGAAAAGATGGATGCGAATACACAGCAAATGAAGGAAGAAACGAAAAAGCTGCGGGGTGAGACGCAGAACATGGGCCGATGCCTGCAGGCGGGCATGAAGGCCGGGACCGGGGAGATAAGAATGGCGACTCCACGTGTGGGAGCAAACGAGCTGGAAGGGGGTGCAACGGCTGACAGGCCCGCGGTGGAGGCGGGTGAAAAAATAATTCGGGGGGCGTGTTGGGCGAGGGTCGTGACGATGACCGAAAGGGAAAAATTAAATGGGGAGACCAAAACGTGTGAGACGAGAGACGAGGTGACGACAACGGAAATAATAATAGTTGAGACAAGGGAGGTAAAGAGTGAAGAGGTGACTGAGTTGGCAGAGACACGGGAGAACGATAGAGGGAAGACTACACGATGAAGACGGGGTAAGTGACGCACACACACACACACGGAGGTAGTGGAGGACAATGGGGGTGAGCTCGCGGACTGGGTAGAGACCCGGTGCGGGCAGCTGGATGGCCTCCTCCAGGAACGAGGGGAGGGAGTCTGCCCCCTTGAGGCGGATCACGACCAAGTGAGTTCGGTCGTGCTTTGCGAGTTCGAGGGGAGGAGTGCTGTGGACAAGTGCACGGAGAGCTTGGGGGGTATAGAGGCCCCGGAGACCCTTGTGGGTACACGAATCCCCAGTGTGGTTGTCCCTGTGTGTGTGGTGCAAGGTGTGAGTGCGTCCCCGTGTGTGGAAGCGACCCCGTGTGTGAGTGGTGTGGTGGCGATGGTGCCGGAGTGTGTGCTTGCCAGCACGCCGTGTGTGGATGAGGCATCGTGTGTGAGTGAGGCCGTGTGTGTGGATGAAACGGCCAGTGTGGGTGAGGCACCGTGTGTGAGTGAGGCCGTGTGTGTGGATGAAACGGCCAGTGTGGATGAGACACCGCGGTTGAGTGCCCCCGCGTGTGTGAGTGAGGCACGGTGTGTGGATGAGGAACCGCGAGTGCGTGGAGCCACGTGTGCGAGGGAGGTAGCATGCGTGAGTGAACGGCCGAGTGCAAGGGAGACCGTGTGTGTGAGAGAGCAGTATGTGAGGGAGATGTCAGTTGGCATGCGGGAGCACGCAGCCGCGTCTCCCGGTGTGAATGTAATGGAATAGAGTGTGAGCGTCGTAACACGCAGGTGTGCGTGGGTCGAATGGCGACGACGGCGACATGTGAGGAAAGAAAGCCGAGTAGCGGCTGTAGTTTCGGGGACCGTGCCGGGTTCACCCAGCAGTGAGCACGCGGTCCGTGCTGTGCAACGCACGAGACCCCCACGTGCTCGCTTGCGAGAGTGAAGTCCCGGTCCGGAAACGCCAGCGGTGGATTTGCCGATCCCGCGGACGGACAAAGTTTAGGCAGGTAAACGGATTTGGACCGGACGGGTTCTCCACGCGATCGTGTGTGTTAAGCTCCAACGGGCAAAGCACATGTGTTCGCGTGGGGAACCCCTCGAGACGTGGGGCTTGTGTTTTTTTTATGCGCACGGTGACGTCATGGCTGCACGTGGGGTTGGAATCCGGCAGGAGGGGTATCCCTGCCGGATGGTACCGTCCAAGGAGGGACGAGGAACACGTGCAGCTGCATGACGTCACGGGCAGGTGCAAAGAGCGCGAGTTGCCGCGCTGGTGCCGCGCATGAAAAAAAAAAACAAAAAAAACAGCAAGCCTCACTTTCGGGTGCACAGGATTCCTGGGCAAGGGGTGGAAGACCCCCTTGGCCGGGGCACAGGATGGAAACTAGTTAGGGGGAAGGGTTAGCTTAGTTAGACCGGCTCCATGGGGCAGGGGTAAGTCCTCATGGAGCCCGTGGAATGGATTAGTTAGAGGGATTGTTAGTCAGATTTAGGTTGGGAAATAAAATGATTTATTTGGAGACAGTGACAGACTTGTGAATGTGTAGTGGGGACGTAGCTTAGCTACGTAGTGTTAAAAGGAACGTGCTACTAGTTTAAGGGACGACGTGGGAGCACGAGTTAGTTAGGGGAGGTAGTTATAAGGATGGCGGAGTTCAGCGGTGAGTGTGTTGAAGAGTTGGTGAGTGAAGTGGAAGCATGTGCTTGGTGAGTGAGTGAGGCCAGCGGGTCTGTGTGAATGGAGCGAATGGGGAATGCATTATGCGATGAGTGATTGGGGGGAGGAGTGGCTCCCGCCCAAGGGACCCCCGGGGTCAGTATAGAGTGAGTTAGCTGGGTTAGTCAAATTGAAAAATGGAGGTCGTTTTGTTGTTGGTGGGAAAGTAGGCTCGAAACCCATTTGGAGGGGTGCAGGAGCCTTGTTGACGGGCTTGGGAGCGTGGCTGCGAAAGGTGAGTATCGCTGAGTGGGTACCCTGGGCACCAGGCTAGTCGGCCGTGGTAGGCCAAGGGCCCATGGGGGGCCGGGATAGCGTAGTGGGCACGGGTGCGCCTGCTTGATGCGGGGGCCCGGGGCGCCATTGGCCGCGTGGGCAGTGTTGTGGGCACGGGTGACCCTCGGAAAGGGGCCTGGGAAGCCAGCCTGCCACGTGTGCGTTTCAGGGGAGGTGCCATGGGGGGCACTCCCCGGTGTTAGGGAGCTGGTAGGCTCGGAGGCAGTGTAGTGCCCGGGGGTGCCATCGTCGGAGAATCGGCAGAGGGTCGTGCCTGCCAAAGGGAGCCACGTGTCCCAGCCATGAGACCGTGTGAGGGCACGGAGAGAAAATTGGGGGGCGAGGCCCGAAATTGTGAGGACACCAACACAGGCGACGGGAATCTGGGTTGTTAGAACTAATAGTTTAAGCGAGAGGCGCTTGTTGAAAGCCCCGGGGTAGTTTAACGGTTAAATGGTTAGGGTAGATTAGGAAGTGTACCCCTCCGCACCATCCATCCCCTCGCTGTCGTTGTGGGCCGCTGGACCCACTTTGGTTATAGATCGCCAAACTCTGGGGAGGCCATTCTGAGGCTTGAGTTGGGCCTCGACGCAGGACGTTAGCTCTCCCTTATTCCCCTCCGGGAAGGGAACGTAGGGGTTGGGAGTAGGCTAGGTGACAGGATAGGTTAGCCGAACAAAGACGATAAAGGGGGTTAGGGAACGATTTATAGTGGGGAAGTAAACATAAAAATAAAAAAATAAGTTGGGGCTAAATTGGGGTTTGACAAATTAAGGGAGTGGGTATGTACAGTGACAGGCAAAGGCGATAGGTTGGGAGGGAGACAGGTAGGTAGGTCCGAGCCCGCCTTCCAAGTGGCCAGCACCACCGCACTCCCTCCACCAACCTCCACTGAACGGCAAAGGCTGGCCAGCTTCATCTGCTGGCTGTGTTACTGCAAGGCCTGTGCCGGCCCACTTCATCTGCCGGCTGGCTGTTTTTCTTCAAGGCCTGTGCCGGCCCACTTCATCGGCAGCTGTTGTGTTGCTGCAACGCCTGTGCCGGCCGGATCATCTGCGGCTGTTTTTCTTCAAGGCCTGTGCCGGCCAGTTCATCTGCCGGCTGTGTTTGCCTGCAGCGGCCTTCTTCTGCGGGCTGTGTTTGCCTGATCACCTTTGCCATGCCATGCCCACTGCCCCTGTTCACCAGCCCCGTTCAATTTTTGCTTTGCCCCCCCTGTTCATTTCCATGTGCGCCAGGATCCGCAAGGCAACAGTTTGCAAGCTGCGAGAACTGCCCTGTTGGCAGCTACAACACGGGCCTGCAGTGGCGGCCCGTGCACCGTGTTTGTGTCCATCCATCCATCCGTTGTGCTCATTGCGTGTGCCACTTGAGCTGGCACGGAGACTACGTTTGTGCAGCCCATGCACCGTTGTGGTTCACTGCGTTCAGTTCAAACTGTCCATCCATCCATTCGTTGTGCTCATTGCGTGTGCCACTTGAGCTGGCACGGAGACTACGTTTGTGCAGCCCATGCACCGTTGTGGTTCACTGCGTTCAGTTCAAAAAGGAAGGCCTTGGACTGCGTGTGAGCAGCCAGCCACGTTCCCTGTCACCTGCATTGTTTTGAGCCAGAGACTGCATGCGAGCAGCCTGGCTCCCTGCTAACTGCTTTCTTTTTGCAGAGTTCAGTGATCCTGGGCCATGGTTTAGTGTAAAATTTGTAAGTTAAGGTAAGATGTCCTGTAAATATGAGTGCGCCCCCGGCATGTTTGTCTTAGCGCCGGCAATTTTATTTAAGTCGTCCGTGTGAGTGAGTTTGTTTAGGTAGTTACTCAGCCCTGAGGTTATTTATTTTGGGGACACGAATACCATGAATGTCGCACTCAGGGATCCGTAGGTAAAATGTACTCGGGGAAAACTACACATGATGGCACACGAGAATTTGACGACTCGGGACGAGTCTGTAAAAAGGGGTGGGGGTAGTGTTGTGGTTGACCAAATTCGCAAACCACCATTCAGGTCCCTTAGGTGAGATATCTCGGTAAGTATATGTGTAGTTAGGCCCAAACCCGTTGTCTAGAGGGAATAAATGTCATTCATGAGGGCTGCGACTCTTCAGGATAGCCGTTTTTCTTTTACTATCTTTATTTTGGACCAGCCGCCATTATTACCACCACCAACCACGTCTCAACAGCCATCACAACAACAACCACCAACCACAACGCCGCTTCACCACAACCGCCACGACCTTTACCGTCACAACTCGCCACCATCGCATCACCGTCATCTCGCGCCACTCGTGGGCACCGATGCTGGACTCGTGTAGAGCGCGCACCGAGCAGCGTGTTCAAAAGCATCGTGGACTTTCCGCAGAAAAACGGATCAAAAACGACTCACGCCCACTTTTGTTCCGTCCAATCGGTGAGCGAGGGGCGGTTTGGCCCCGCCTCCAGGGCGTTGGAGGGCAGTCGCTATATGCAAATTCATGGATCAAAAAGCATTCACGCCCACTTTTCCTCGGGCCAATGGGGAGCCAGCAAGAGAGGTGAAAGGTCGGAGGCAGAGGGTCAAAGATGAAAGAGCGAAGCCACGGGGCTTATAAAAACGACTGCGTTCGTCAGAAGAGAGCAGTTCGCAGGAGGAAGAGTTCGGAGTTGGAAGTGGAGAAGAGAAGCAGTTCGCAGTTGGGAGTTCGCGGAGTCGGAGTAAAGAGGACGGAGCTGTGGAGAGGCGGCGGCGGCGAAGGCGGACGAGGGGGTGCTGGCGTCGGATTCGGGGAACTGCGAAGGGAGAGGCCGGCGGCGCGACCGAGGTCGTGGTGGAGACGCTCGTCGCGGGACCCGAGATTTTGTGAAATCCTCCTTTCCCCGAGCATCAGCAACCCCCTCCTGTTTCCCCCCGCGCTGAGATAGTGCGACAAAGGGGGCCCCCTTCCCACCCCCTACCAGACACTGTCCGCGAGGCCCGCGGAGTTGAGGCACCACCGCCACTTCGCGTCTCATCATCAGACGGGTAGGCCCGACACGGTCTCGGCCCCAGGCCCGCCTACCCCCCTCATCCTGGAGGGTGGTTCTCTTTTCTTTTGCTTTGGGAATATGTGTTGTCGGCGCCGTCTGTGAAGTAAAATTGTATAAGTGTTGCCGAGTGCCCGGTAGTCGGATAGATCTGCATTGTTGCATTTGCTTTTTGTCTTCTTCTTTTACATGTGCTTTTGGTGGAATTGTATATGTGTGCTTTCCGTTCATCGCGAAATAAATGTGCTTATTGTTGAACTGTTTTCCCGCTTCGCTTCGTCATTTCTTTCATTGAATCCCCATCTTGCTTCACGTAAAGGGTTGGTCGTGGGCTAAGACGCCCGATAATTAATCGAACCGTCGAGGCCGACGAATAACACCGCTCAGTTATCCCGATAGTACGGAACGGGTCGCTTAAGTGGCCCGTGTCCGAAGTCGACCTGCGGCGAGGTGCGATCGCCCGGTCTACCCTCTGTGTGGGTACTTAGGTAGGTCGAATTTGGCGAGCAAACCTATCCCACGCGGGGGCCGATTGGCACGATCGCGGTGAGACCGAAAGGTCCACCCGTGACTGGTTCCCGGCGTTAGTCCGAGAGGGTCACGACTGGATTGTCCGTCCGGTGGGCGACGTGCCGCGATTCGAGTTACGTGGCCGTCAGCACGCCGGCGGGCGCGAATCCGCAACAATATGATATACAGTATGTAGTACTTTGCTTGGTTTAAACAACTGTTTTAGAATATGGTATGATTCTACAACTGCAGATTTCTCGGTATATTTAAATAATGATGGTAACTCCTGCAATTTCGAGTATGTTTCATATTGGAAGTGACATTCATGAACGTTTTGAATACATTGTGTCATTTATAAACATCTTAATGTTTTTCTCAATGTATAATACCAGCAAGCTGTTGCATATACGTCTTCAATCAGATCAGAGCTAAACCAGTCATTGTAATTTATTGAAAGAGATGAATATCGTCAACCAGCTTAATCCACAAACATTAGGGGGTAATGTAGCGTGTTTAAAGCTACTACTCATTCGGAACTAACAGTTATACATGAATTCCTCATGTTTGTATTCCTAAATTCCTTTTTTTTTTTTTTTGTGTACCTTGGTCGAGGCTCGTATGAGAGCTAACACAACTCACAGCAAGGAGGCATGAGACAAGAGGGGCGGGAGTGGAAGGGACAAAACAGTGGGGAACAGACACATTAGGTGAACTGTGGAAGGGAGAGGGATGGGACGGGGAACATGGCGAAGAGAAGATGGACATTTCAGGGACTTTCAGGAAGGAAAGCAGGAGAAATGAAGGAAGTGGGCTTGGGTGGATTATCGGGGGTAGAAAAGATCGAGGATTTGGATGGGGGAAGATAAGAGGTGGTGGTGAACAGCTGTTTTGAAAGCCTGGAGGGAAGAATGGGAAAGAATAGAGTGAGGAAGTTTATTCCAAAGGCGGGAAAAAAGAGGAATGAAAGAGTGAAGATGAGCAGTGATTCGTGATTTTGGTAGTTTTACCAGAAGGGGTAATTGAAAGTAATTGCAAACAACCTTGCAAGGTTGTTATAATATTTATTGGCGGCATTTGAAGTGATATCTGGTAATAGTACCCCGATATAATATGGTATGGTTGAAACCGGAAGTGATGTCATAAACAATTATCTAAAATATTGCAATTTCTGGATATTTTGTGCGTTTAGTGTAACAAATCGCAATAGAAATTAGTTAAATGCACTCCAAAAATCAAACCAGAGCAAAATAAACCATTTGTGTGTGCCGGATAATGATATTTTCCAAGGAACTCCGATATCGTCAATTTCGAAAACTATGGGCGTAACCGTAAATGTTTGGCCGGCGCTGTAGAGAAAACGTACTTGGTCTGGAAGTGTTACCCAGACTTTTCTTGAAGGTCTTAGTATATAGAACAAGAAAATCCAAGGTAACGCCGTAGAAGAGTGATGGACACGAACTCCCCTGCCCCCCCCCCCCCCCCAGCGCCAGGACTAATCAGAGTTGTTCCAAAATGCTGAAATGCTCAACCAAATACAATCACGGGAAAACCTCATAGGGACTGAAGCTGTTTTAAGGGAAATCACACCAGTATCTTCACGGGCAAAACTTGAGATGGGCACGAAATGGAATTGAGCAGCACCTCCCACAGTGGAATTAAACATAGAAATAAAATAACTTTTTATTCTTACAATTATATCGCATTCTTGAAGCTTGGAGTAAATTATTCATACTCTGCCCCAGTACAAAGTGAATTTTCTCGACAAACTGAACCTTTTAAATTTTCTCCTTCAGCAATTGTCATCATCTATTTTGTATACCGGGGCATCAAGGCATCCATGACATCTCAGGAGTGACTAGTTCAGCTGATAATTCACCCTAGATTATGAGTAGGTTCGAGACAGCTTGAAGTCTCTTGGACGAATGGTATGCTTTTTGATGTAAGTAGAATGTAGGACCCATCCCTTCGAGAGAAAAGAAATAAAAATCAACTTTCACGCATTAAAACTCATGTGACTAAATTATTGAATATCAGCTGCTTTTTTGTTCATATCCTTTTCTCACCCTTGCAAATACAGCGACCTGCTTTGTGATGCTTTAAAAGGCGAAGTGCAGTATAATATTGGAAATGTTTGATAGGGTGATATGAATAAAATGGAAATGTTGCAAAAAAGTATTGAGGATAGAAAGTGTTTTCTGAATATAATCAATATGAGAAACGGCATTGAATGAGACTCACCATTATTATAAGTGAAGAATAAAGATGAAGGAGGAAGAGTTTTTTTTTTTGTTTGTTTTAATATATTGAAACCGGCCCATTTCTCCCGTCCAAAGGCAAAACCTCGTAACTCATATTTTGATCAAAACTGAGCTAATACTAATTTTGGAGTTACTCGGTTATAGGCTTCATGTTAGTGTATAAGTTATTGTAATTTTTTCCCTACGTAAGCTTGTACGCTCATGGCAGGACCTAGCAACTCCTACAGAATTTGGTAAATACCACAAAAAACCTAGTATCTCAATGGACCAATCTCATGCCACGCTTTAGTCACATGACATCGAAATGGCAGCGCTCTAACATCTGTAAAGGAATAATCAAATATTCTCGAATGGATACGGCTTTAATAAATATAAAAGCAGTTTTTCTTTGTTTTCTCAAAATCAATTAGAAGTGAGTTACTCGGTTCTGCCTTTGGACAGGAGATTTATCCTCACCTTACTCAACTATATCGTACTGTTTGTGTATTGGGCTTGATTAATTAGTGGTATCCCCAAGCCTGGTGTTGGCTTCATGGTTAGGGTGGCGGCTTTGGATACTAGGGTCCTGAGTTCAAGCCTCGTTGGGCTGCTGAATTAATACACCAGGAGGTTGACTCAGCCTGTCATCCTTCTGAGGTCGGCAAAATGAGTCCCAGTGCACTGGTAAGGGGGACACTGCATCAGCAGCATAGCCGTGTCCCAACCAATGATGCAACCAGCAGCTGCAGGCTGAGATAGAGATAGAGATAGAGATATATATCCCCTAAAGGAAAATTGTTGACTGCGGGACAAACGGATGCTGCAGGCATGCCGAGACCAAGCTCCTTTTATATTATAGATGGCTACATGTAAAGCAATAAGATAACAGTTTATTATTGAGTTTCAAATCGAATTCACCTTAGATTGTTCAAAGCTGAGTATACTACTTCTGAAATACTTTGCCATGCTTTCTTTAGCAATGAGCTACACACGTTTTTGGGGAGTTTCTTTTGTATACATAGCCGAGGCTCATGGTAGAGCCAGTACACTGAACGGATCAGGATGTAACAGACAAAATCGGGACTCAAAGCAAGCACGCATGGGGTGAACAAGTTGGATCCAGAAGAAAACTAAAAGGAGGGAAAACTGAAAAATTGGAAGGAGGAGGGATTTGAGCAGGGTTAACTAGGGTAGAAAAGAGCATTGTTTTGGATTGGGGTGGATCTGAGATGGTGGTGGACAGCTGTCTTAAAGACCTGGAGGGAAGAATGAGATTGAAGAGGATGTGGAAATTGATTCCACAGGTGGGAAAAATGGGGAACAAATTAGTGGAGGTGAGCAGAACTACTTGAAGTTTAATGTATTGTTAAAAAATAAGGTTCAAATAGATTTTTTTTTCAGCTTCTAAAATAAGCTTGATTTAGCATCATGGTATCTTTTCTTTTCATTTTGAACATTTGTATACCATGAACTTTTAATTGCTTTTCTATTGAAACATTGTATTGTTTTATTCGGTCCAGATGCATACCCAGCAGGAACAATCAGCAGAGATCGGCTGAATCGGAAGGCTCATGTCGCCACGCGTGCTTTCCAGGCGATCAGAGCCTTTGTTAACAATGAGCCAGCTGAGCTTTTAGCTGCGCTGGAAGTTTCTGGCCGACTCCTTCAGGTAGCTTATTGGCAGTGTCAAGTGAACCAGAATCCTTGTGGTTATACTACTTATGTTGCACAAACATGATTCAATTTCAAATTAATTACTGTTTTCACACTTCCAACACTGACATCCAATTCTGCAATTTCATGCATTAACTTAATAATCCAGCAATTCTCCAAGAGTTGCTGTTCATTATGTTTAATATCCACTTTGACAACAATTTGTTTCATTTGACAATGCTCAAGACTCCATTTTATTTTTTTCATCTTGCTGACATCATTTAATTACAACTTGATGAAAGACATGCATCACCAAATTTGAGTGGTCTCCTGTGAATTTCAGCTTGTTTGATATTCGTTCATAACAAACTTGATGATATACCTCTGTTACACACAGCACATGTGATTGTTGGCACAATCTCTGTTTTACCCAGACTACTTTGATCAGAATTTGTCGCTCTCTGTACAGCTTCCTCAGGGTAGAAGTTTGGCCTTCACACAAGCAGAGTCAGTTGTGGTTACATTTGAAGTGAGGTATTGAATGGAGGGGGAGCATACGCCAAATACAGATTTGACAAACTTCTTCCAGGTCTTTAAGGAAGGAGACGGGTTTAAAAGTTCAGCCTTGAGATTGGTCAGTTGTTGTTTTCTGGCTCTCCTGAGTGTGAACACACATTTTGCAGGCTTTGTGGAATGATCTGAGGTTGCTTTCGGTTGGATTTGCCTTTACTGAAAATGCAGCAATTTGTTTGAAGACAACTGCCTCATGACAGGATTCCTTTCACCAGAGGTGAGAGGATGGGTGTGATAGCTGCAGTTGATATAGGATAAACCTGTGGAAGAGAGAGAAAGACAGACAGACAGACAGACAGACAGACAGACATGTGGATTCTCAGAAGAACATCAGATGAAGCAATTGGAGTTGTGGAGGAACAAATGACATTTGAAAGAAAGTTGATCATTACCATGTCCAGAACGGAAGATTTGCCATTGGTAGAAATCTGAGTTCGAAAGTTTACAGATTAGGTCATTCCAATGGAATTGCAGAAGTCCTTTGCTGTATTGCTGTGGTTGGTTGAAGAAGTACCAATTTCCAGACAATTGATGTGGTGATAGATGAAATTGCTGCATGTAAGGAAGAGAAAATTGGGATGGGTGGTTATAATGTACTCCATGTTGGTCAATGGATGGATCAACATGTTGTAATCACTGGAATGAAGATGTTACAGCACAAAATAACTTGTTGTGGTGGGAAAAACACAACCAAAGGTACTGCTGGGGGTTTTGAGGGGCAAGAGCAGTCGTACATGGACAGTGAGTTATGGAGTTCTTGATGTAAACTGCAACTCCACCATTGGGATAGGAAAGACAATAGTTGGGGAGAGACAGAGGCATCCTGTAGGAGGAATGATTCTGTTGAGAAGATAATGTCATTTTTAGCTTCAGAAACCTGAATCTCAGATGACAGATCATGGCTGATTCTCTGGACATATTTCAGGCATTTGAACTTCCTTGTAAAATTGGTGTCGAAGAAAAGTTTGCGTCTCTCCATAACCTGGCAATAGGAACTAACTTTTGGTCGATTGACTAATTTCCTGTCACTGGTCGCCTACTTGTTTCTCTGGCAATAGTGCCACAACTGTGTTCACACCAAGTATAAGAATAAACAAAGTTAAGTGTCAGGAGGTGTTCTCTCTTGGAACAGTTGGTGTATTTTTGCTCACTTGTACCCATTTACCAGCATCAGATGCTGTGATGTGTTTGTGTTACTGAAATGCAAGTTTATATTTTGAGTGCATGTTGATTTTTGTGTCCTTATTCTTGTGCAGTGAGGAGCAGAGGGAGAAGACAATGTCGAGTTTTATTACTTACGAAATCGAAAGATTTCATAAGTATATTGATCACTTCCATCCTCTGTTGGATTCGCTATATATGCTAGATATCCCTTTTTGTAGGGTTGTGTGTGTGTGTGTGTGTGTGTGTGTGTGTGTGTGTGTGTGCGTGCGTGCGTGCGTGCGTGCGTGCGTGCGTGCGTGTGTGTGTGTGTGTGTGTGTGTGTGTGTGTGTGTGTGTGTGTGTGTGTGTGTGTGTGTGTGTGTTTGCAATGCGAGGCTCCACAGCACGAACCAGCCAACCGATTTCGATGAAACTTTGCCAACATGTGCAATATGTGCTGGGAATGTGCGCATTTGAATTTCGTTGCCTCACAACCACCCGTTGCTGGGCAGTGGCCGAAAAACCGCAAACAGTATTTTCAATACTTGTCCTTCAGTTTTGAATGTCGAGAAACGAGACTTCGGAATTAAACACTTCGAGATATTTAGAAAATTTTACTTGAGCCTATTTTTGATTGAGGTTTTATTTTTCAAATGGTAGTCCTTCAAATATCGGGTGTCTATTTACCGTCATTTTGTATGAGGGGCTTAGGAAAGTGGGCGGAGCTTAGGGAAAGTGGACGTGGTTGATGAAAAGTGGGAGTGGCATAGGAAAGTGGGCGTGGCTTATGAAAAATATTGTGTGGCTCAGGAGGTGTGGTCAAACGAGCATTGAGAGAAGTTTATCGGGTTTTCCGTGTGTGTGTGTGTGTGTGTGTGTGTGTGTGTGTGTGTGTGTGTGTGTGTGTGTGTGTGTGTGTTTTTGCAACGCGAGGCTCCACAGCACAAACCAGCAAACCGATTATTTTTCAAATGGTAGTCCTTCAAAAATAGGGTGTCTATTTACCGTCATTTTTTATGAGGAGTGCCAGTTGGCAAAATACGCAATAGGAAAAATCTTGCCAGGCAGAGGAACAATTGTATGTGAACCAATACGTCTTGGCAATGAATCTTCGTCGGTGGATCGGTCAGAATGAAAAGCATAGTATCCAGCGCTTCGATCCTAGCGAATCCCTCATCGCCTACCGGCTTGTTTGTGTGTTTGTTTGTTTGTAGGCACGATAACTCGAACGGAAGAAGCTACCAATGCCAAATTACACCACGTGATTCAGGAGGGTGATGGCTAGCGCTGATTAGATTTTGGTCGAAATCGGTCAAAGGTCAAGGTCACAGTGAGGTCAAACATTCGATTTTTGATGGTTTAGTACAGAATCATCATAGAAACTTCTGGTTTGCATCGCTACCTTCTCTAGAGACAGCTTTTATTAGACAAGGTCAGAGGTCAAGTTGACGATTTTGTAAGTACCAGTCTATGACTGCTTGTTTGTTTGTTTGTTTGTGTATTTGCTGCATTATATTATTCTTAACTGAGATTTTCTGTATTGCAGCCAGGTGGGCGTCTTGCTGTAATTGCATTCCACTCAATAGAAGATCGGATTGTTAAGCGCTTCTTACATGGTGTCCCACAAGATTCTCCCATTGGATGGGGTGCTCGAGCACACATTCACAGCAGGTACATACAGATATATATTTGGGCTTATTGCACTTTGTTTTAGTTGTGCTTTCTTTAAGCTTTCTAGTCTTCAAATTTTCAAGTTTTATGACGCATTGTACTTTTATATATACATAAAAGAAGGACCTTTGCTCAAAAAGCACTGAAAAGTACAATGTTGGTCAGTGGCTCTTCCATGAGTTAAAAAAAAAAAATAATAAACATTAAAAAAAATAATAATAATAAACATTAAAAAAAGAGTACCTTTTAAAATGCATGTTCCTAAATTATTGTAAAAGTTTGACGACAAAGTTTTGGGGAGAGAGGAAAGGGCGGGGCATCTCTTAATGTGAAGCTGACGCATAAAGAGGTTAAATGGGCAAAGTACTAACAGTGGTGCAGTGGGACTATGACTGGACACAAGTAAAGGAAAGAGCAGGAAAAAAAAATGAGAGAAAAGCTGAAAGAGAAGAAAAAAACCGGTAACCTGCAAGTAAGAGGATTTGGTTAGGTAGGATTCATGATTGTAAAAAACAAATAGTGGGTAAGGATGGGGCATTACATGAGACAGTGTTGCACCATATTCTAGAGGGGAGGAGTGTGTTGAAGAGGAGGATTAAGTTGTTGGAACTCAACAGGTACATGTATTGGCTAAACAGTTCTGTATATTCTGGGCCATTTTCCTCCACAAGTTACGCATACTGCAGTTACTTTGCAATCCATGGCAGAGTTTCCCAGTCTGTGCATGCATAAATGGCATGCAACGGCTTGTGGTGTCATATTGTGGTTGTTTTTTTAATATCTGATTCATCAAAAAAAAAATTGTTGTAGTGTGAGTACAATTTCCTCAGACAGTCACTTCCTCACATTTGAATCATTGTATTTGCTTCAGTCATTATTGTGCTTGCCTGACTGAAGAAGAAAGAAAGAAGTACAAATTGGTACTTTAGTGATTTATTCTGGCGTCTTTATCAGTGTTGGTAGTTATGGAAATGCTCGAGAATAGAAGGATTGGCTTTTAAAAGCTTATGGCTTCATAGCAGCAGACTTTTCACAGTGGAATATTATACACATGTGATGTGGAGCCTATATCCCCCCCATTTCTCCATCTGGAGTATTTCCTTAATCCATGATAAAGTCAACTTGGTCTGTAAGAAATACTCTGACAAAGAAGAAAGTAAAATATGGCTCTAAAATTTAGAATATATTGTAATGGGGGTGTGATGATTATTCCTTTTAGTGTGTTGGTTATGATGATGGTGTTTAAACCAGAACAAAACTAGAAAGAGCAATCAGAGATTGCAGCCCTCACCAGGACTTGTTTTGTGTAGTTTTGTGTGGTGTCTTTTGTGCGGCATTTGTGTACTGTTGTGTTTTGTAATTAATAAGAGACATAATTAGAACTGCCACTTTATAACTGCTGGCAGTGATGACCGGGTATCAAGACGTCCCGCTTTGATTGGACACCTGACCCTGACCCATGAGTTTTTTATTTATTATTATAATTATTCAATTGAATTCAGAATGGGATTAAAATAAATTCAATTCAAATAAAATGGAAGACCAAATAGGTCCAGTCCTGCATTGGAGTAATCAGAAGGAACCCAAACAAGAAAACATCAAAGATGAAGTCATCAGGAAGAACCTGGATAGGATCGCATTACAGCTGCTACTACTCTACCCTCAAATCCACCCAGGCACAGCCAAGTGAGCCATCAAAAAAAACAAAAAAGAACCCAGATCAAAAAAAAAAAAATTCTGGAAGTTTCATGTCTTTGATTAAGCAGTTCCAGAGAAAACATTATTTAATATTTTCTTCATTTCAATATGGCTCCCAAACCATGTGACCTATCAATTATTCCTTTACAAACTTGTACACCCAAGGCTTGGGGAATATTTGTGTGAAGTTTCCTCTCGATCTGTCCAGCTGTTCTGGAGAAAAAGATTTTTTATAGGTTTTTGTGTAAATCCAATATGGCTGCCAAACCATGTGACCTATGACATCATATGTGTGAACCTTTTGTTCCTCATGGATAGGTGGTCATACGTGTAAAGTTTTGCCTCTATGTTCAGCCACTTGAGAGAAGAAGATTTTTGAAGGTTTTTTTGTTTGTTTGTTTTGAGAACAATATGGCTGCTGAATCACATGACCGATGACTCAAAAATTTTCATGCTGATCAAATGTAGCATTCTACATATTCAATTATGATGTCATAATGAAGGCACCTATGCCGTCATCAAAAAAATCGCACTCATTCCCCATGAGGAGTATTTGCCGTGTACCAAATTTCAATATTTTCCTTGGTGCGATTTCAGAGATACAGAGGTCCAAAGTTTTTCCGTTTTTCCAACATGGCTTCCACACCTTGTGACCTATGACGTCATAATTACTATTGCCATTCTACATGAGAAGTCGCATGTATGGTGAATATTTCATCTCAATCTAACAAGCATTTGTGGAGAAAAACATGAAAGTTATGTGGGGATAAACAAACAAACAAATGGACCCAAACGCAATACCCTCTCCTTCGGCGAGGGTAATAAATCTCTCATGTTTAAAACACAATGATGTGTTGGAAATGAAGTCCGGTTAATAATTAAATCCTCCGTTGCTCTCCAGTGGTTAGTGAATAAGAAGGGTCTCTTGGTGTTGAGCCGCGACAGCTTTAAAACGTAGTCGACAATGGTAAGCAGGAGATTAGACTTGTTTGTTTTCGTTGTGGTTGTTCACCAAACAAACAAAATCCATTTCGCTCAATTGTCTTTCTGATGTAAAACAAAAGACACGATTTAATGTTGACGTGTTGAGTGACTCATAAATAAGAAAATGCTTGTAAGGAAAAGCTTGCGAGCTTCTCACATGTCGTGATGACTAGCTTCCACAAAGTGAACTTTCCAGTGTTCTCTTTGCCTGTTGGCTCTCTGGAAAAACTCCACTGATTGGCTGCTAGTGTTTACACATTTTCTTTATTACACATATTAATGTTGGTGTTCAATAAAAGGAAAATTAATGAGTTATTACACTAGCTCTCCCCAGATCGATGACCAAAGAGAGACAATCGCTAATGATGTAGACGTCAGGCTAACTTGGATGCCTGCACAAATATCTTGGGCCAATGGACATGTCTGCCGGAATGAGTTTTCCACACGTCCGATGTTGTTGGCGATGGCAAAAGGGGTTGATGCAGATGTCGATGGGGCTGAACTCAGTGCTTTTGTGTGTAGGCTCACAGGAAAAGTGGGAGCCGATGCAGCTGGTTTTTGTTCTGCTGCAGCAGTAGGATTGAGTATTGGACTCTTTATCCATGTAGGCAGCCTTGAGTCTGTCTAAATTGACAGTTTCAGACTTCCCATTAAAATCAAGGATGAAGTACTTGTCCTTTCTGGTAATGCCTCAGAAGGGGCTCTGGTAGGGAGGTTGAAGAGAAGCCTTGACAGTGTTGTCGTGCACAAAAATATGGGTGCAAGACAAAATATATTTGGGCAGATGTGTGAATCTCTGCTGAGCTCTGGTAGGGATGTGATGCAACTCGCTCATTGTCTTTCACAGTCTGTTCACATAATTGCTCAGGTCCAAACTGGTGTGAATGCTCGTCAGAGCAACAAATTGCCCAGTAAGGTGAAGTGTTGATCCAAAAACTAACTTGGCTGCGCTGCAATGCAGATCAGCTTTCACCGTGGTACGAATGCCCAAAAGCACTACCAGTCAGTTTTTCCATCCAGCGATGAGGGTCTGCTTGTGCTCCGAGTGAGGACTTAGGCTGTCAATGGAACCGTTCGCCAAGCCCATTTGTAGCGGGTGGTAACAAGTAGTTCTGGTGTGTTTACTTCCAAGTAACTCGGTCAGCATATTGAAAAGTGTGGACTCAAACTGTCATCCTTTGTCAATGGTGATAATAGATGGAGCACCCATCTGGCACACTGCAACCCATCAGGCGACATTAAGCTTTGGCTACTGTCTCTGCCGCTATGTCAGGTATTGGAATTGCTTCTGTCCACCGAGTAAAATGGTCAACACATGTAAGTGGATATGTGTTACCGCCAGGTGGTTGAAGAGGATAGACTAAATCAATGTGCCTGTGATCAAAACGGGCATCAGGAGACACAAAGATACCTAATGGTGTTACTGTGTGACAATGTATTTTCACTCGTGGTCACCGTAAACAGGCTCTGGACTAGTTTCTCACATCACGGTTCATATCACACCAGACAAAACGTTGAATCACAAGGTGATGCGTTGCTCTGATACCAGGGTGAGATGGATTGTGCAGAGCATCAAATATGGCCCATCTGAACTCATCAGAAACATATGGATGAGAAGTGCCAGTGGATAAGTCGCAAACAATAGTGCCTCCAGAGATGGGGAGAGGTACTTCACTGAACTTGAGCGATGTGGAGCTAGCAAGGAGATACTGAAGTTCCTTGTCCCCCTGCTGTGCCAGCCTGTTGAAATTGATGGTGGTTGTTGTGTAGAGGGTGTTGATTTTGAGCTGTGTGAGAGCATCAGCTGCAGTATTCTCCTTACTGCTCACATGATGTATGTCGGTGGTAAATTGAGAAATGTAGTCAAGGTGGCAGACCTCTCTTGGTGAATAGTGATCAGCTTTTACCTGGAAAGCATGTGTTCATGGCTTATGGTCAGTATAAACACAAAACTGCCTAACATCAAGCATGTGACGAAAATTGCACATTGCGAGGTAAAGTGCCAGCAATTCATGACTGAAGGTGTGCAGTACCTTGTCTCTGCTGGCTGCAACCTTCTACATGCTGTTGGAACACTTCACCAATTGCTACATCTGACACGTTCACCATGATACATAGTGGGCATCTGACTGAATAGACTTCATTGCGGTAAATGCAGCAGCACATTAGTCGGACAAACCTGAAGTCTTTTTGGCTCATTCCTTTGTTGTGTGAGGAGGTCATTTAGTGGATGAAGGGTGTCTGCACAGTTTGGGATAGATCTCTTAGAGAAATTCCCCATGCCCAGAAACTTCCTTGGCTTGCACACTGATGTTGGCTGCAAGTAATCCTGGATCGCCTTGACTTTGTCAGCTAGTGGAGGGATGCCATGCTCGTCGATCAAGTGCCCCAAAAACTAATGAGGGCACCCCAAACTGACATTTGGCAGGATTAATGATGATGCCATACTGTGATAAGTGACTGAATATGAGCTGAAAATGCTGTTAATGTTCCTTGTTCGTCTTCTTAGCTATGAGCAGATCATAAATGCAGGCATAAACGAAAGGAAAATCCCGGATGACCTCATCGATGAAGCGTTGAAAAGTTTGTGCTGCATTGCGTAACCCGAAGGGCATGTGCACGAACTTGAAAAGGCCAAAAGGAGTGGTAATGGCTTTCTTGTGTACATCAGCTGGCTCTATTGGAATCTGATGATACGCTCTCACGAAGTCAAGCTTCGAGAAAACTTGCTTTCCCCGGAGTTGAGAAGTAAAATCCTGCAGGTTAGGTACAGGGTAACAGTCTTGTCCTGTGCTCCAGTTCAGTGCGCAGTAATCACCACAGGGCCTTCAATCCCCAGACGTCTTCTTCTGGACCGTATGTATAGGTGAGGACAAGTTGCTGCTTGAAGGTCAAATGATACCCAGCAAAAGCATATGGTCAAACTCCGCTTTCGCAATTGCGTAATGATCCAGACCTAGTCGACGTGGTCGAGCCGTGACTGGAGGACCACGCGTGTCAATGTGATGAGTGGGTGGAGTGTTTGACCGTCACCTCACTGTAGTTTGGCCGAGTTAGACTGGGAGCTTTATGGCATTTCAGTGGGTGGCTCAATTTGGATATCCTGCACCTATTGCGCTATCTCTGGCTGAAGAGAAGCCACGACATGTGCAAATTTTGTTTCCTGTGTTGTGGTGCCTCAGGTTAAAAAATGTGCATCAAGTTGGGTGAATCGTATGGTGGGGTCATTTGCACAAAACAGAGCTAACTTGCTTCAAGCTAACAACTGCGATGGGAGGACTTTCATTTGACACGGACAACCCTAAAACATAATAGAATATGTCATGAATCACTCGTCACATTTGGCAGATTTAATCACGTCGCGTTTGTCAGATCGTAATCACGTTGAGGTCACCTATTGGGATGATAATTCCTTTTAGTGTGCTGGTTATGAGGATTGTGTTTAAACCAGAACAAAATAAATCTCACTCAATGGAACAAAAGCAAGTTTTTAAACCAGAACAAAAAGTCGCCAGATACAATGTCTATGGAAAGTGTACACCCCCTTTCAAAATTTTCACCTTTTGTTGTCATAGCCTGGAATTAAAATGCATCAAATCAGACTTTTTCCACCTTTATTTACACATTGTAACCCACAACTTCCAAGTGAAAATTTTTTTTTACAAATTTCAGAAAATTAATTAAAAATACAAAATTAGAATATCTTGGTTGGATAAGTGTCCACCCTCTTTATAACATAAATTGTAAATGAGCTCAGGTGTAACCAATCACCTTCAAAATCAGACACCAAGTTAATTGGCCTTCACGTGTGTTAAATTGTAGTGATTCTGATTATTTCAGAATAAAATCGGTTGTTCCTGTAGATTTCCTCTGCTGGGTAGTGCATTTCACAGCAAAGACTTAACCATGAGCCCAAGGAGCTTTCAAATGACCTCTGGGATAAAGTTGTGGAAAGGCACAGACCAGGGGATGGGTATAAAATATTTCAAAGGCCTTGAATATCCCATGAAGCACAGTCAAGACAACACTGGGGAACTAAGTTTTTGTTGCATTGATACCAGCACTGATGATACGCTCTCACGAAGTCAAGCTTTGAGAAAACTTGCTTTCCCTGGAGTTGAGAAGTAAAATGTAGCCATCTTACCTTAAGCCATCTTACCTAATTTGAGTGTGCTGAATTCAAATCTGAAGTTGGTTTCTCTCTGTAAGCTCCAGATTTTTTGCAATCCACCATTATCAACATTTATTTGGTAAGTTACAATTTGTATTAAAAGTAAATTTATATTAAACATATATTTTGCAATTCAACATTTTCAACATTTATTTGGTAAGGTACAATTTTAATAAAAAGCAAATTTAAATTAACATATATTTCAACATAAAGACGATAGGTGATTCAGAACAATTGATAAAGATGGAATGCAAAGTTCAAATAGGTCCTATTCTGGCAAGAATTTGTGCTTGTAGCTCTTGCATTTGTGGACTTCCACAGGGCAATCTCGTTTGATGCGCCAGTAGTAGTCTGCCATCATATTTTTGTCCCATCACCCTTGATAGCGCTCTTCCATTGTCATGAGGTCCTGATGGAAGCGCTCTCCCTGTTTCTCACAGCCCCAAGGTTTTCAGGGAATTGATCAAGGTGACTATTCAGGAAATGGAGCTTGACACACATGTTGCACCCAAGATCGTGAAAAGCCAACAGCATTCTAGTAACCAGAAACTCAGTTATCTGGCTTTTTGTTACCAAGAAGGTTTTGTATAACTGCGACGAAAGACAGCCACGCTGTCTTCTCCTTGTCATTCATCTTCCTTACAAATTCCTCATCACGTACAATGGCACGAATTTGAGGTCCATCAAACACACCTGCTTTGATCTTCTCGAAAGACAAAGCATGTAAAGCAGATGTTGAAAACATTCACCATCAGTACTCAATGCCTTCATGAACTGTTTCATCATGCCGAGCTTGATATGGAGTGGGGGAAAAATGATCTCTCGGCTGACGATTGGGTCATTCACAATGGCATGCCTGCTTCCAGAGTTTCACGGATGGGCCACTCCTTCTGGATCCAGTGTTTCTCTCGAGCTCGGCTGTCCCACATGCAGAGATGGCATGGAAACTTTGTGAAGCCTTTCTGTTGACCAAGGAGAACATTGACCATTTCCAGGTCCACACAAATGATCCAGTTGTGCTCGTGATATTTGAGTCAGTCAATGACCATTTTTATGCCATTATGTTCTTCTCGCAAATGCACCGAGTGACCAACTGGAACCGCTCCATAAACATTGCCATTGTGCAAGAGAATACACTTGTGGCTGTGCTTAGAGGTATCCAGAAATAATCGCCATTCTTTTGGATTATACGAAGTAACACCTAATTGCCTGAGAAGACCTGGGATATCGTGGCAGCAAACAAACTGCTTGTCTTCTGAGGAAAAAGGCGACAAAGATCTGGTCCCGCTTTCGGAAATATGAAACATTTGCAGTAGGGTGGTCCTTATTCCTCAACTTCGGATTTTCTAAGCTCCAACCCCCGGGATTCATTGGAATAGTCGAGAAAACTCTCCTGGTGAACTTTTTTCCAATCGGACAACATTTACCCCTCCCAAATCGACCTTGAAGTTTCACCCTGAAAAAAAAATGTTAGGGGGTGGTGAGAAGAACGAGTAATACACATTACACAAACACACAGATCGACGTATCACATCAAAAGAGACGATTGGACATTACAGGAGCGTTTAAAGTTCAGCACAGGTCGATACGTCGTCGTTCTAATGTCAGCCGCCCCGAGAAACTGAGGCTAAACTTCAAGGTCGATGAGGGAGAGGTAAATGTTGTTGGAATTTGAAATAAAAACACCAGAAGAGTTTTCTCGACTATTCCAACGAATTCCGGGGGTTGGAGCTTAAAATAAATGAATTCGAAAATTTACCCCTGAACGAAGGACCACCCTGACATATATATATATATATATATATATATATATATATATATATATATATATATATATATATATATATATATATATATCTTCTTCTTCCTTCGGCTGCTCCCGTTAGGGGTCGCCACAGCGGATCATCCGTATGATCCGCATAGTGATTTGGCACATGTTTTACACCGGATGCCCTTCCTGACGCAACCCTGGTCGCCTCTTACGACACAGGGATATGGTACACCTATTTAACCGGGGTATACACCGGCCCAGTATACTGGTACTCCTTTCGCCGACCTCGGAAGGATGACAGGCTGAGTCAACCCCCTGGTGTATTAATTCAGTGGCCCAACGGGGTTTGAACTCAGGACCTTTTGGATCCCAAGCCGCTGCCCTAACCACTGCGCCAACACCAGGCTTCATATATATATATATATATATATATATATATATATATATATATATATATATATATATATATATATATATATATATATATATATATATATATATATATATATATATATATATATATATATATATATATATATATATATATATATATATATATATATATATATATATATATATATATATATATATATATGCACTCTATATGTACGTTCAACACTGTGTATGTACCAAAGTTTTTTTCATCGTGTTTATATATATATATATATATATATATAAATAAAAATATATATATTTTGCTGCGAATTTGCGCCCGCCGGCGTGCGAACGACCACGTAACTGGAATCGCGGCACGTCGCCCACCGGATGGACAATTCAGTCGTGACCCTCTCGGAACAACGCCGGGAGCTAGTCACTGGTGGGGGTTTAACCTCACCACGATCGTGCCAATTGCCCACCCGCGCAGGATAGGGTTGCTCGCCAAATTCGATCTACCTAAGTGCCTGCGCGAATGGTCGACCGGGCGATCGTACCATGCCACAGGCCGACTCCGGACACGAACCGCTTAAGTGGTCCGTTCCGTGCTACAGTGATAACCGAGCGGTGTTATCGTCGGCCTTGACGGTTCCGATTAATTACCGGGATGTTGAACCCACTACGAACCCCTTACGTGAAGCAAGATTGAAATTCAAACGAAGGAAAGGACACAGCGAAACGGGGAACAAGTTCACACAAGCACGTTTATTCACACACACACAGACAAGCACGGAAGGCACGTATTTACAGTCACAATCATCAAAATACACATATAAAGTGAAAGCAAGAGTTAAAACCGACTACGCGCACACACAGCACACTTAAACAGTTCTACTTGTCGGACAGGCGCCACCCACAGTCATTTACACAAACGCAAAGACAAGAAAAGTGGCGACTTCCCTGTGGGCCGTCGAGTCCTCCTCCCACGTCCGTCAGCGTGGTCGCGCCTGGCCCCGACTCCTCTCGCGGTCTGCGAGCTCTCTCCGGCGTGGTGCACCGAGCTTGTGCCGCGCATAGCTCGCATTGTCTGCCCGACAGCTCGGACGGGGTTTTGGAGAAACGGACGGGGTTTCCGGTGCTATTTACGCGCGGAAGCGGGGTCTTGGGACCGCACCGAAAGAAGTCCAGACCACCAGCCAAGACGAACGACGAGACCAGCTCCAGGACGAAGAGGAAGAGGAAGAGGAAGCGCGCCCACCCGTGTCCGACTTTTATAGCGCAGGGCTCTGCCCTTCACTCTGCCCCGTTTTCGGGTCCACCCTCCTTCGAGAGGGTTCTGGAAAAGGGCTGTTCCCTCACCCCGACCGCCTCACGCTGTCCATCCACCAATCGGCAGTGAGCTGCCCCTCCCCCTTCCCTCACACCAAGCGCGGGGAAGAATGGCGGGAAAACCCACCAGCATCGTTGGCGGTTTTTGTTTGTTTGAAATCAAAGATAGGGAAAGAAAAACGACCAACTGGAGGATCGCAGCCCGAATGGATCACTTAAATTCCCTCGATACAACGGGTTTGGGCCAACTACACATGTACCTTTGGAGATATCTCACCTGAGGGCCCTTTATGGTGTAATGCGAATTTCCACAGCCGTAACAATATATATATATATATATATATATATATATATATATATATATATATATATATATATATATATATATATATATATATATATATTGTGACGTCCACGGGACTTGAACAGTCCCGCCAACGTAGAATGAGCCGAAACGATGGAGGCGGTTTATTTATTTATAACCCAAAGATGGCGGTTCTAATCGCTCTACCGCAAACGGGACGAGGAAGGTGGCACGAGTCGCTTTTCACTGAGTTGATAACGTTTATTCGTTTTTATTATTAACCAGAAATAACAAGACTCGGCAAGAAGAGGGATCCGGGGCGATTCGACGGGATGGTGTGGGATCGGGCGTGGGGAAAACACAGACAATTCCAATGAATATACAAATCTCAAACCCTCTAAGGCGCCAGGTACACACACACACACACACACACACACACACACACACACACACACACACACACACACACACACACACACACACACACACACACACACACACATACACACATACACACATACACATACACATACACATACACATACACATACACATACACATACACATACACATACACATACACATACACATACACATACACATACACATACACATACACATACACATACACATACACATACACACACACACAAAACGTAGCTATTCCTGGTGGTCAGGCTGGACCGTGGTGTGGACGCAACAGTCCCTGGATTGACGTCGGACGAGCTGGCCTTGCTCTCGTCAGGGGGGCAGGAGAAACCGTGGTGCTGTCGACCTCCTGGTCTTGGCCCAAGTCCGCTCACAGCCGCCAGGGAACCAGTTCTGGCGCCAAATTGCGAGCAGGAGAGGGAGGCAGGTCCGCCCGCCGTTCGACCCCGTACTCCGAGCCAGCAGAACCCCAGAGCCAACCAAGGTGAGGCACGAGGCTCAGCAAGGCTACCAGACACGATCAAACCAGGGCCGAATCAGCGCAACAAAAAGCATGCTCCCAGCACAACAACCTCCACCCCCCAAAAAACGGTCTTTCTGTCCCGATCTTCTTCCTCTCCCTTTTCGACCCCGAACAGAACCTTTTTATCCTCCCGTCCTCGTCACTTCCAATCGAGCCGTTTTATTGGCCCACCGCCGTCGCCTTCCGCCAATCGTGATCACGGGGCGGAGCAATCCGCAGCACTGTCCTGTGACGTCACGGCAAGCCTCCAGAGAATACTAAAAGGGGTTTACGCAGACACACTTACCATATCCCGTGTCCCTATCTAATTACGTGACAATTATCATTTCCCCCTTGAAGAAATGGACATTTACTAGACAACTTATCACCACTGAATTGCTACTTATTACATCGAGATCCTGGTACACTCGAACAGCATGGCATACCTAATTAAACATCCTAATTACCCTTTGAATGCATACCCCCCTCAAACGTAACAAAAAAAAAAAAATATATATATATATATATATATATATATATATATATATATATATATATATATATATATATATATATATATATATATATATATATATATGATAATTATCGTTGCAACACCAACAAGTAAAATGCCAGCCTGACAAACAGCATTTTATTTGAATGTGTGCTTGGTTGCAAGCCAATGCAACAGGTCAAATTTGAATGTGTGCTCAGTCCTGTAATTAAGGTTTCAAGCATGGCTGAAGCCCTATTGAATTCGTTAGTATTATTATTATTAAAGGCGTTTTTATGTTCTACTGACCGATTTTGTGGCGGATCTGGAGGGAAAACTGTTGGATGAAATTCAACGAAACTTAACACCATAATAACTCTTCATCTGAAGTTTATACTATGAAACATTTGATGACGTAGGTCACGTGGTATGGCGGCCATATTGGATTTTCTCCAAAACCTATAAACATCTTCTTCTCCAGAACGGATAACACGACAGCCTCAAACTTTTGCACACATTTGCATTGTTCCATGGGAATGTTAAGTTGTTAATTTGGTCGAAATCGTTACATAATTCATATGATTTAAAATGATGCCGATTCCCCTCATTAAATATGCAAATGAGAGTTGAAAAAATTTAATGACACATTTAGATAGCACATAAACAGGGGACTCCCAATATATTTATACTATGTCTGTATTTGACCCCAGTGAGCCCCCAGCGCCCCCCAAAGTTGAAAATCACGCATTTTTGAAATGTCATAAAATGAAAACAACGCTTGAATGAAATTCAATGAAACTTAAACAGGTAATAACTCTTCATCTGAAGTTTATACTTTGAAAATTTTGATGACGTAGGTTACGTGGTATGGTGGCCATATTGGATTTTCTCTAAAACCTAAAAACATCTTCTCCAGAACGCATAACCCAACAGCCTCAAGCTTTTGCACACATTTGCGATGTTCCATGTGAATATTAAGTTGTTAATTTGGTCAAAATCGTCACTAAATTTATATTATTAAAATTATGCCGATTCGCCTCATTAAATATGCAAAATAAGCAAATGAGAGTTGAAAAAATCGAATGACGGATTTCGATAGGCCTTAAAGAGGGGACTCCAAATATGTTTACATTATGTCTGTATTTTACCCCAGTGAGGCCCCAGAGCCCCCCAAAGTTTAAAATCACCCATTTTTGAAATGTCATTAAATTAAAACAATGGTTGGATGAAATTCAATGAAACTTATCCATTTAATAACTCTCCACCTGAAGTTTATACTTTGAAAATTTTGATGACGTAGGTCACGTGGTATGGCGGCCATATTGGATTTTCTCCAAAACCTAAACACATCTTCTTCTCCAGAAAGGATAACCCGACAGCCTCAATCTTTTGCACACATTTCCGACGTTCCATGGGAATGTTAAGTTGTTAATTTGGTGAAACTCGTTACATAATTTATATGATTAAAATGATGCCGATTCGCCTCATTAAATATGCCAAATATGCAAATGAGAGTTGAAAATTTTTAATGACAGATTTAGATAGTTCATAAACAGGGGACTCCAAATATGTGTATACTATGTCTGTATTTCACCCCAGTGAGGCCCCAGAGCCCCCAAAGTTTAAAATCACTCATTTTCGACATGTAAAATGAAACCAAAAGAAGATAGAGCTATAGTGACTGCACATTCTGGAAGATCGTTTAACGTCCTACAAGTTCGCCATTTACATTAATATGCAAATGTGTAGTTATTGGACTTTTTTTGGGACTTGAAACTTTGTCCAGCCTCGATTTGTCCAATGTGAAGTTTCTTTCTTTATCATGTATTGCTATCGGCTTTACAATCCTTCATTGATATAACATGAGGGACACCGTAGCGAGACCCCATTGCAGACTCAGTGCAAATTAAAGTCCTTTGACGTCGGATGCACGAGTTGAAGCCCGGGATTACTGGTTTACCAGTTTTAATTTAAGTTTAGCTTTGTTTGGAAAACAGAAAACCAAAAGCTTCCCCTCTGGTTACAGGTAAGGTTTAAATTACTTTTAATATTATCAGTTATTTGTAATGTGCATTTAAAATCTGCCTATCACAAATGTTGTATTAACCAACTCATCCTATTTCTGGCCCATCCCACCATCCTACCCTACTCCCAAGGAGGGTATTACAAGATTTGAAAGAATGCAATGAAGCTCAAAATGTGACTATGCAGGAAGCTGTCAAGTGGCACATCATGTCAAAGAAGGTTGTAAAAGCAACTTTTGAAGAGGTTGAACGAAATCCTTGTGCTCGCTCAGCCAAACTTCGTGCTGCCATCAGGGTTTGAAGTTTCACTTGGATCACTTATTTTAAAATACTCAAGATGAGGCTTGTGAAGGAGCTTGTCAACAGCAGGGCAGCATGTTGACCGACAAAATGGAGGTGCCAGGTGGAACAGAAATACAAACATGCAATAGCAGGAGAGTATGAGAAAAGGAATGATAGGAAGGAAAATGGATGATTCGATCAGCAACAAGACAAGAGATTGGGAGTGGGTATTAGAGAAATAAGGAGTTAGTGATTGCGAGTAATTTTCAAACACTACAAGGATGAGCAAGAGACAACAGAAACAGGTAGTCTGTTCCGCAGACAAGAGCATAGACAGATGAAGGGATGGAGTTCAGATTTACATTCACATTACAATTGTGTAGGGGAACCATGTGTGGGACTCTGGAGCAATGCATGTGGACTGGGTGAGGATGGAGGGATGGGAGTAGTGAAATGAGCAAAAGCAAACAGTCTGCCAACCTAGCGGCAATGGGCACAGAGCAGACCTTGGAACTCGGCCTCCTACTGAGATGTCCCAATAGCATGGAGAACCTTGGACTCTCCTTGGCATGAGCACAGTGGGAAGGAGATGCACCAGCCCAGAATAGGGAGCCATACTCTGTGAGACCACAGATGAAAGCCTTATAGTCTGTAATGAGTTCTGAGCAACTCGGATCGACTTGGAACTGTGTATAATACTGAGGCATCAGCCTGCCTTCGAACAAGTTTTGCAATATGGTCAATCCAAAACAGATTGTGACCCATTGTCTTTACTCCTTTTAAAGTGCTGTGCACATTTTGTGGTGTGGAGGCAGACAATGTTGTTTCTGAAGGGATAACGGGCTTCTCAAAAATGGGAAAATAATTGATGATGTCAATAAATATATTATTTGTTTTGTAACTAAGAAAACTTATTTATTTGTTTCTTGAAAATACTGTAATCGTTCACATTGTTCATGACAAAGAACATTAAAATTCCACTGACATTTGTTCTCAAGATTTTCCCTCATGAATTTTGCTGATACAGAATTAAGACATAATTTTGCGCTTTATTCTCGAAACTCATAGAAAACTTTAATCATCAACGTTTTACATCAATTTTACGAGTTTCCCAGGGATAATGACAGTCGCTTTAAATTCCTGAAACTTTCCTTTGCAGAAAGTGCCTTTCAAAAATGGGGCAAAAACTTATTTAAATAAGTGAAAGGAGTTCAAGAACAATAAAGATACAATTTGTTACCTCCACCACTGAAGTTGAAGGAGGTGATGTTTTCCACCCCTTTCTGTCTTTGTTTGTTTGTCTGTTTGTTTGTTTTTGTGCAGGTTTTCTCAAAAAGTTGTGGACGGATCTGGATGAAATTTTGTGGACGGTTTGGGTGTTTGCAAGGATGAAATGATGAGATTTTGGTGAAGATCCGGATCCGAACACTAGAATTATTTTAAATGATTCTTCATCATTGAGAGATGGGGCTAAATCGATATATAGCATCATATCTCAAGAAGTTGTCGACGGATTCTGGTGAAACTTCGTGAACATGTTGGGTGTGTGGCAAGGATGAATTGATTCGATTTTGGTGAAGATCCGAATCCGGATCTGGATACGAGAATTATTTAATCTTTAAAGTGATTCTTCACCATTGATTGGGTGAAAAATTATATAGTACTGTGTACAATGATATTTCGAAAATGTATTGGGCCCGATTGTGTTCTCGTGGATCAGGCTTACGTGGCGGAGGTATGCGCTCCATAAAGTTCCCTTCTACTTTATTTATCTTTTTTCCTCTTCCTCATACTCTGCAGCCGCTGCTAACACGCTAAATTTGTTTGGGGGAACTTGTCACGGCCCATACAGCATTTGCTCGAGTACCATGATGGCACTGTTTCCATGGAGACCACTATGGTGTTAAGCATTGCTGAGCATTCTGTTCCGTCGGAGTGCTTTCTTGAGCGGTTTGAATCGAGCAATCCACCTGTCAAGTGATAGCAAGCTACTTGCCAATGGAACACACACAGCCTGTGTATGCATTGCATTTCTGCTGAAAAAATATTATCCAACTTGATGTGTTTCTAGAAACAAATATAACTTCCTTTTTGCTTTGAACGAGATACGATTTCAAATATCACTTGTTTAAGGAATACTTTTGGAGGAAAACACACAAGATTATTGTCTCGGATGAAGTATAACTGTCTTTCGAATAGGCATCCATTAAATTAATTACTTTATTTTAAAGCACGCATTTATGTAAGTACTGGAATTATCAATAGCACTTGAGTCCGTTAATTATGTAATCCTATTCTAGGTACGGCACAAGATGCAAATAATTTTGGGTATTTGATGCCTTTATTCATAAAAATGCATTAAAAGTCCATGTGTTTTTTTTTTTCTTTTTCAGCAATCCTCAAAGCATGAAAGCTGAAAGATGAGCCAACAACAGATGAAAGGGGTTGTAGGTGAAAGGGCAGAGGGGGAGGTGTAGGAGGGATAGTGTGAAAGAAAGCTATTTTGGAGGCCCAACCATGTGCCAATATTTGACCATGTCTTTGGGGTTATTAAGCATCGCGTTCCAGTGATCCAGTTGCTGACCACGAGAATACATGAAAGGTCCCAACAGCACACGCCCCAGGGGCCTTTCTCCTGTGGAACATGACCATAAATAAAAAGATCAGGGATTTTTTTTTTCCCCTCGTGCATGAGTCAAGAATCATTAAATAAATAATTAATCAAAGCCTTCACCAGCAAGACTCATCATTCAAAACAAATAAGGTCAACATTAATAAATGCAATCTATTTAATACATTTGAACTGTTATATATTTTTTCTTTTCAAACTGAAAAAAATGTAAATGGCAAATTGAGGGGGGAAAAGCAGAAAGTGGAAGAAGTTAGTAAAAATAGATAGAGGGTAGAGGAACAATAAGGTGTTACGAAGATGTTTAGACAACATTTATGGGAGGGTGGGAGGTGGGGAAGGGAGGTTGTTTGGGTGTGGTGAAAATTCCCACTATCTGTGCATCAACAATTATACAAATAGCTGCAAACTCTTGAAACATCGTACCACGATATCATTGTTTTGTAAACCTTTGTAACATCTCACTTCTGAAATGCTATGTGATAATCCTTTATGTTCTCATTGCTGGAGGTTACAAAGGCCAGGTGCATTTTGCATCATTAAGAATAGATTATTGCTCTGATCATCATTTTCCTTTGCCTTGCAGTGATGGTTATTAACCCACGCGTGTGAAGTGAAAAGTGGGGTTAAAGGCGCTGTCACACCTTGACAATTTAGCCAGCGTATGCCGACTTATGAAAAATTTGTCTGAAACGCTGGCACACGTCGAATATGTTATGGGTAAGTTTTGTATACGTTAAGAGCATGCTGAAAAACACTGGCTTTCATCGTTGTACTTTGCGGTTGTCCTAAAATTTTAGCATGCTTGAAATTTTACGACGTATGCCAGCGTATGACTCACACGTTCTGCTACGCTGGCCATAAGTTGTAGGCACGTTATACGATCGTTGACACACGTCGACACACGTTACTTGTAAGTTACTCATGAGTCGAAACACGTCGAGGTAATGATTAGCGTACCCGAAACTTATTTATAACCTATGAGTAACGTGTTGTAGGCACGTTATGCGATCGTTGACACACGTCGAGGCACGTTACTTGTAAGTTACTCATAAGTCGAAACACGTCGAGGTAATGCTTAGCGTACCCAAAACTTATTTCTAACCTACGAGTAACGTGCTTTGAACCTATGTGTAACGTACCTCAACGCATATTGACGTATGTAGACTATTTGATTGACGTCTTCCGGACGACCACAGAACTTACTGAACGTGTTTCTAATTTACAGCTACCGTATAATGGCGTATTGGCAGCGTTAAAAAAAAAAAAACCAATATCTTCCAATATTTCGTCACGTGCCGTTACCTCACGTCCAATTGCCTCTTCAGTTTGCTCATGTCTTATTCTTAGTTCCTCCTCTGTGAATATTTTCTGTTTGATGATATTGTCACGTTGACGTCGAAACTTAAAAGCAAATGTCCAAATATATTTTAAAATTCGTGATAGACTAAAAAAAAACAAAAAAAAAAACAACAACAACAACTTCAGACATTTCCTCACGTGCCTTCACGGAGCCAAGGAGAAAAAAAGAAAATGTGCCTTGACGGAGAAAATAAGTTTCGGGTGTGCTAAACATTACCTCGACGTGTTTCGACTTGTGAGTAACTTACAAGGAACTTGTGTCGACGTGTGTCAACGATCGCATATTGTGCCTACAACTTATTCCCAGCGTAGCGGAACATGTGAGCCATACGGCGAGTACGTCGCAAAATTTTCAGCATGCTTGAAATTTCACGACGTACGAGACGTACCACGAAATATGACAGCATACTTCATCATTTTTCAGCATGCTCTTAACGTATACACAACTTACCCAAAACGTATTCGACATGTGTCAGCTTGGTTCGGCAAATTTTTCATAGGTCGGCATATGCTGGCTAAATCGTGAAGGTGTGACTGCGATGTTGACACTTTCAATTTTCAGGCGGTTACGATTTAAATCGGCATGCGGCAGGTTTTTAACAGGCTACGCCACGAGTTCGTCGGCGATACGTGCAGCGCGCTATGCCTAAGTTAAACTATCGTTGGGCATAGGTTGTGAACGCTGACAACAGGCTAAGCATTCGTTGGTATATGTTATCTGTAAGACAACGAAACGTTCTGTGCCCGTTACTAATATGTTATGCATACGACCAACACCTTATGAATATGACCAAAACTTTAAAAAAAACATCAATTTCAGTGTACGCCAACGTTTTACATACATTTTTATTGCTGGCTGTCATTGCTGTCACGTTGTCATTGCTGGCTAAATCGTCAAGGTGTGACAGTGCCTTTAGCAGTTGGTTCATGTCCATCCATCTGTCTGTCAATGTCAGTTTATGATTGAGGAACAACTTTGTTTCAATTGAATGTTATATTTTGAACACAAATCGGAAAACAAGCCTGAAGTTGATCAGTACTTTGTCTCTTTCTCTGAATTCGTTCTGAGTGGAGTAAGATAATTTTTTTAACTGTTTGCCTATCTGACAGTCAAGCACATTAAAAAAGTTATTCCAAACAGGAAACATGTGACTTGTTAGATAAAGTGGTGTAATAGACAATGCGTCAATGGCAGTAAATTCCGGAATTAATTTATTTATACAACTTTTACAATATTTCTTTTATTTATATTGAATGAAATACTTGAACACTGCAGAACACAAATCTGTTTCGTATCACTACAAAAAAAAAGACTGCTTCAATAACGCTAAACTTCCAGAATTGTTTTTGAACAATCTTTAAAATCATTGTTTTATTCAAATTGGTGAGCTCTCCTTCCAGGCCCTCTAAAACTAAGTTTCCAGTCTTGAAACGTTTTGTGTATTTTGTTATCGAGATTTGTGTCAGGGCTGTGGGACTGTACTTATTTTTTTAACCTCCGCCATCTTCGAAGATAGATGGAGGTTACTGTTTTCACCCCTTTCTGTTTGTTTGTTTGTGAACAGTATTACGGAAAAACTCCTCGATGGATTTCGACGAAACTTGGTGGGGGGGTTAGGTATGGTCCAAGGATCATGCCATTAAATTTTGGACTTGGTCCCCCCCCCCCAAAAAAAATTTTTAGAGAAAAGAATATTTTTTTTTTGCATTTCTATATGTTTTAAGTGATTTCCAACCCCCCCCCCAAAAAAATTGTTATCCCCCCAAAAAAATAGAGAATTTTTTTTGCATTTCTACATGTTTTAAGTGATTTCCAACCCCCCCCCCAAATAAAAATTACCCCCCCAAAAAATCGAATTTTTTTTTGCATTTCTACATCTTATAAGTGATTTCCAACCCCCTCCCCCCCAAAAAAAAAAATTGTTAGAGAAAAAAAATTTTTGCAACTTTTTTTTCAACCAAATTTCGATTTCTTTTTTTTGCATTTCTACATGTTTTAAGTGATTTCCAACCCCCCCCTCCCCCAAAAAAAAAGTTGGAGAAAAGAACTATAACTCTCTCAGCACTGTTGACATCATATTTAATGAATAAGATATAAGGTTCACTTGAGTGACCCAGCAGTATTGGCGGCGGAGGTTTTGCACTCTCCCGAGTGCTCCCCCTCTAGTTTCGTGTTGTGTTCATAACAGTTTTAGCGGGTAGTTGAATTAGTTTATTGAAAGAAGCAGGGTGAGGCCTCGTGATAAGTTTAGCATGAAGTCAGTTGAGGCTTTGGGAGTATGGGGGTGAAGAAGGTTATAAATAGAGACCGTAGGAGAAAGGATGGGTAGTACGTAAAATGTCACATTTGATCAATGTGAGCCACGTCAACAATGGGAGAAGTAGAGGGTTCTTATTGTTGCAGGAAGAGTGAGGAAATCGTCCACTTGAGGAAGGTTATTACCGGGTTGAAGGAACGCATCGATAATTTGCAGCAAGAAGAAGAATGTGAGAAATTTGAAGATAATAGTTGGTTACGGTTGGTGGAGTGAGGTTGCTGAGGATATTGGAAGTGGTGATGGTGCAATGGGGCGGGCAGTGGTGACGGTGCAGCGGGGGTGGGCGGTGGTGACGGTGCAGCGGGGGCGGGTGGTGGTGACGGTGCAACGGGGGCGGGCGGTGGTGACGGTGTAACGGGGGCGGGCGGTGGTGACAGTGTAACAGGGGCGGGCAGTGGTGACAGTGTAACGGGGCGGGCGGTGGTGACGGTGTAACGGGGGCGGGCAGTGGTGACGGTGTAACGGGGGCGGGCGGTGGTGACGGTGTAACGGGGGCGGGCAGTGGTGATGGTGTAACGGGGGCGGGCGGTGGTGACGGTGCAATGGGGGCGGGCATTGGCGGGGGCGCAGTGGGCACGGGCAGTGGCGGAGGTGTGGAGGTGCAGCGGGAGCGGGAGCAGGCAGTGGCGGAGGTACAGCGGGCACGGGCAGTGGAGGAGGTGCAGCGGGCATGGGCAGTGGCAGAGGTGCAGTGAAGGAGGTGCAGCGGGCGCGGGCAGTGGTGGAGGTGCAGCAATAGAAATTGGTTGAAATGAGGTATGGGAGGCAGTTTTTGTGGGTGATGAGATTATTAAATATGTATATTCTTCATTATGCAGGAAGGATTGTAGACACAGAATTCTGTGTAGTGTTGAAGGAGCAGGAGTTAGGGACATTGAAGGAAGGGTAAACAATATTGTGTCGAGTCATGGCAGGAAGAAGTTGGTTGCATCCACCTAGGTGTGAATGATGTCGGGAATGTTTATTCAGAGGTTTTGAAAAATTGATACAGGATATTGAGTAAGCGACTGAAAGCAAAGGGTTGTGAGGTCATGTTTTCCGGGATCCTCCAAAAATTAGTAAACAATATAGAAATTTAGCAGAGCAATAGATGTCAACCAATGGCTGGAAGAATGGTGTCGGGAGGAAGGTTTTACATTTTGGAAGCAGTGGGAATCATTTAGGGGACAAAGGGACTGTTTCTGGAATGATGGCTGTATATTAAATAGAAAAGGGGCCAGCAAGGTTTTCAGTGGGAATTGAGAAAGGAATTCAGGCTTTTTTAACGGCAGCGGAGGGTGGGGAAGCTATAAAGGAAGGAACGGATGAAGTAATTGGGATGAGTAATGCCAGGCAGGAAAATAGAATTTCAGGAAGGGAAAAGTTAAATATATTTATACCAATGCCAGAAGTTTAAATATTAAGATGGAAGAGCTTGAAGCCAAAGTAGATAGTGAGGAGTATGATATAGTTGCAGTGAGTGAGAAATGGTTTAAGGAGGAGAGTAAATGGAGGACAGGATTAGAAGGCTACAACATGTATCGGTGTGATAGGAAGGAGAGAATAGGAGGAGGAGTCGCAATCTGGGTAAAGGACAGCAATGCATCAAGAGAAAGGGGTGATATTAAGGAAGGAATAAATGTTGAGGATTCTGCGTGGGTAGAGAATAGAGATTCTAAAAACAGTAAGATACTGGTAGGATGCTTTTATAGGGCTCTGGGTGGGAAGGAAGAGGAGGAAGGAGGAGTTCATAAAGAATTCAAAAGGGCATGTGGTAAGGGAAGAGTATTGATTATGGTGGATTTTAACCTGCCAGGGATAGATTGGGTCCAGGAACAGGGAAAGGGCAGAGCGGATGAGGATTTCCTAGTTTTATTCCAAGATTGCTTTTTAACCCAGTTTGTAGATAAGCCCACGAGTAGGAGTGCAGTGTTAGACCTCCTTTTAAGTGACAATCCCAATATGGTGGAGGAGGTGGAGGTTGGGGAGTATTTAGGAGCAAGTGACCATAACATTGTGTGTGCAAAGATTCTGTTGAAGGTTAGAGTTCAGGATAGTAGGGTAAGGCTATTAGATTTCAGGAAGGCAAACTTTGAGGGTATGAGGAGAGAATAGAGGGGTATGGTGATGTTGATAAGACTTTTAGGTAGTTTGAGTATTGATGGGTGATTGTGTATGGATGTTGCTGGTGGGGGTCTTGTTAAAGGGGGTTGTGTGGTTGATGTGTGTTTTTAACCAGGCCCATGCCCCCTCTCCAAGGGGAAGAAAAGAAAAAAATTACAACCCAAAAAAATACAAAAAAATAATAATAAAATAAAATACAATTTTTTTTCTTTCATTAATTAAAAACATTGTTTTGTTTTACATTTTCTTTCTTCAATCTTGGGTTGGTGTGGTGTTCACGCAGGCATGATGGGCTGAATGGCCTCCACCTGTGTTGGATTTCCTTGTTGTCCTTGTTATTAAAATTGAAATACATACTTGAACACTCCATGGGGCATCGTGTTCGATGAACTCCAGTTATGATTTAGTGATTATATGCCTCCAAACTTTCTGATTGAAAAGGATGCACAAGAGGTCATTCATCTATGTTTATTCAAAACACTGTTAAGACGAGGCTCTAAAAGTATCTGCTAGAAATAGGCAATTTGATGAAGTGCTTGCATCCCACATTAATGGTACAGTACCGCACTGAACGGCGAACATATCGACATGAACAACAAAAAAAAATTTTGGGAGAGTTACTTTTGAAATAGGAATCTCTTACATTGGCAATAATATGAGTCATGCAACAGATGACTTGGATTGTTTTTCAGATTACTTTATTATTATTATTGTTGTTATTATTTTCTCTTTTTCTTTTACTTGTGTTTTTTTATTATTTTTTTTTTTTAACTCGACAATTATCAATTATCAACTCAATATTACAAGATAAAAATAATATTTCTAGATATATGTTTGAAATGATAATGAGCTTGTCACACCTTATCTCCATGGATCTGGTCTCTAACAAATGTTCCAAGTTTGAACAAAGGTCTTCTCCTACAGCCTGATCTCAGACTGTCAGTTCAGATTCAGACCCGGTCACTATACCCTAGACATGCTGCTTCTGCTCTCCCAACAATGTATGGAGGCCTTCAAACTCAGACATGATGATATTAGGACCCTCTCTGGAGATACTGTATCAGGGCCCTCTTACTTTCTCCACTCCCGTAGCCAACGTGTGGCTCTCAACAAGATCCTTTGATATCCACTCCCTGTCAATGCTGGAGTGCCCCAAGGCAGTGTCCTTGGCCCAGTCCTGTTCCTAAACTTCATCAACAATCTCTCTGAATCTCTGGATAAATCCTCCTTTATCACTTTGCTGAAGACTCCACCCTCTGCCATAGCATCTCTCATCCTTTTAGATAGCCAGGCAGCAGCCTCTTCCCTCTCTGCAGAGCTTGATATAATTATGAGCTGATCAAGCACTTGGAATATGTCTTTCAATCTTGACAAATGTCACATTCTCACTCCAGTCAATCTCATTCTGCCCTCTCTTGCTTCAAGACAGCTGTTTACCACCATCTCAGGTCATTGCCCATCCACAACGATTACTTTTCTACCCCCTTTGACCTTCTCCAAGCCCACTCCTTTCTGGGTTTCTAGTTTTTCCTTCCACTTCTGTGATTGAGAGTTTGTTGCTGTATTCATCTTGTTTACCCCTGGTGGCCTTCCCTTCCTCTCAATCTTACCCATGCCCCTTATTCGTCGAAGTTTGTAACTGGGTCGGGATTCAAACCCAGGCTAGACAGCTTCGAGGCAAGTGTGCGTACCTCCTTGGCGATGGTGTGTGTGTGTGTGTGTGTGTGTGTGTGTGTGTGTGTGTGTGTGTGTGTGTGTGTGTGTGTGTGTGTGTGTGTGTGTTATTTAGAAATCGACTAGTTTTGGAATCTAAAGTTATTATTCCATATATGAATGATATCAAGCCTGTTTGTCTTTTCGCACTCATGTTCAAATAATAGCTCAGAGAGCTGTGAAGTATTTTGAATTGTATGTGATCTCTTTGCTGCTTTTATTTTATGATAAACGATATCTTGGCTCCAGCTTGACGTTTGCATTTTAGTTAATGTGTGTGTTCCAAGGTACTCGTTAAACCCAAATCATTTCCCAAGACCACCCAACCAATTTACACAATATGAATCATTACTATCGAGCTTTTAGCATCACAAAAGAAGCCTCAAGTTTAGTGCTTCATTTTGCTTTGATCTGTGATTGTAAGAAACAATTTTTTATTTATTTATTTATTTTAATCTCAAAATGCTTCTTGTATTTCGACTTAGCTGCAGCTTGAGGACCATCATTAACCATCAGATCAGAGTGAAAAAGCCAAAAGGTTGAGGAGAGAGGTGATTTGAGTGGTTGCTTATAATCGCATGCTTGTGCAAACGGTCTACAATATCATGGTTTATTAAACATTGATGGAGGAGCTTGTACATATATCATGTGCAGAACAAAACCATTAAGAAAGAAATGTCAGCGTATTGCACTAATTATGCAAGGAAATGATTAAACAACGGATGCAGTTTGAAGGATGTTAACCTGGGATCCCAAAATCATGAGCAATAGTTTCAGGTGAAAATGCGTAGCTGGACATCCCAAACATTCACATAGTTGGAGGAATTTACTTCTTCTTCCTTCCAAGAAGGTCGATCAATCCAGGTGATTTCTCAATTTCCTTAAGCTTGCAATGTCCTCTTTATTAATTCAGCAAAAAAAGAGAAAAATCCTTGAAAAGTTGGGCCTTCATAATGACACAGACATTAGTAATTCACCATTTGTCCTGCCGTTTTGTCTTGCTTGTAGATCACTGATTATAACCGTGATTGCATTTCGGGTCATTGATTTCCGAGTGCCTCAAGGAGATTTCATGGCTGTGTTGCCAGATGCTTCCCCTGGTGTCCTCTGGAAACCTTGCAAAGCACATAATCTCCATTGGGGAGGCTGAGGAAGCATCGATGGCTCCCAATCTGTACAGCAGATGGCCAGTCTGTTGTTCTCAACGAAAGCTATGAAAGCACAGACAGACAGTTCCTAGATTTTTACTGGGGAGTCGATAGAACTCTGGCCTATAACTATGACTGACTCTTCTTCCTTGGTTTATTTGGGAGCACAAATATAATCAATGATAACATATATATATATATTGTCTTTTAATTCATAAAAAACTATACAACCAAATATATTTCCAATTGGTTACCTTTTTATGTTTATGTTAAGTTTACTTGCCTTTCTCTTCCTCATCGAAGTGAACTGAAATACAGAGATTGATTCGGTCCAAATTAGTTGGCAAAACCTGAAATTTGAAGCTTTTGTTAAATTCTGGGCAGTCTGTTCCGTTGACTGTTGCTGTTTTCTTGCACTTGATCAACTGGTTGTGATTATACAGCCACAATTTACAGTAGACACCTGCCATGCAGAACAAGGTAAAATTAGGAGTTACAAGGATCACATCATTAACATTAGCTTTTCCAACAAACCCACACATTTATTACCCCATGCACGTGAAGCAAAAAGTGGGGTTAAGCAATAAGTTGATGTCCGTATGTCTGTCTTATCAGTTTACGTTCGAGGAATAACTTATTTAAATTGAATGTTATATTTTGAACATGAATATTACGACAAGTCTTTAGTTTTAATGTAGTTTGGCTTTGAATTCATCTCGACCGTACATGCGCAGAAAGGAGTGAGATAATATTTTTACTCTGCCTGCCTGCCTGTCAACCCAAATTGAAAATCATTCCAAACAGGAAACTTACTTTTTGTAAGGGTGTCACAATGGACACAAACAACAGGCAAGAAGAAATAATGTAACGTGTTAGATGAGGGAGCAATGATGGAAGGAATGGTCGACCCCCTGCCTTCAGTCAAGAGGAGACCCTGAAACTACAAGCCAATCCACCCTGAACCAGAATTCTTCATTTATTTTTCATTTACCATGTTTTTGCTGCTTTTTAAATTGTTGTTTTCAATCCAACCCCCTTCCCTCCCTTAGCTAGATGTCTTAATGTGTCAGTGTGTTGGCCTTCGTGGGATAGTTCTGTGGCCTCTGTGTGTGTTAAGTGGATAGGTCATTTCAGCAAAGTGTTATGTGCACATCATTTGCTTATGATGCTTGTGAATCATTATTTAACTAAGCTTGTACAAGGAAGCCATTGTTTGCTGCTGAACTCGTACTGTGGAAAAGACCTGCACGTAGGAAACTGGCCCGATAGCATAAAAGGGGCATGTTGCCAGATACCAAAGGGTGTCTTTGCTCCCCTCCTCCCCACAAAATTGTGCAAACTTCCAGTTGGCTACCTTGCAGGCTTCAATCCGTATAGGACCTAGGGTCGTTTACGTCACTGCCCATAATCAAACAGAAGACCAAATACTGCATTGGAGTCATGAGGAGGAACCTGGATAGGATTCGGGTTTCAGCCGCTACTCCAAAACCCTCAAACCTATCCAGGTGCAGCCAAGTGGGCCTTACAGAAAACTTTCTGCAAGAATTCACTTCTCATTAGATAGCTAGATAGATAGATAAAGAAAGAGAAATAAAGAGTCAAAGAGATAAAAGAAAAAGCAAGAATTAGAATGAATAAAGAAAAATGTGAAAGGAACAAAGAACAAAGATGTCAGGAAGAATCCGGACAGAGAGATTTCAGCAGTTACTCCCCAGACTCAAAAATAGCAACATGTGCAAGCTACCAGAGGTTCAGTTCAGGAAGAATGTTTGTGAAGGTCGTTGGAGTTAGTCATTGAAGTAATGTTCTAAATGTCACAACCACAGTTACTGGAGTGTACCTGAAGAACTGGAGTGATTATCCAGTGAGACATTTAGTTTGAATTCAACTTCAACTTTTGCAATGGAAAAAATTTTTCACAGTTTTCACAGAATTTCTCCTGCAAATGTATGTATATATATATATATATATATATATATATATATAAACATCAACAGTTCGAAACTTCCAGAGAAACATTCAGTGATCAACATGGGAAACAAACATAATGTTGCACGAGTTAACATTTTAAAAACATATCACTGTTCTCAGTTTCTATGACTATGACATTGCTCATTACTTTGGGGAAGAAAAAAAACTGAAATGTATTCATTGGCATATCTTGCTAGTTTCCAGGCTGATACAACCCAATCTGGCAGCCAGACTGTCGCTTGGGGTCCACATTGAGTTGGCACGAGTCTGTCACAATCGTGAATTTTGCCTTTTTGAGACTTTAGGTTTGCACTTATGTGTGGTCTGGTCATTGCCTCCTGAAGATGATTTATTTGCAAATCGAACATGGTTCAGGGGGTCTTTAAATTGGATATGTCTAAGCTGTGCAGTGCTGGCTTGTGTATTGGGCACAGTGCAAGTACTATTCTGGACAGAGAATTCGCACAAGTGTGATCTATTGCACCGCAGTGTGGTCCCATTAGGCATCAGGACTTTCTTGGACCTTGGCTCTTGTCGTACCTTCATAGGACGACTTCACCTGGAAATCGGTTTTGATCGAGTGATTAAGAATTCTGACTTTGTCTGATATACAAAGGTGGAAAATTTTGACAAGCATGTCCATCGTTGTTGTCTGAAACACTGCAGAGACTGTCATATGAGTTGTTAGGTATTGTAGTGCAGACTGGTCTACTGAACATAATTTCGACTGCTGCAGGTAGGTTTGTGTCTGGGTGTAGTTTGCAATTTTAGCACAACTCTGTTGACGTCTTGACCTGACTGGTGGTGGGTATGAAGATGAGCTTCCAACCGGTTTATACCTTGAGATGAGCACTTACCATTGTCAAGGACAAAGTACACATGAGTGACTGCACAGGTGTAGTATACAATATCCCATGTGTTTCTGGAGTAGAGTACATAAGAGAGATCGGAAGGACCCTGGGTCAGCGTATTAAAGAACACCGCAAGGCCTTTAAATATAGTCACCCTGAAATATCGGCCATTGCGAAGCATCAGTTGAGAGCTGGCCATATTCCTCTATGTCCAAGGTCGGCAATCTGCGGCCCACGGCGCCTTGTCCGGATTTCCATTAGGTGCGGCCCGCGAAACATTTTTCTGAACTGACAGCAAATTTAACATATGTGAACATATGATTCTTCCACATATATCACAGTCTCTGTACGTCACAATAAATTATTTTCGCTTCCAGTCCACTTAACTTGGTCTTAAATATTTTTTCGTTGTTGTTTCAGATGGCTGAAGGTCTTAAGGTTCAATTTACAATTACATTTATTATCATTGATTTTAGGTGTGTTTGTTATTTTTTCGGGTTGGGAGAGGGGTGCGGCCCGCGAGGTGGCCCGAACAAGGCCCTGTGGCCCGCGGACTGGTTTAGGTTGCCGACGCCTGCTCCATATGATGAGATGAACATACGGGATACATCCCCAAACCATACTAGGAGGCGTACACTGGAGGCATGACACACTGGACAAACTGGGTCACCTCTGACAGAGGAGACCGTAACCTTGGTGCAGACGTATGGTCGTCTTGTACATCAGCACACTCGAGATGCTCTGGTAGGGGGAGAAAGGTGAAGACGAAGTGGGATGTGATGGCTTCCATTGGAGCTTCGAAACAACATGGACAGCGAGGTTGGAAAATGTAATTTACGTACACCTTTAATGGATGTGAGACTAATACGATACTACTTCCATGGGCTTGTGTTGGAATTAGCATATGGTCACATGATCTTGCAGAAGCAGCTCGGTGATTGGTCGACTGAGTAAGCCCACCCCATCCACCCGGATATAAAAGGGAGGAAAATAATGGGAAAATTTGCTCTTGAGAAAGACAAGTGGAGGTATGGCTTGCTATATTTCTGATCGAAACGTTGAGCCATTCAATACAACTATAGGTTGGATTACCCATTGTGGATCTTGTTGATATATGCATATTTACACAAACAACAAGACCCAATCACATCTCTTACCCATAATTAGAGGGAAAAACCAATCAGCTATCACCGAATCGATTACCTCAAGTGGCTAGGGTTTTACAAATGTATCCCCATGTTCTTCCAGCCAAATAAAGGAGCTACTGTTTGCTGTTTCAAAAAAACCCGACTGCTATTTAGAAAAGGGCTTACCTTGTGTAGCTTTTCTTGGTATGTATATATACATATATATATTTATATATATATATATATATATATATATATATATATATATATATATATATATGTATATATACATATATATATTTATATATATATATATATATATATATATATATATATATATATATATATTTGCGGTCACGGGTACCGAGACACCAGCTTTGTCACTCAGGGGGATTAATCCCCGGTTGTCCTCGGTAGAGCCGGACCTGGGGCCACCGCTCACAATTAACATTGTGGTACGGTGGGTTGTTTAAAACCACGAACGCCACCCAGTCAACCACGAGTTCCAGTGTCCGCCATCTAATTAATCCGTTTAACTAGAGGTCACGTGGTTACCTGAGTGGGGAGCGCGCCCTCGGCAAAGCACCAACATTATCTGATTAGATTTTAATTAGGGCGGTCGAGCGTTTTTAACCGCTGGTGCGTGCCGACGATTTTTTGGTCAAATCTGTGGTAATTACCTCCCAGTCTATCTCAGTTCGAACAATGCTAGACGAATAGAGGAAAGGACAAGCACGGACAGGCTGGAAATCGACAAATAATTTATTACTAATAAAATAAATAAATGAAAAGAACTTTTTATTTGCTGAGGTAAATAAAGAATTTCAAAGCAAAATCAATCAAAATGCCAGGAAAGAGACAAAGAGCAGAAGTTTAACGGGGGTTGACTTACTTACAGCAAAACACAGACAAGGGTACCCAATGGATCATTCAGGGGGAGGGGAGGGGGAGAAAATCGTCTCGCTCACCAGAAAGTCGTCCGTGAAGCAAAAACGTTCTGAAATGCGTGCGTGTCACGTCTGTCGCCAGCACCCAGCTTTGTCGTACAGCCTTGAACGCCATTCCACACACTCGCTTGCCGAAGCTCTGGGCAGGACGAACCGTCTCGCTGTTGGCGCTGGCCAGACACCCACACGCGCTCTTCCTTCTCCTCTTTTGCGTACCTACACCCGCTTCTTGCTCGCTTCTCTCTCGTACCTCTTTCGTTCACACTTTTTTATTATCTCAAAACGTATCTTTCTCTTCAGAACGTATCGCTTTCGCTTTTTCTTCACTCTCAAAACGTATTGCCTCACAGAACATCTATCTCGCTTCAGAACGTCCCTCTTTCGCCTTTTCCTCTCCTCACATCTCTCCTCGCAGAATATCTTTCATATCTTCGGGGTATCTCTACGGGGTACCATCCGCCCCAAGCTCACCCCACCCCACTGGGGCACGGTTACCATGATGACCCATGCACTTTCAAAAAAAGGCGGGCGTCGGAGCTCGCGAAAGAATGCTGCTGAGGAAAAACGAGGGCGGACTTCAGAGCTCATGAAAGAAATGTGTGTGAACGTGTCTGTCATAAAGAAAAAAAAAAAGAAGCTTTCCATAAGAGAGGGGATCTATCCTTTACCTTTCTCAACGCATCACATTTAAGATCCCATTAGACATGGGGATGGGGCTAATCTGAACATGCATTTAAGGAAATAACTGTCTGAGGACCTGGATGTGTGGATGCATTCATCAGACCGGATTCTAAAATCCGTAACGAGATATATATATATATATATATATATATATATATATATATATATATATATATATATATATATATATATATATATATATATATATATATATATATATGTGGGACATTTTCATAAAAGCGGTAACGGTAAAGACTTGCCGAGAATTTTTATCAAGCATATATTGCCCAGTCAGTGCAGAGGCCCTTATGGTGATCCTGCGTTGCTGACATCATTTGAACATTTTTCTCAGCCTTATAAGGGGTTCAAGCACTATTTTGAGGATATCAAAGAAAGTTGAGTTTTGAGTTTGTTCTTTACCGTTACCTTACCCGCTTTTGTGAAAATGTCCCATATAGTGTTACGGTTGTGGAAATTCACAGAGCACCATATAGGTCCTTAGATCAGTTATGTCGATAAGTCTGTGTTCAGATAGATTTCCCCACCGATGTTGAAAGGGATTTATTCGTGTAACCGGGCTGTGATCTTTGAGGTAGCCGTTTTTCTTTTGCTATCGTTATTTTGGGCCAACCGCATTTCAACCACCACAACCACCTTCTCCACAACGCCGACCACAACCACCTTCTCCACAATCGCCAACATACCCACAGACAACGAAAAACACCTTCTCCACAGCTGCCTTCACAACAAACACCTTCTCCACAGCTGCCTTCACAACAACCACCTTCTCCACAACCGCCTTCACACAACCACCTTCTCCACAACGCCAACCACAGCCACCATCTCCTAAACCACATCTCCCCCAATAACCAACAACGAACAACATCGCTTCACCTTCAACTCCGCAAACGCCGCCATCTTTGTGCCGGTCACAACGAGATCGCTGCAAACAGACGCGGGGGTTTCCTCGTTGTGCAGGGATGGTGATTTCACCCATGTCCGCTCTCCTTTGTTGGCGCCAGCATCGATGATCTCAACCACGTCCACTCGCTCCGAGCTTCGCCTCGAGATCGGATCAGGAGATTGAAGGGGGCGGAGCCAGCGGGGGGTCAGAGGTGAGGGATCAGAGATCAAACCTCACCTCACGGATCCCATATAACAGCGCGTAGAGCGCCAAGTCAGTCAGTCGGTCTGGGTTTGGAGTGGTGTGAAGAGCAAGGTTCGAGTCCAGTAGAGGGCAGTGGAGGTCTGGGTTCGCCGAGGCGACGGGAGCTGGGAGCGCAGCCAAGCCTGCCGTGCCGCGCAGAACTGCGCATTCGTGTGCGGGACGTGGGGAGAGCCGGAGAGAGGTCGCCAGCCAGCACGAACGGTCCGAGGTGATTGGGCTTCGGGACAGTCCGAGCGGCGCTGAGGGACGGAAGGGCTCTTAAAGAGAGCATCAACTCTAAGAGAGGAAAAGACTTGTTCGTTCCTCTGAGGCATTGCCGGCTGGGCCCAAATCACCAGGCCGCCCGAGGAGGCCTGGGCCGAACCGCGATCACGCCAGCTGCCGTGAGGACGGGACGTCGCGGGTTGCCCCAGCGAGGCACCACGAAGGAGAAGGTAACCAGCGTGGCCTCTCGGAGCTCCTTCGGTCTCCCGAGCTCTGAGAAACATTAAAGGCTTACGAGCCCGGGCCTTTCTTTCTGGGGTTTTGAATGAACGTTGTGGCACCATGTCTTTAGGTAGAACTGTATAAGTGTATGTAATTAATAGAACGGTGGTAGTTCTTTTTCTTGCTCGCGTCTTGTCCCTACCCCCATTCATTGCATGCTTGTATATCCCTGCATTGCTGCTTTGACCGTATATGTGTGCAAATAAATGTGCTTGTGTGAATGTTAATCCGTCGTCGCGTCCTTTTCCTTCAAATTGAACTGCCGTATTGCATTCGGAATATAGCTGGCTTTTAATAGCCGATAAAGTAATCGGGTCCAACGGGGCTGCGCGATAAATATCCCACTCGGTTATCCCAAAACGAAGCGAGCTGCTTAAGCGGCTCGTTTCAAGCGGGCCCCATTGAGGTACAGTCTCTCGGTAGTCTGCCTGCGCGATTAATTAGGTATATCGACAATTCGGCGATTCATCCTGTAGCGCGTGTAGAGTGTTGACTAGGCTGTGGTGTGCATTAAAAACACACCCGTAGCTGGGTTCCGGCGTTTGATCCGGAAAGCTGCGGCTAGATTGTCCATTTGGTGGGCGAGAGTGGCCGCCATTGGCTAGAAGCGGTCATCCGCACGCCGGCGGGCGGAAATCCACAACAATATATATATATATATATATATATATATATATATATATATATATATATATATATATATATATATATATATATATATATATATATATATATATATATATACCTATTCCTATAAAAGGCATCTCTTTCTCTCTATCTATCTATTTGTTCTTTGCACGGCTACATCTTTTGAGTTCCAAACTCGAGGTACAAATACAACTTTGTGTGAGGGCAACATAGATTATGTGGCCATGGCCTCGCATGAGGATGTGGGGTGGGATTGGGGGGGGGGGGGATAAATTCTCTACGAAAATGTGTGCTGTGTAGCACCACTTAGTGGTGATGGCAGAGGGTATTACAATTTCCTGGTACTTATTTACATCTCTCTACCCGCGAAACGCCGGGTAAATCTGCTTAGCATAACTTAACATATATAACATAACAGCATAACTTAACATAACACAATATATCTATACTAGTGCGGTATGCTTACACATTCTAAGCAATAACAAACCGTGCTTCCCCATTGTCTCGGGTCACTCACCTGCAGTGTACACAACAAGGCTGCACTTATTTTCATTTGCAGATGCTTTCCGATGGTTCTGTGATTTTTTCCCGGTGGATTGGCTTCGATGTCCGTCAGCACGCAAAAATTCAGCTTTCTAGCTCACCCAGAAGGTACTGAACATTAATATCATTGAGTCAGCAGTCAGTGAGTGGTTCGAATGAACTTTATATTTTAGATGTATATATATATATATATATATATATATATATATATATATATATATATATATATATATATATATATATATATATATATATATATATATATATATATATATATATATATATATATATATATATATATATAGCCTGGTGTTGGCGCAGTGGTTAGGGCAGCGGCTCGTGATCCAAAAGGTCCTGAGTTCAAGCCCCGTTGGGCCACTGAATTAATACACCAGGGGGTTGACTCAGCCTGTCATCCTTCCGAGGTCGGCGAAATGAGTACCAGTGTGCTGGGCCGGTGTATACCCCGGTTAAATAGGTGTACCATATCCCTGTGTCGTAAGAGGTGACCAGGGTTGCGTCAGGAAGGGCATCCGGCGTAAAACATGTGCCAAATCAGTATGCGGATCATACGGATTATCCGCTGTGGCGACCCCTAACAAGGGAGCAGCCGAAAGAAGAAGAAGATATATATATATATATATATATATATATATATATATATATATATATATATATATATATATATATATATATATATATATATATATATACTGTATCTCAGTTCCTGTCTGTGTGTCGTAAGTGCCACCCATTCTACAGGTCACAGCTTCTCTCCTCTCCCCCAGTGTAACAAGCAGCACCCATTAGCCAGGCCATGCCTTTCCCTCCAGCGGGCCAGAAAAGTGCCACACAAAGCCATGGTATGTTACTCTTAAATCAGAGATGTTTCGTATGATACAAATTGGGGCTTTTTTATTCTTATAATTAAAATTCCCAAGCAATGCCGGCAACAGCGATACTGAAATGGGGGTCAAAATTGCATTCTCAATGACATCATATGCAGCAACGTCTTTTAAAAAAATCCTCCCACAGAGGCAATGATGTCAGTTTTGCAAGGTATGCCATTGTCTTTCATTAAATACTTCCATTCCACTATTTTGACTCATTTCAGTATCGCTGCTGATTCTACCATTGCCGTGATTGCCTCCGTGCGTGGTATGTCGCCTAATGTGTGAACTAAAAAAATAATAATAATAACAACATTGCTGTACATGTTATGCCTGGTGTTGGCTTAATGGTTAGGGTGGTGGGTTTGGGATCCCAGGATCCTGAGTTCAAATCCCATTCGGCTGTTTAATTAATACCGGGTGGGGTTGACTCTGCCTGTCATCCTTCTGAGGTCGGCAAAATGAGTTCCAGCTTGCTAGTATCCCGTGTCAGAGTGGCGACCCATCCAGGATTGTGTCAATAGCCAAGGAGACTGCTACGGCAGCACCAACGCTCTGCACAGAGTATGGTCCCAATTGCTGGATGTCATTGAATTTTGCGCGATGGGATATTAGGCCTACATAATTAATGTTGAGATGAAAACAAAAATGGCCACACAACAAAGGGAGACTCCACAACAAAAGGAAACACCTTGATAGCCAATGACAAAGACAAGTTGCTCACAGTAAGTCACTCGATGGAGTGACACTCCACAAGAAAGGGAAACATCTTGACGGCAAACGAAAAAGAGAAGCTGCTCACTGTCAAGCTGAGACTGAGTAAGAGCGGCAATTTTGCCGAGACAGTATCGTCATCCACCATGCAGAGTGCCATTTGCTATATATATATATATATATATATATATATATATATATATATATATATATATATATATATATATATATATATATATATATATATATATATATATATATATATATATATATATATAGCCTGGTGTTGGCGCAGTGGTTAGGGCAGCGGCTTAGGATCCAAAAGGTCCTGAGTTCAAGCCCCGTTGAGCCACTGAATTAATACACCAGGGGGTTGACTCAGACTGTCATCCTTCCGAGGTCGGTGAAATGAGTACCAGTATACTGGGCCGGTGTATACCCCGGTTAAAATAGGTGTACCATATCCCTGTGTCGTAAGAGGCGACCAGGGTTGCGTCAGGAAGGGCATCCGGCGTAAAACATGTGCCAAATCACTATGCGGATGATACGGATGATCCGCTGTGGCGACCCCTAACGGGAGCAGCCGAAAGAAGAAGAAGAAGAGATATATATATATATATATATATATAAACATATATATATAAACAACA
>NC_140965.1:77532466-77659606 GCF_056783735.1 Eptatretus burgeri
AATCCTTTATCCAAAACCATGATTTTTTTTCTACCCCCGTAACCCAAGCTCGACAATGCAGTGTGTGTATCTCGATGCCATCCTGTCAGGCTGATCCATTCAGTGAAATGGCTCTTCCACGCGTCTTGACTTTGAATCCAAAAAAATAGAAATAAAACAGGACAGAGACACACGCATTGATTTGTTACGAGTCGGTCACTATTTTGCAATACATGCTTACTGATGTCACAAACTTTTCACGTATTCTGTTTTATCACACTTTACACATTCATGTTTTGACCACGAGCATTCTGACAGTTACACACACACACACACACACACACACACACACACACACACACACACACACACACACACACACACACACACACACACACACACACACACGTTACTTCTTGTACATCATTATATATTGAGAAGTAAAAGACAAATTTGCTCTTTCTTGAACTACTTTGAGTGTCATTCCGAACCCCTCTTGAATGTCCATCATAACTCGAAGTCAAGTCTCCATCTACATTATAAAAGTGAATATGTATCCAGTATTGTGTTTGTTTGTTTTGTTTGTTTGTTTGTTTATTTATATATGCTTCAATAACTAAAAACACTGCTCAACCAAATCAAACCAAATTTTGCATGTTGCTTAAGGGTACCCCAAGTATGGTAGTCAGTTTAACAGATCATCATCTTCTTATGTGTATGTATGCCTGGTGTTGGCTTAATGGTTAGGGGTCCTGAGTACAAATCCCGCTCAGCTGTTGAATTAATACCAGGTGGGGTTAACTCGGCCTGTCATCCTTCCGAGGTCGGCAAAATGAGTGCCAGCTTGCTGGTATAGTGTCGGAGTGGCGACCCGTCCAGGATTGTGCCCAATTGCCAAGGAGACTGCTTCGGCAGCACCAACGCTCTGCACAGAGTATGGTCCCAATCTCCTCTCCTCCTTATCGATAGAACGTTTAAACATTACGGCGATGTTGAAATCTGAGTAAGAATAATTCGAAACTTCCAAAATGTTGCATTTCACTCATTTTAAGGGGAGGTTTAAACCAAAGAATCCAACACTGACCGTCGCAGCGAGGGGGGAAATAAAAACGGAAGAAAATTGGATGAAAATTAACGTTTTTAGATAAAAATTCATTTTAAGTGAAAATCAGGCCTGTAATATAAAGTCCATTCAGACTCCCTCACGGCTTTATCTTCATTCTAATTCGATATCTGAATTCATTGTTTTTGTTGTCGCTGAGATGGTTCAAGTTTTATTTCAGTTCTAGTAAAATGTTAGAAAATCGGACGCATATTGGCATTTTTTAGACAAAAATGCATTCTCATAGCAGGGTTGAATGTATCTGGCCAGACTCGATGTGGGGAGGGAGAGGGAGGTGGGAGTAGCTAGAGGGGAGGGGGTAGTGAGGAGGCAGATGAGAGAGGGGAAGCAGACTAGGAAGGGTCGGGTTCCCTGCGAGGGAAAACTAAAAGTTATGGATCGAACTGAAGTCGAAATATATTTTTTCATGTTCCCGGGGAATAAATAAATAGTATATTTCAGGCGAGTCATAACTCTTTTCCAGCTATATAATTAAACAATACTTAGATAAACCTTGTACGTAATAAGTTGAGTATTTGGACTGACGATAGAATAACAATATTTATTAATAATGTTTGGTTTTTAGGATTTTTTTTAATTTGTGAAGTAAAGTTTATTCGATGTAAGTTAGTCAATGTAGGTTCTCCCCGCTCTCAAGTCAAGTCGAGCAAGTTAATCCTCCCAAATCAATTGAGCGAAGGCAGAAGTAAATCACTCCACACCCTCTCACCCCCTAGCATCCCCTCACCCCATATCTCGTTCCCTCTCCCCTTTGCATGATTCTCTCCCTCGCCCTTCTCTCGTGGGTGAACCATCAGACATGGAGAGAGCCGGTCCAAATATCATACATGTCTGAACCAAATCAAACCAAATTTTGCATGTTGTTGCTTATGGGTACCCCAAGTATGGGTATGATAATTTTGGAATTTCACAATACTCTATGCAGTATATTTAATTGGCTCAGGCTGTCCATCTGCCATAATTATTAAGTAAAAATAAAAAAGTTGCTTCAAATTAATCCAAACCTCCAGGCAAATTATAATATGATACTTCCTCAATTTAGCTCTTTCAACCAGCACAATAAAAAAGGTTTTTTTTTTTTGTATACATTGTCGAGGCTCGTTTCAGAGCTAACACCCAATGCACAGCAAGGGGGGGCATGAGACAAGAGGAGCAGGAGTGGGAACGACAAAACAGTGGGGAACAGAGACATTAGGAGATATGTGTAAGGGAGAGGGATGGGGCGGGGAACATGGGGTATACAAGATGGACATTACAGGGACTTTCGGGAAGGAAAATATGGAATTTGAAGGAGGTGGGTTTGGGGTGGATTAACGGGGGTAGAAAAGATCGTGGTTTTGGATGGGGGAACATAAGAGGTGGTGGTGAACCGCTGTTTTGAAGGCCTGGAGGAAAGAATGGGATTGAAGAGAGTGTGGGAGTTTATTCCAAAGGTGGGAAAACAGGAATGAAAGAGTGAAGCTGAGCAGTGATTCGTGATTTTGGTAGTTTTACCAGAAAGGGGTTGCTGGCGGACCTTGAGCGCCCTGTGGAAATATGGGGGGGGGGCAGACAGAGCGGGGGAGGGGCGAGACTGGAGAGGAGACGGTAGAAGACAGAAAGACCACCGACCTGCCTGCGGTGAGAGTGAGAGGCCCAAAGACTCAGCTTCACTGCGGGAGATACCAATTATCCTAAATGCCTTGGTTTCCACAGTGTGAAGCAGAGAAAGGTGAGAGGCAGGAGCACCAGCCCAGAGGGGAGAACAGTACTCCATCAGGCTGCAGACGAAAGGTTTGTATGTGGTCAGGAGTTCAGGTGGGCCGAGGAAGGACTTTGCACGATGGAGGATTCCCAGTAGGCGACTGGCTTTGGAAGCCAGGTTGGAAATGTGGCTTTCCCAGGAAAGATCATGGTAGATAGTGAGACCCAGAAGTTTGAATGAGAGGACTTATTCCAGAGGATTATTGAGAAAATTGATGCGGGCCGGGGGGAGGGGGAGGTTCTAAATGGTCCTTTTGGAGAGACATAGTGAGAGAATGAGATTTGTCAGGATGTTTCCTTTTATCTTTATTTTTCTCTCGTACTTTTTTTTACCATGGGCTTCCAGCTGGTACGATAGTTGTTTTTAATAGTACATGTTTGGTGTACATAATAAGTGTATGACAGTAGTGTCGAGTTTGTTTTTGTGAAACTCCTTTCGTCTTCCCTTCCAAAATGCCTCCATCTCCCAACCTTTGTGTTGTATATGGTTTTCTGCATTGTAGTCTGTCCTTATGGGATTTCCTCATAAATAGGTAATGACCGGGAAAGATCCAAATTGGCCTGGAGACAATGAGGGGAGGGTATGTGTTTGTTTAACAAGACAACAGCCACGTGGACAGAGACATTGAGAACCAGGTGCGTCTACGTGGCTGGCATGGTCCCTGGCCATGGAGCGCCACACGGCTTCAGTAAGGTGGGGGCATTCCCTCCAAAGTGTCGTCCAATGAGTGGTCCAAACACCGCCCCAGGGAGAGGTAATAAAAGAACAGTACGAGTGGAACTTACCCTCTTCATTCATGGTTGCACTCTGGCTTGCCCTGGTCTGTTTGTCTCACTTGGCTGGATCAGTTTGGTTCCTGGTGTGGCTTGGCATTGCTTCAGCAGGCAAGCACTCTTCAAGGCACAAGTGGACAAGCCCCATTTTGAGCTGCACACCAGGGAGCATTTGGTGCCAAGGCCACGCACGAGCAATATTGCTTACCCAAGAGGATTTTTCTGTCTCGTCTCATTGCCTCTCTGCCTCTCTGTCTCTCTCACTATCCCACTATGTGTCCTGTGTGTAAAATATGTGTAAAATTTCATCCGGATCCATCCACAACCTTTTGAGATATCCTGCGCACAAACAAACAAACAAACAGAAAGGGGTGAAAACATAACCTCCTTCACCTTCATTGGTCGAGGTAAGAAGCGTGACATTGAAATTGTGGGTATGAAGGGTTAATTTTATTTATTGTTGGCAGGGGTACGTCGTGTTAGCTGGTCTATTTTTTTGTGAAGGCCTAAAATACTTCCCTACATCCACTAAGGAATGAGTCAGGGGTCATATAATATTACCTTTCACATCGCGACAAAGGTTGAGGCACGATGCAGCGATCAAAATAAATAAATAAATAAATAATCAAACTTTTTTTTTCTTCAAAATTTTCATTTTCGGGGGGCCTACACCACTTATCGGTGCTCAAACATGAACCTCTGAAGGTTTGACGACGATCTGTTCAGCTAACTCTGAGAAAGATGGTGAAGCACACAGACAGACACAGGTAAACAGTTCACTTATAGTGTAGATACAGTTCTGTGATCACCCAGCAGCTGTGTCTTTCTCTCTCTCTTCCCTTCTCCACTGTCCCTATTTATTTTTTATTAATAAATCCTTTGTTTAAACTAATCTGTGTCGTAGACACTGGGAAATATGGAACTCCGAGCCTGTGATCGATTTGACAGGATAAACTCAAAGATGGGTTGATTGGGAATCAGTGCGTTTAAAGGGGAACCCAAATGCTCAGACCACCTCGATGCTAATCTATCCATTGATACCCTACATAATAGATTTGATGTCTTTTTGCGAATAAAAGTCAAAATATTCCTCATGATTCGCCGTGACGTCACACCCCAGGAGTCGTCCGCCATATTTGCACTGTCCACGGGTTACATCGCGGTACAGTTTAACTCAAATTGTGATTAATTTTCGATTTCCCATGAATATGCTGAGTCGATGTGGCCTTGGTGGTTGTAAAAATACAAACCGAGATGTTTTCATGCTGCACTAATGGCCGAAAGAGCCTGAGTTTTCCAGAAATTGGACGACTAGGTTTGTCCGAAATACCTAAGTGTGGATCAAGCCGACAAAATGTTAACTTTTGTGCTCTGAACATTTTACAGAGCACTGTTATGAAATAATAGAAATGACTAGATCTTGTGGTTATCCACCCCGATTGAGAGAGGATGCCATCCCCACGAATAAGTGGAAGAAACTGCCGTCACTCAAAACTGTAAGACCATCTCTACCGAGCTACCAGCACATGTACACGGGCAATTTGAGTGGTGAATCAAACACTTCACCTCACCACTAACTCGACAATACCACCACCACGCAAGCACCATTCCCCCCTCCAGTGGGGTGGGACATCGACACGGCATGACACAGCATCGACATGACGATGGGAAACAACATGACGGTAAGACACGACAGAGCACGGACATGGCATGGACATGACACGATGACGGACACAAATGGCATCCTGGGAAAGTAGGAAATGGGATGATCCCATAACATACAGGACACTTAGTCAGTCTGCAATGTTGGGACAAAACATTAATCGGCCATTTTGAAGGTGGTGTATGAGTGTGCCTGGGTGGTGTCTGTGCTGTGTCATTTCCGTGCTGTGTCATGCCATTCTGTACCATGTCCATGCTGTGTGTGTGTTTGTGTCATGCCAAGTCCGTACTGTGTCCATGCTTCTGCTGGAGTAGTTCAACTGATTTATCAATTAATTAAAAAATCCTTTATGAATCGTCAATTGAACAGAAAAACAAAACTTACCGATCTACAGTTAACATGCGACCGGCATTTTCATCTTCACTTGCACTTCCATTGTCGCCATCTTTGTCCGAATCGCTCGCATCAGGCTCAAAACAATACAGCTCCATAATCCCTCCGAAAGCGTTTCCATCACTAATTTTGTCTCCGTTTCTTCAAAATCCCACTAATTAGTTTCAACACACTGAGAACCTTCAGAGTTGTTAATGACGGTGGAATCGGTGTCAGAATCCCAGCTCAAAATACACTGTTTCTCAATGTAAGCTGCCATTTTGATCAAGGTGGGTTCCAGGTGTGACGTCACCGGAGAAAATCGAAAATCGACACTAGGGATTTTTTCGGCACTGTGTGTGATTGGCTAGAAAAAATTTAAAAATATTTTCCTTTTAAAGTAGATCATGGTTAATGATTTTAAATAGTTTTCAGGAAAAAAAAATTGCATTACGTTCCCATTTAAGGCGCCATGAGAAAGACTCTGCTTGGCTATTCACTGTCTGCAGATTCACCAATGGCCACGTGGTTCTTAAACCAACGACTTGCATGCATATTACGGGTGGACGTGGTGACCTCACATCCCCTACCCGCCTGATGGTGCATTGGTGGTTAGAGACTGTGCGCCATTACACTAGTGTCCAGGAGAAGAATTTGGACCTGAGTGTGGACAACCAAGCCCCCTAAATCCAAATTGAAACAAATTCGATTTTTAGTTGATTCCAAATTGAATAAAACAATTTTTTTTTTTTTTTGGAAAAGTACTATGGAGACCAATTCTCATTCCCTGGTGGAGGGGGGATAGAAAGATTGGGCTGACGGAACTGTGTCCCCAGGAGAAATGGAGGTGGAGCACCCAGTTGAAGGTGCGGAAGTGTCCCCCTCCCTAATAGTCCAACAACCTCCGGTAGCCTCATGAGAAGCGGCAGCATACTGGCGATGCTGCCATCGCCCCCAGACTTTAACCTTCAATTTACAGCCGTGATGGCCATGCTACACAACATGAAGGCCAGCATTGTAAATAGTGCACCATTACAAGATGATAATCAAAACTTGGTAAAATATAAATTCTAGTTGAGACAAGTGTAGTCATCCGAAAAACATTTCGTTGAAGTGGATCATTAACAATGGTAAAAAGCACCTCAAAAGGCTTGTCTTTTAAGCTGCGCCAGACATCACATTTTACTCCTTCCTCCAACTGCAGACCCTTCAGAGGAACAAGGACATGCCCCACCAGCTGGTGCTTGCCCTTGGGATCCACGCTATAAACCGACAGCTGGAGTGTCTGCTCAGGAAGCTCAACCGGAGAAACCTAGTAAGGAGGCAATGATTATTTGGAGTTAAAGGTCTGGGTTTTTTTTAACCATGGTTGCATGACAATCATATGGTATTGGATTCAATTTTCGTTCAGTTTGTCATCTTGGGGAGAGATTATTGTCAGTTTGGACTTAAAATAACTCTCTCTCTCTCTCTCTCTCTCTCTCTCTCTCTCTCCCTCTCCTCTCTCTCCCTCTCCTCTCCTCTCTCTCTCTCTCTCTCTCTCTCTCTCTCTCTCTCTCTCTCTCTCTCTCTCTCTCTCTCTCTCTCTCTCTCTCTCTCTCTCTCCCTCTCCTCTCTCTCCCTCTCCTCTCCTCTCTCTCTCTCTCTCTCTCTCTCTCTCTCTCTCTCTCTCTCTCTCTCTCTCTCTCTCTCTCTCTGGCAACAAATTTGGTTATGGTGATGGCAGAGCAACCCCATAGTAAGCATTGCACTGGGTATTTTGCCTTTGCCTTCCCAATGATAGTCAGTGCAGCAATTTGTCATTTGTTCAGGGTACTGACAAGAACGCAAATACTCTTTGCAAAAGACACCATGGGAATTGTATCATGCATCAACTAATATGCTAGCACTTGGGACACTCAGCTTAATGTCCTTCAAAAGGACTGCACACTTTGTGATACAATGCCTTTCAAGTGAACCACCAATCTGATCGTTTATAGTAAAAGGTGTGAATCAAAACCAGGCTACCGACATTGAAGTTGCTGGTGGACTATATTAAGGATGCAAAATTCAATAATGGGATTAAAAAAGAGAAAATAATTGTTCAATAATAACTTGTGTTTGACTTCATCAGAACGTCTGAAAACTATTTTGATGCAGAGGTTGGTCGCAATAGTTTAGCAAAAAGAGAGGTGATTCAGTACAATAAGTGGACAAAAGTGTTTCTCGGTCAAGATAAATGTGGTGGTAGTTACATAAAAAAAATTTTTTTCTTTGAAAAACCTCAGGGGCACTCACTCCAAGTTGTGAATGCATATATTTACATGAACCACACTATTTTCTTAACTACTGTACTGCACAACCATTGACATTGATTCCACACCAGTGAGGAATACGAGTATGGCTTGGTGATACTTGTTCAAATGTGTCATTGCAAATTTGAGGATTATTATAGGGGCAGAAGGGTCAATATTTTTTTGGATTGCAGTCTGGGTAAGTGTAAGATTTCTATAAGAAAGACTCACAGCAATTGAAAGTATGTCTGAAATGAAAGCTATTTCAGAGTAGTATACAGAATGACTTGGTAGTTTTTGCATATGGGTGGTTAAAGGAACCTGATCAGTTCCAGGTAGTAGTTAAGAAAGCTAATAGGAATTTGGGTTGCATCAGTGAGATTTATGTATCATGTACAATTTTTTGTTCAAAATATGACAAAGGAGATGTAGAATGAATGGGGAGTACCGTGTTAGGCCAAATATTATAAATTATTAATTTCTTGTCTGGTCATTTCAAAACAAAAAGGCAGGGGTGCCTTACTATTTGGTATTTTCCAGATTTTTAAATATTTTTTCCAACATGGCCACCACATGGTGAAGTATACCAGACCAAAGACTATCACTACCACCAACACACATTCCATATACCATCAAAAATGAGGTCGGTCAGATATCTGATGCATCTACATCTACTGCAGCAGTGGCACTGTCTACTGTACTGTGTGCTTGTACATACTGAACTGGTACTATACAGTATATATGCCGAATTGCACCACTGATCTGAGCTGTCGGGTAGTCGCCGTCGATGGGCGATCCTTGGTCGAACACCTCGTTGAAAATATCCCCCAGAGCCAGTTCCATCGAACACCATATGTACGAGCAAACCATGGCTTCAAAAACTTTCTGCCACCCTTCTGGATGCATACGCAAATGAAGACCACTTTAAGACCGAGGTCTACTGCACTTCATCAGTGGCTCAATGAAAGCTACCGAGGAAGTTCATTCTTGAGATCAATAACGTGCGCTATTGCTAACCTAGTTGGCTAGCTAACTTAATTGTACACGTTATGTATGTACATATATACAGACATGTACCTGTCTTGAAAATCACATTTTCTGAAAGCACAGTGTGGTGTGAGCAAACGTACTTAAAGATGAGATCAATTTCATTTGCATGAGGGCTAGGCCGAGAGGGACTGCAAAATAATTATTGGTCTGGTTGCCAGACTCCCGTGATAAAAATATAAACAAAACAAGAAAAAGAGCAATTGGAGATTGCAGACCCTCACCAGGACTTGTTTCGTGTGGTGTATTTTGTGTGGCGTTTGTGTACCGGTGTGTTACCTAATTAATATGACACATGATTAGAACTGCCACTTTATAACTGCAGGCAGTGATGACCGGGTACCAAGATGTCCCGCTTTGATGCAACCCTGCTTTGATTGGACACCTGACCCTGACCCATGATGTTTTTTATTATTATTCAATTGAATTTAGAATGGGATTAAAATATATTCAATTCAAATCAAATGGAAGACAAAATAGGTAACATCCTGCTTTTGGAGTCATCAGAAGGAACCTGAACAAGCAAAAAGCAAAGATGAAGTCATCAGGAGGAACCTGGATAGGATTTGCATTTCAACTGCTACTCCTCTACACTCAAACCCATCCAGGCACAGCCAAGTGAGCCTCATTCCAAAAAAAATCTAAAAAAATCAAAAAGAATCCAGATCAAAAAATTTAAAGATGAGATCAATTTTTTTGACTGGAAACGTCACAATTATGATCTGGTGGTGATGGGGAATACATATTTCAATTTTCAACTTGATTTGACCATGTGTCCAATCCTGTCAACTTGTGAAGTTTCCTGTCAATTGATTAAGCAGTTCTATAGAAAACATTATTTAATATTTTTCTTCAATCCAATATGGCTGCCAAACCATGTGACCTATGACATCATATGGGAACCTTTTGTTCCTCATGGATAGGCAGTCATACGTATAAAGTTTTGCCTCGATCTGTTCAGCCACTTCAGAGAATATTTTTGAAGGTTTTTTTCTTTCTTTCTTTTTTTAAACAATATGGCTGCCTAATCACATGACCGATGACATCATCAACTTTTTTTCTGTGGACCATTTTATCCCAAGATGACCCTCAAAAATTCTCATACTGATCAGATGAAGTGTTCTGCATTTGCAATTGTGACATCATAACGAAGGTGTCGATGATGACTTTTTAAAAAAAAAAATCGCACTCATTCCTCATGAGGAGTACTTGCCGTTTGCCAAGTTTCAGTTTTTTCCTTGGTGCAGTTTCAGAGATAGAGATACAAAGTCTTTATGTTTTTCCAACATGGCTGCCACACCATGTAACTTATGACATCACAATTATCATTAAAAACATTATACATGAGTAATTGCTCCTTCGGTAAGAATTTCGTCTCAATTCGCCAAGCAGTTGTAGAGAAAAACACAAAAGTTCTGTACGGACAAACAAATAGACAGACAAGCAAACAAACGGCCCTAAATGCAATCTTCTCTCCTTCGGCGATTTTTTTTAGTAAATTTTAGTAAAAAGCACAATGTTTTTAGTAAATTTAAGAAAGGAGAGTAAAAAAACAACCACCATTGTACGGCCTCCAAAAAGGAAGCACGTGGGTTTTTCATTTTTCTTTTTTTAAATTATTTTTTTCTTTTTTTATTAAATATGAATCAAATTAATCGTTTTTTTTTTTTTAGATCTGGAGAGAAAATAGCAAGTATCAAAAAAAAAATGGAGGTGGCCATCAAAAAGGAAGTGCGTGCAGACAAGAAACTAATATTTTATTTTCCTGGCCTTATTTATTTCGGACAAAATAAGCATGTGCACCAACTCAAATGAGCTAAATGTGAACTAGAGACAAAATTAATGTATTTTTATTTGGTATCTATAAAATACATATCTGTCTGATTTGGTCGTGAATTTGTTTGGCTGGTTTCAACATTATTTGTTGCATTATTATATATATATTTTTCACTTGTATCGAAGACTCAGCAATGACCTAACATGAATGTGTTGGTTGCTTTCTGCAACCAAAAAAGTTCATATGAACCTCATGGATATGTGAAAGACCTGGTCAGTTTCTTTATAGTGCAGACACTGTTGCCCAGACAGCAAGCACACTAACGTAGCGAACAGTGTAACCTGGTGGCAAAGAACATCCAAGAAGATCAAACCATTTGCTACCGGCAGTCCAGGCAGGAATTTTGAATTTGTTTTTGGTGTTTTTGTGGACAATATTGAAGCTCGTAGAGGAGCTAGAACATAGAACGAATCAGGACATAACAGAACAAACGGTACAGTAGAGAGAGGGGGGGGGCAGAATGCCAACAACAGGGTGGAGGGAAACGATGGATGGAGACTTGGAGAAATAAGGGATGTGGGGAAGAATGAGAGGTTGGGGACACTTGGGGTGACCAAGATGTATAAAGAAGCAAACTCTCATAAAATAAAAAATAGAAATAAGGAGAGAGGTGAGCTTTGGTAAGGTTAATGGGGAAAGAAAATATCATGGTTTTGGATGTGGGAGGTGGGGAAAAAGAGGAACAAAAGAGTGGAGGTGAGCAGTGATCCTGGATTTTGTGAGTTTCACCAGAAGGGGGTTGATGGTGGACTGTGTACACCCTTCATAAACGTGGAGGGAACAACGCATGGAAAGACCAGAGGGTGGAAGACTAGAAAACAGGAGGTATTAGTCAGAAAAACCACACAAGTCTGTGATGGCGAAGTACGAGACCCATAGACTCAGCTTCATCACAGGAGATTCCAATTATCTTGAAGTAAGATGGTTTCTACGACGTCATGCTGAGTAAGATGAGGCAGGAGAGCCAACCCAGAGGGGAGAGCAGTACTCCATCAAGCTGTGCATGAAGGCCTTTAAGGTGGAAAAAGTTTAGGTGTGCCAAGGAAGGACTTTGCATGATGAAAGATGCCCAGTCAGACACTGCCTTTTGAGGCCAACTTAGAAATGTGGTTTGCCCAAGAAAGATCATAGCTGAAAGTGATACCATAAAGTTTGAGTGACTGAACTTCCTCAATAGGATTGTTAAGAAAGTAGATAGTAGGGTTTGCCAGATGGTCCTTTCAGAGAAAGAGCGAGAGAGTGTGTGTGAGAGATTTCTCAGGCTTGAAAGACATATTCCAAGTGTTTGACCAGCTTGTGATTTTGTCTTGGTCTGAAGAGAGGGAAGAGGCTGCTGACTGTTCACCTGAAGGATGAGGGATATCACCACAGAGGGTGGAGTCATCAGCAAATAAATTAAGGGGGTTTTCTGAAGAGACAGAGAGACTGTTGATGAAGATTAGGGATAGGACTGGGCCCAGAACACTGCCTTGGGGAACTCCAGCCTCAACAGAAAGAGGATATGAGAGGATTCCTTTAACAACCACATGTTGGCTACGAGAGCAGAGGAAGTTATTAAGCCATGTGTGGAGTTGGCATTGGGTGCCATAGGCAGAGAGTTTGGAGAGCAAGGTGGGGTGCCCAGGCTGTAGCGAAAGGTCAAGATATGTCTTGAGAGATGGCCCTTATCCCATGTGTGACATTGAAGTCCTCCATTCATTGTTAAGAGAGTGGAAGCATGTCCAAGGTAGAGTAACCTTGTCTGAATCTGAATTTATGATCTCAGATGAGGCATTGAGAGAAAAGAAAGGATTTTCTGTCAGCTGCGATGACAAATTTCATGATCTGACTGATGGTTGGAAGTAAGCTAATCTGTCTGTAGCTCTGTAGCTAAGGTCTGTAGCTAAGGGATCCATTTTTGCACCTTTTCATAATGTGGTGATGTTGGCTGAGTTTTAAGCAGATGGAATATGAACTAGGACAAATTATAGGGTGAACAGAGCAGAAAGAAGATGTGTAAGAGCAGCAGAGCAGGTTTTTAGGACATGTGAGCTGATGCCGTCTGGTCCAGTTGTGGAATCAGTCGAGGGTAGCCAGAAACTTCTCCACATTCACAGGTGCAAAACACAGAGTTCAGGAGCATTTGGGTGTGAATGGGTAGGATGGTTACAGAGAACGATGGGTTGGGGATGCAACATTTGGAAGCAAACAAAGAATTGAGGCAATCGGCCTTCTCCCGAGTGGAATCGGTTGCAGTGCCATTTGAAGTGAGGGAAGGGATGGAGGGGGAGCATAATCCAGAGACAGACTTATCAAGGCACCACTAGGTTTTAAAGAAGGGAGACAGGTTTGAAATTTCAATCTTGTGGTTGTACATATTGTTACGGCTGTGGAAATTGACAGAACACCATAAAGGTCCCTAGATCAGTGAGGCCGATAAGTCCGTGTCCAGAAAGATTTCCGCACCGTTGTTTAAAGGGAACGATTCATGTTAAAGGCCCAGTCACACCTTGACGTTTTAGCCAGCTTATGCCGATTTTTGGAAAATTTGTCAAAAACGCTGGTACACGTCATAATACGTTATGGGTAAGTTTTGATAACATTGAGAGCACGCTGAAAAACACTGCCATACGTCGTTGTACGTTGGCTTTAAACGTTGTACTTTTCGGTTGTCCTCAAATTCTCCATGCTTGAAATTTTTAGAATTATGCCAGCGTATGACTCACACGTTCCACATAATGCTGGCCATTAGTTGTAGGCACGTCGCGCGATCGTTGACACACGTCGACACACGTTACTTGTGAGTTACTCATAAGTCGAAACACGTCGAGGTAATGTTTAGCGTACCCGAAACTTATTTCTAACCTATGAGTTACGTGTTGTACTCACGTTACGCGATCGGTGACACACATCGACACACGTTACTTGTAAGGTGCTCATAAGTTGAAACACATCAAGGTAATGGTTAGCGTCAGTGTTCCAGACTCCCTGGTTTTTTTTTTTAGTTTTTTTTTTTCTTCCTTTCTTCGGTATGATGGTGATTTTGACACTTCGATTTCTAGTGCGGTTATAATATAATATAATTAATAGGCTGCGGCTCAGCGATTTAAATCACAACCGCACTGTACACTGAACACCGTCATACCGAAGAAAAAACCGGGAGTCTGGAACACTGACGCTAACCATTACCTTGATGTGTTTCGACTTATGAGCACCTTACAAGTAACGTGTGTCGATGTGTGTCAACGATCGCATATCGTGCGTACAACTTACTCCCATCGCATGCGGAGCGCGTGTCATACGGCAAGTACGTCGTAAAATTTTCAACATGTTTAAAATTACAAGACGTACTCCACTTACTACGACGTATGATAGCGTACTTTAGCGTTCTATTCACGTATACCAAACTTTACCCATACCGTATTCGACGTGCGCCAGCGTTTTAGACGCATTTTGCAGAGGTTGGCATACGCTGGCAAGATCGCCAAGGTGTGACTGCGATGTTGACACTTCCATTTCTGCGGCGGTTATGATTCGAATCGTTGTGCGGCAGCCTTTTAATAGGCTACGTCACGACATCGTCGGCGATGCGTGCAGCGCGCTATGCCTAAGTTAGACTATCGTTGGGCATCGGTTGTGAAGGCCGACAACAGGTTCAGCATTCGTTGGTATAAGTTATCTATAACACAACGAAACGTTCTGTGTCCGTTACTAATACGTTATGCAGAAGACCAAGTCGTTATGGATACGTCCGAATCATTAAAAAAAAAAAAACATCAAAAGTTCAACGTAAGCCAGCGTTTTACATACATTTTAACACATTGCCATTGCTGGCTAAAACGTCAAGGTGTGACTGGGCCTTAACCGGGCTGGGATCTTTGAGTTAGCCGTTATTCTTTACTATCGTTATTTTGGACCAACCACGTCCACCACCAACATCGCTCTCAACAACCGCTTCAGACCAACCGTCTTCCACCTCCACAACCACACCTGCCTCTCACCAAACCGCGCCATCCTCACCACTTCGCCAGCAACCGTCAACATCTCCACACCACAAGTATCGCTTCACCTTCGTCTCCGAAACGACGCCATCTTTGCGCCAGCCGCGGCGAATCCGCATCGAGCGGCGTCACTACAGGCCGACGCGGGACGTTTGCTCGTCGGATCGAGAGGCTTGGTGATCTCGCGCACGTCCGCTTTCCGCGCAGAGGTCAGAGGTCAGAGGTCGAGGATCGGAGGCCAAACCGCGTCTCACCAGCCCTATAAAAGGACGAGCAGAGCGCCAAGCTCGCGTTCGAGTCGGGTCGAGTCGAGTCGAGTTGATGGGTCGGTCTGAGTCAGTCTGGAGAGGTCGGGGAGTCGGGAGGAAGCCAGAAGCCAAGGAGCTGCATGGAAGTCTGGGCTCGTGTCAGAGTCGGGAGCTTGGAGCTTGCAGTCGGTGGAGAGTCCGGGCGTCGCCAAGGAGACGCGAGCTGGAGGCGCGCCCTTGCCTGCTGTGTCGCGTGGAACTGCGCGTTCGTGTGGAGAGAGCCTAGAGAGAGTTCACCAGCCAGCGACAGGCGGTCCGAGGTGATCGGGCTTCGGCGCAGTTCGAGCATCACTGAGGGACGGACGGGTTTTTACAGAGCATCAACTCAAAGAGAGCAAAGACCCGTTCGTTCCTCTCAAACGAGTTGCCGACTGAGACCGAATCGCCCGGCCGCTTGGCAAGGCCCGAGCTCAACCGCGGCTTCGCTAGCTTCCGTGGGGAAGGAGCATCGCGGGTCGCCCAAGCGCGTTCATGTGGAGAGAGCCGGAGAGAGCTCGCCTGCCACAAGGAAGGCCCGAGCTCGACCGCGGCTACGCTAGCTACTGTGGGGACGGGACGTCGCGGGTCGCCCAATCCAGACACCACGAGGGTGCAGGTAACCTGCAACGGTCTCGTGGGACTCGTTCGGTCTGCCAAGTCCCATGCCATAAAGACCCAAGATGTCCAGTCTGACCCCATTGCCTTTGATGGGGTCTTTTTCCTGCTTTTCTTTCGAATGAATGTTGTGGTGCCGAGTCCCATAAGTAAAACTGTAAGTGACTGTATATTAATAACTGTACATTAGTAGTTTAGGTACAACCTCTCGTAACCTACCTGCGCGAATAATTAGGTAAATCGAAGATTTGGCGATCGGACCCTGGAGCGCGTGGGTAGGGTATGGACAAGGTTGTGGTGGGATTGAAAACCCATCCGTGACTGGTTTCTGACACCATTGCAGAAAGTCGCGACTGGATTGTCCGTTCGGTGGGCGAACCGGCTGCCATTGGTGAAACGCGGTCGTCCGCACGCCCGGTGGGCGCGAATACAACAACAATATGTTGTCTTCTCGCTCTCTTGAGGGTACCATCGACAACACATGTACTCTTCTAGATTGGCACTGTGGAACTTTAACCTGACGAAATGATACCAGCAGATGGCATACCTAGTTTAACGTTCATCGGAGGGATGGCATACACATTGACTTATTGTCCAGCATGTGAAACACAAGGAAGACAGTTTGAAGCTGGCCTGAGATTAAAGTACAGACCAGGCAGTGCAGAGGTGAGTGTCCATACCTCTAAGTTATCCTCATGCCAGCCCATGTTTAAGGTGAAGTGGGTAACTTTAACACCATTAGTCGGGTCAAGAAAAAGTCTCCAGAACAGAACCACTTTGAGTGAACAGTGGATATCGTGTTACTTTTTCTCTTTAAGTATTGTTATACCATTTATTACATTAAACAAATGTGATGAGTCAATGCCCATGTGATTGGTATTCAAGCATTTGTTCAGCTCTGTCTCTTCAGTTGTTGTGTTTGGTTGCATTCAGTTGTATCATGTTCAGCTTGGCCTGCTCGGTTCTGGTGTTCAGTTACACTCAGCTCTGTTCAGAATGTCGTCCTGTTTGTCCCGTTCCTGTGGTGAACAACTTTGTTCGGAATGGTACTTTTTGCTAACATCTTGATTTGTTGCATTCATTGTCATTGCTAAGCCTGGTGATTTTCTTCATGCTTGATTTAATGTAGGTGTTGGTAAAGGATTTGCGATGTGCCAGCATTTGTGAATATAAAAACCAGGAAGGTAAGTCGTAACAGGGATATGCAACGATACAAGGGGATTGCATATACTGGTATACTTAAACACATTGGCTTAGGTAAATATGAGCAGATGGAAGAAACTCCTCTATGTTTTCCTCTGTAACTTGCTCCTGTTCAGCAAAATCTGTGGTGCTTTTGCTCACAAGCAGATGCGGTGGTTCCCCTGTTTTTTTTTCAAAGGCACACGCAGCACCACATCCTTCCATGATCTGTACCGTATTTTGAGAACAATGTACTGACATGCCACAACCTGACACTACATAAATCCTCACTGATTTTCATTTAATTTTTTGCATTGTCTTGTAAAATGAGTATTCACAGGCCTTGCCCATAGCTTAATGGACTAATGCTCTTCCTTTTGGGCTGGCACCTCAACATCGCATCCATCTCTCTGGGATCTTGTGGAATCTAAAGCTCTCAACATTATTGGAATCTCCCACAATGGCACCAAAGTACACGGTCTGTCGTTGTCACATTGCAGACAGGTCAGTGCATGGTCTCTCTTTGTTACCACTTCTGCTCTGGTCTAGTTCTCTCTGCTCTATTCAACCTCTGACCCTCCCTAGCTCTTCCAGGATTCTTCCATCCATCCATCGCGACCATACTCTGTGCAGAGCGTTGGTGCTGCCGAAGCAGTCTCCTTGGCTATTGGACACAATATTGGATGGGTCGCCACTCCGACACAGGACACCAGCAAGCTGGCACTCATTTTTTGCCAACCTTGGAAGGATGACAGGCAGAGTCAACCCCACCTGGTATTGATTCAACAACTGAGTGGGATTTGAACTCAGGACCCTCGGATCCCAAGCCCACCACTCCAGCTATTAAGCCAACACCAGGCATATAGGATTCTTCCAGTAACCCCTTTCTGGGTAAACACCCAAAATCCAGCCTGAAAGCACACCTCAACTCTTGTGTTCTTTTTTTTCATCCCATTTGTGGAACTGCTTTCCAGAGACTTTTAAATCACATTCTTCTGTTCAGAGCTTCACCCAACCTTCTTAATGGACGGGTTTGTACTGTTTCCTCACCTCTTCTCGTAGTCGTTTATGCCATAATGTATTGTTGGCTGCCATGGATTGGTAGCACGAGTTCCACTTCAAACAACTTGCCACTATGCTTTAGTACGTCTTTGTCTTTTTGCAACTCTCCTTTATTTGCTTTGGTGGAATGCCAGAAGATCAGATTACAATGTGCCCAGCCCCGTGACATTGTCAGGTGATCAGCGTGGTCGAATTCTTTAATGATCCAAGAAAAGATAAACTCCAGGCTGAATTTAAGATTTATCCTCGAAAAATACTGCTACTTTAACAGCCCCAATTATTGCCACTTTATTGTGTGGTCGGCCATGGAACGTTTTTGGCCTAATCTTTCATAAACTAGTTGGCGAGACCTGAGGTTTGACTGGACAGTGGACATGGCAGGTAGGAATTTGGAATTTAGCCAGGGTACTGGCAATAACTCACGAACTATTCACAAAGGACACCATGGGATATTTAATATCAAACAAACTAATGCTAGCGGGATGCCCAGTTTAACGTCCATCCGAGAGATGGCACACACTGATGAATTGCCCTGCATGTGAAACACCGGGATGACAGTTCGTTCATAACTTGGCCGAGATTATAATCCAGGCAAGACAGCTCAGATGTGAATCCACTTGCTTCTCAGCTATCCTGCCAGCTTGGAAATAAAAATTTGTGTGAACTATTTACAAAAAGTAGCTATTAATTATTACATTCAGTCTTGAGTTCAAGTTGAAGTCGATAACAATGAGAAGGGAACTTGGTGGAGTGCATACCTCCGCCACGTAATGTCTGATCCACAAGAACATATTGGGCCCAATACATTTTTGAAATATCATGCTATACAGTACTATATCAATTTTGGCTCGATCTCTCAATAGTGAAGAATCACTTAAAAAAATTATACGAGCCAGATCCAGATCCGGACCGTCACCAAAATCTAATCAGTTTGTTGTTGTCACACACCCAGCATGTCAACCAAGTTTTGTCCGAATCCGTCTGCAACTTTTTTGAGATATCCTGTACACAAACAACCAGACAGACAGAAAGGGGTGAAAACATACCATTCACCTTCGATGGCGGAGGTAATAAACTCAAGTCATAAATTAAGTTGAAGTCATCCTGCAGTTGATACTGGCTTATAATACAAGCCTTGTTTCCCCTTGCATCTCAATGTATGCGAAAGTTATTTATCTGATGCTTCAACTGGTGATTGTTTTTACAAGGCAGAAGTATCACACTGGCAGTGAGCACAAAAAAGTTCTTAAAATCAAAATACATTGGAATATCACTAAACCTAAAAAAAGAAAACAAAAAGCAACCCGAATGTGTCTGTTATTGCTGCAATTCATTTGCCTTCTTACCTGAAATATGAAACGCTCCCCAAAGACAGGCTTTGCTGTCTTCTTTGGAATTTTGGATTGAACAGTGCCCCGCTTTCCTGGCAACAAAGTGATGTGTACCAGAGGCAGTCCTGGCTCCGTATCCACCTGTATTTCCCGACCTTGGAGTAACCACAGTTTCAACTGCTCGGATGCACACTCATAGCGCAGAGCAAAACGAAGCCTGGGACCAGGACCTGCCGTCGCACCTGCGTCTGAACTGTCATCTGGAGGCATCTCACAAAGTTCAGGGTCGAGTACATTCGGGAAAAATACTCGTTTGGTGAAGGTGAAGTTGATGCAGGTTGGGGATTTGGAAAGAGTGATATAATTTGATGTTAAAAATGCTGAGTCAAGTCCCAATGAAAGCTAAAAAGAGTAGCCAGTAGAATAGAAACAACAACTTTCCTTTTATATAATTAGAATGCTTTCACATTTCAGAAAGTGATGAAATTTCAGAAATTTATTTTCAGAAATCTATGATAAATTACAGTTATTACACCACAATTACAGTTATCATTGTTTCAGCCATGCATCAAGAGCTGCGTAGTTGAAAGGTACAATCTACACGTTACATACATGCCAAAGGGGAGGAGTGGATGGTTAAAGAAGTGAAAGAAGGGGGTCACAGAATAGAAAACAAATTGTAGGAATGGGGGTTGTAGAGTGGGGGGGGGGGAAAAGGGAAAGGAGTCTGGAGCAGGTAGAGGTAGGAATACTTGGGAAGAAAGGAAAGGCATGTTTGTGGCATATAAGAGGGGAAGAAGTGGTTCAAATCTTTTTACAGTAATAAGTAGACGACTTTAAAGTTGATGATGTGAGGGTCAGAAATGAACAGCACATATTAAAGGAAGATATTCATATTACCTTTGTTGACCAAGATAAGCAAACTCTCTATAATACCATAGTTTGACAAAATTTACACTAAATTATGGTGCAGATATAAAGACGAGGAAAGATGAAGAGCAGGTTTTAAAGGAATTTCGAGGCAAAGGAAGTTAAATGGTCCTCGCAAAGTCAGGCCGGTCACAATGAACGATCCACTATGACTACCTTACTTTCCGAGTTTACCTGAACTAAAAAGAGTTTGGTCTCCAGGCATCCGTTTGTGGGACAGCATGATGCTGCACTGAATGTTTGTTGTTTATGTTTACTTTAATCCTTAAGATTCCCTGGGAATACTTGGAATACCAAATGGATACCAAAACCAAACAAACCTGTCTGATGTTGAATTAAGATTAGTGAAACTAAATGTTTTAAAGTTGTAATTTAACTATCGGATAACATGAAATGAAAACAAAGCGGATTATGAAAACATTGAGTCAGCATCCAAAGTTCCGAGAACTGATCACAGAAACTGCAATCAACGTTGAAAATGTATTAAAATCGATAGACTTAAGAAAATAAGCAATTAAAATGATAATTAAATGTAAGAATGAGGAACGGTATATTATTTACAATATTAATATCCATGTTGTCCACTTTCTGAGATTTCCATCCCCCTTTCTCACTTGTCCCATTCTGTTCACCTTTATATATTTTCCCCTTCACATACTACTACGACTATTGTAATGTTGGTCCCAAATATTTCCACTTTGTGGGGTCAACCGGGGAGCAGTCTTGGCAAGTCTTTCACGAACTGGCTGGCCAGGCTTGAAGTTCAACTAAAAGTAGCAGAAATTTGTAATTTGTTCAAGATACCAACAATAACTTACCTCCTCTTTGTTAAATATACCATGGGATATTTGTCCACCAATGACCAATACTGGTAGATCGACCTTAAAATAGAGGCTTAAACTCTCTTCCGATGGATGGCACACACTGATGTATCACCCTACATGTGAAACACCACGGTGGTAGTTCACGTTGCATCACGAGATTCAAATGAATGACTCGACATCACAATGATGAGTATGTATATCTCAAAGCTATGCTTACCGTGGCCTGCAAAAGTATTCACCCCCTCCCAAAGTTTTCACATTTTTATGCCACCTGAGCTTATTTCATGATGCTTTCAAATTAAACAATATATCAAGTCTTCCAAAACTTCTCTAAAGTGATAAAGCTAAAAAATGCAGATTAAATGTAAATAAATTCGATCAACAGAGAAAATCAGATGATTCTTCGTTACATAATTATTCAAACCCTTTGCCAAATTAACCCGAAAGCACTTCGGAAGCAAATTATTTGTTTGAAAGGTTCAAAAATAAGTGTAATAGGTTTCACCTGTATGTAATCAGTGGTTTAACTTAATTACACTACCCCACATATCGAAGGAGTTTTAAGGAGCAACTCACTCCTTTTTGGTTTGCCAACCAACAGGGCAAACATGAAGACCAAGGAGCTTTCCAAAGGAGTCAGACATAAAGTGGTGGAGAAGCACCGTTCAGGAGAGGGTGAAAAGAAGATTCCAAAGTCTCTCATTATCCCTTTGATTCCGGTGAAATCCATCATTAAGAATTGGAAGACGTATCATACCACCCAGACTCTACCCAGATCAGGTCGCCCATCCAAACTCAGCAGCCGGGCAAGCAGGAAACTGGTTTGCGATGTCACTGTAAATCCAACATTGACTTTGAAAGATCCGTAAGGCTCCATGTCCGAGATGGGGGTCAGTGTTTATCATTCAACAGTATCCCGTTCCCTTCACAAAGCTGGCCTCTATGGACAGGTGGCAAGAAAGAAGCCATTACTGAAAAAGTCGCATCTAAAAGCTTGTATGGAGTTTGCGAAAAAGCATCTTAATGTTACCGCAGGCGTGTGGAGAAATGTATTGTGATCAGACGAGATGATAATAGAACATTTTGCTCTGAATTTAAAGAATTACATCTGGCACAAGCATAACACTGCACATCATCCAGCCAACACCATCCTTACGGTCAAGCATGGTGGTGGCACCATCATGTTATGAAGCTGCTTTTCATTAGCATGGCCTGGCAAGCTTGTCAGGATCGAAGGGACAATGGATGGTGCAAAGTACAGGATAAATGTTGGTGAAAACCTGCTTGAGTCAGCCATGAATCTGAAGCTGGGTAGGAGATTCACATTTCAGCAGGACAATGATCTGAAGCACAAAGTTAAAGGTACACTGGAGTGGCTGAATAAGAAGAAAATAAATGTTCTTGAGTGGCCCAAAGTCCTGACTCGAACCCAATTCAATATTTATGGTGAGATTTGAAGATTTCAGTCCATCGACGATCCTCATCAAACTTGGTAGAACTGGAGAAATTTTCACATGAAGAATGGGCAAATATTTCACCATCTCACTGTGTTAAGCCGGTAGAGACCTACCCGAAAATACTCGTCGCAATCATTATTGCTAAGTGGGGGTGGGTTATTATTTTGCAGGCCACTGTATAGCCCTTTCCATCCACCCCACCCCCACCACCCTACTTCCCTTCACGTGCAAGACTCCGTTTTTACTTCTGCCACCAAAGGTGGATGGAGGTTATGTTTTCAACCCTGTCTGTCTGTGAGCAGGATATTTCAAAAGGTTAAGGGCAGATTCGGACAGAACTTGGTGGACAGGTTGGGTGTGTGACAAGAACGAATTGATTAGATTTTGGTGAAGATCTGAATCCGGATACTCAAAATGTTTTTACTAATTAAAGCGATTCTTCAACATTGAGAGATGGGTCAAAAAGGATATACAGCACAATATCTCAAAACGTTGTGGACGGATTATGGCAAAACTTGGTGGATGTTCGGTCAGCGATAAGAACAAGCAAATTAGATTTTGATGCGTGACAAGGACGAATGGTCCGGATGCAGATCCGGACCAATCGGTGGAATACTAAACGTAAACTGTTCACCCTGGAGGAGGTATGCTGTCTACAGAGTGCTGTTCTAGTTTTCTTATGCAAAAATTTTATTCATATTTTTGATTTCTTTTCTTATTGTTATTTCAGGCTCTGGAGCTGCTTTTATGTAAATCACATGGAGGACAAAAACTTGGTAGTTCAGGTACTCCATATGAATTACAAGGGCATTGATAGACCACAGATAAACACATGCTATATCGGATTTTATATGAGATTTGAACCATCGTGAGCCAGGTGTTCCAATGAGGACACGAACAGGCCAACTCAATTTGTTTTCATATCATAACCCTATTACTGCAATACGATGAACATTTCAAAATTCCAAACGTGATCCAATAAATCACATAGCAACACTTTGTTTCAAATACAAATGGTTTAATTGACTCCCATTTTAATTACCAGACTAATTGTCATTTCCACAGAAGCTCACCGGAGGCCCACGGCATGTGTGAAACCCGTCGATGACCCAGCATCGTTTTTAGTGAGAGCGTTGATTCAGCAGTGTCTCCAACACAGATTGGCTGTTTCACAGGAGTTTGTTCCCTGCACAGAATTCGAATAAAATATATGACTTGCTTATCCACGCCTCTGATGTCAATAATCAACCTTAATGTATGTATATAAACAGTGGCCTCCAGGTGGAGAGCAATTACCAAAGAGAGAATCATTTCCCTTAGGTAGGTAGGATAGTTTAGAGGTTTGTATACTCGCCTCGAAGCTGTCTAGCCTGGGTTCGAATCTTGACACAATAATAAACCATCACCCTGTTGTCGCATACAGGGCGATGCATCGATGTGTCTGCCGTCCATTGGAAGTATGTTAAGCCAGAGGACCCGTTTGCTGCGATTGGTTACTGGTGGATGTTTAAAGATCCCACAGTGTCTTTTACAGAGAGTAGGTGAATTATTGGCAACACCCGGACCAAATTCCAAATTCTTGCCACAGTCGAACGTCAGCCCTGTCAGCTGGTTCCAAAAAGACTCGAGCAGGAATCGTTACCGTCGGTACTCCCGTGTGACGACAAGCATGTAAATAAAGTTTAGATGAATATATCTTTGTATTTTAGAGTCAAGGGGTGGAATGTTTGTATTAAATTCAAACACTATACTAACACAGTAAGGTTCAGTGTCTCACAGCTGTGTATTCCTCCACTGAGTGGACCCACTTGGACAATATACTCCACAATTTAATCATCAACCTGCCTCAATTAAATACTGATATATATATAAATATTTATTTATTTATATAACATATACAAAAGGACAAGTAGACAGACATTTGAGGCAAACCATTGGTAAAAGGCCATCGACATATGAGGTCCGTCTGAAAAGTAACGGGACTGAGCCTGCTGTGTGCTCCACTTACACAACTTGAATGAACGGGTTGCGTCACAGTCTTTAGCAACATTCCAGCAAATATATATGATTGGTGATGGTTGTCTGCGCTCATTGTGTAATTTTTTTTTCAGGTCGTGCTTTACACGTTGTCGCGCTACAGAGAGCCAATCTGAAGCTTCTTGCAAAGCTTGGCAAAACACCTTCCGAATCCTTTGCAGTGCTGCAGCAAGTCTACGGGGAAGAAACGATGTCACGTACACATGCATTTGAATGGCACGAGGTTCAAAAAGGGATGGGAGGAGGTTGAAGACAATCCATGGTCTGGAAGACCTTCAACGAGCAGAACGGCAGACAACATCGAGCGTGTGAAGGAGATGGTGCGCACAGATCGTCGACTCACGGTGCGGATGATTGCTGAGGAACTTTTCATCAACAAGGACACCGTCTGGAGCATCATCACTGAAAATCTCGAAATGCACAAGGTGTGCGCAAAGATGGTCCCCAGCTGTTGTCCGACGACCAGAAAAAGCAGAGTCACTGTCTGTCAAGACATTATCAAGCGCCTCGAGGATGATCCAAACCTGCTCTGGAGAGTCATTACTGGTGATGAATCATGGATATTCGAATACGATCCCGAGACCAAACGGCAGAGTCGTCAGTGGAAAAGTCCGGCATCACAAAGACCAAAGACAGCAAGGATGTCAAAGTCGAAGGTCAAGGTGATGCTCATCGCGTTTTTTGACATCAAGGGCATCGTACACTTCGAGTGTCTACCACAGGGTCAAACAGTGAATCAATTCGTGTACAAGGAGATCCTCCAGCATCTCATAAGATCAGTCTGGGACAAGAGGAGGGATCTGTGGGAGAACAACGCCTGGGTGCTCCACCATGACAATGCCCCTGTTCACACTGCCCTGAGCATCCGACAGTTTCTGGCAGAGAGGAATGTGCCAACTCTGGAGCAACCCCCGTATTCGCCAGACTTGTCCCCTTGTGATTTTTTTCCTATTCCCCAAGCTCAAGGGGATGATCAAGGGGACCGGATTTCCTGATGTGGCGGCCATCAAAAGGGCGATGACAAAGGACCTCCGGAGGATACCAGAAGAAGTCCTCCGGCGGTGCATCAAAGCGTGGAAGAAGAGGATGGACAAGTGTGTGAAACTGGAGGGAAACTATTTTGAAGGGGACAAGCTGTGATTTCAATATATTTTTTGGTATAAAATTTCTGTGAAGTCAGTCCCGTTACTTGTTAGACGGACCTCGTAAATCAGTCTGTATACCACTGTGCCTCAATTACTTCATTAGATATGGGTCGTTCACAAAAAAAACAATGGAGGACGGATGGATGCAATTCACGACGACAACACCCCTTAGCCCAAATGTGCGTAACCTGCTGCTTAATATGATTTCTTTGGTAGCTGGAAATAAAGGAAGTTTTTTTTTTTTTTTTCAGAAGACAGCTTTAAAAAGTAACATCATTTTTCAGTTCAGATATCCAAGATATATATATATATATATATATATATATATATATATATATATATATATATATATAAATATATATATATATATATATATATATATACATATATATATATATATATTGCATATGCAGGGGGCTGCAAAAGTAGGTATACAGTAATGAAAAACAAAACGTGCACACAAAACGTATTTTATTGATTATACAAGCACACCAATAATAAACATATTAACGCCTCAAATGTTCAAATTAAATGAATTCTAGTATAAAATGAATCCTCGCACCACTATTATAATACTGGTATAATCCTTACTGTATACCTACTTTTGCAGCCCCCTGTATATGCAATATATATATATATATATATATATATATATATATATATATATATATATATATATATATATATATATATATATATATATATATATATATATATATATATTGTTGTGGTTGACGAAATTCGCAAACCACCATTCAGGTCCCTCAGGTGAGATATCTCTGTAAGTATATGTGTAATTAGGCCCAAACCCGTTGTTTCGAGGGAATAAATGTCATTCACTCGGGCTGCGATCCTTCAGGATAGCCGTTTTTCTTTTACTATCTTTATTTTGGACCAACCGCCATTACTACCACCACCAACCACGTCTCAACAGTCATCACACAACAACCACCAACCACAACGCCGCTTCACCACAACAGCCACGACCTTTACCGTCACAACTCGCCACCATCGCATCACCACCATTCTTGCGCCACTTGTGGGCACCGATACTGGACTCGTGCAGGGCGCGCACCGAGCAGCGTGTTCAGAAACATCACAGACTTTCCGAAGAAAACGGATCCAAAACGACTCACGCCCACTTCTGTTCCGTCCTATCGGTGAGCGTGGGGCGATTTGGCCCCGCCTCCAGGGCGTTGGAGTGTGGCCGCTGTATGCAAATTCATGGATCAAAAAGCATTCACGCCCACTTTTCCTCGGTCCAATGGGGAGCCAGTTAGAGGTGAAAGGTCGGAGGTAAAGGGTCAAAGGTGAAGGAGCGAGGCCACGGGGGATATAAGGGGGCCGCGTTCATCAGCCGAGGCAGTTGGGAGTTCGCGGAGTCAGTGGAGTTGAGTTCAGAGTTGTCGGTGGAGCTGGGAAGAAGTGGTAGTAGTCAGAGTTAAGAGTGAAGAGTTGGGAGTTCGCGGAGCCAGTGAAGAGTTGGGACGAGTCAAGAGAGGAGACGGAGAGGGCGATTGGACGGAGCTGTGGAGAGGTGGCGGCAGCGAAGGCGGTCGAGGGGGTGCTCGCATCGGATTCGGGGAGCTGCGGAGGGAGAGGCCGGCGGCGCGACCGAGGTCGTGGTGGAGACGCTCGTCGCGGGACCCGAGACAGGGTGATATCCTCCTCCCCCCCCCCGAGCATCAACAACCCCCTCCTGTTTCCCCCCCGCGCTGAGATAGTGCGACAAGGGGGCCCCTTTCCCACCCCCTACCAGACACTGTCCGCGAGGCCCGCGGAGTTGAGGCGCCACCGCCACTTTGCGTCTCATCATCAGACGGGTAGGCCCGACGCGGTCTCGGCCCCAGGCCCGCCTCATCCTTGAGGGTGGTCCTTTTCTTTTGCTTTGGGTATATGTGTTGTCGGCGCCGTCTGTGAAGTAAAATTGTATAAGTGTTGCCGTGTGCTCGGTAGTCGGATAGCTCTGCATTGTGTTTCTCTTTTATATTTGCTTTTTGTGTATTATTGTGTTTCTTCTTTTACATGTGCTTTTGGTGGAATTGTATATGTGTGCTTTCCGTTCATCGTGAAATAAATGTGAATTATGTTGAACTGTTTTCCCGTTTCGCTTCGTCTTTTCTTTCATTGAATCTCCATCTTACTTCACGTAAAGGGTTGGTCGTGGGCTAAAACACCCGATAATTAATCGAACCGTCGAGGCCGACGATAACACCGCTCGGTTATCCCGATAGTACGGAACAGGTCGCTTAAAGTGGCCCGTGTCCGAAGTCGACCTGCGGCGAGGTGCGATCGCCCGGTCTCCCCTCCGTGTGGGTACTGAGGTAGGTCGAATTTGGCGAGCAACCCTATCCCACGCGGGGGCCGATTGGCACGATCGTGGTGAGACCGAAAGGTCCACCCGTGACTAGTTCTCGGCGTTAGTCCGAGAGGGTCACGACTGGATTGTCCGTCCGGTGGGCGACGTGCCGCGATTCGAGTTACGTGGCCGTTCGCACGCCGGCGGGCGCGAATCCGGAACACTGGTGTCAGGTCGTGCGATATAAACTCATCGCCCTCCTCGCAGCACTGGTATTGGAGAACGGGAAAACGGGCTCTCCTGTCTCCAGCTAAATTCACGGGAATCGGTCCAGGGGTGAGAGGAGCGACCCCCGATTCCCTCCAAATTACGAGCGAGTTAAATTAACCCTTTAAGAGAAGCAAGATGGCGTCTCAAGGCGAGCGGGAGCCGGGGGTATTAGAAATGGATGTAGAATGTGTAGAATCCATGGTCCAGGATGAAATCCCCGTGCAGGAAATGTTGGTTGTACAGGAAAACGAACTCGCCCAACTGAACCCAGGGCCCGAAATAGGTGCGGCAGCGGCCGCGGTGTATGACACCTCCCCTCCCCCTCTTCACCAAAACCCCCCGATCCTTGCCGAAACGGCTCACCCAAGCGCACCCGACATGGCCCAGCTATTCACCATGCTGGCAAAAATGAATGCGGAAATGACAGCGAAGATGGATGCGAATGCACAAAAGATGGATACAAACACAAATGAAATGAAAAACGAAATGAAAGGCATGAACAAGCAAATGAACAAGCAAATGAACGGAATGGAAACAAACATGAAGGAAGAAACTAAAAAGCTGCGGGGTGAGACGCAGAACATGGGCCGAAGCCTGCAGGCGGGCATGAAGGCAGTGACCAGGGAGCTTAAAATGGCGACTCCACGTGGAGGAGCGAACCGCGGGTGAGTGCCCCCGCGTGTGTGAGTGGTGTGGTTTGTGTGAGGGAAATGGCACGAGTGAGTGAACGGCCGAGTGCAAGGGAGACCGTGTGTGTGAGAGAGCGGTATGTAAGGGAGATGTCGGTCGGCATGTGTGAACATGCAGCCGCGTCTCCCGGTGTGAGTTTAATGGTGAGGTGTGTGAGCGTCGTTACACGCAGGAGTGCGTGTGTTGAATGGCGACGACGACAGCGACAGAAGAAAGAAAGCCGGGTAGCGGCTGTAGTTGTTTCGGGGACCGTGCCGGGTTCACCCAGCAGTGAGCACGAGGTCCGTGCTGTGCAACGCACGAGGCCCCCACGTGCTCGCTTGCGAGAGTGAAGTCCCGGTCCGGAAACGCACACGGTGGATTTGCCGATCCCGCGGACGGACAAAGTTTAGGCAGGATTACGGATTTGGACCGGACGGGTTCTCCACGCGATCGTGTGTGTTAAGCTCCAACGGGCAAAGCACATGTGTTCGCGTGGGGAACCCCTCGAGACGTGGGGCTTGTGTTTTTTTTTTTGCGCACGGTGACGCCATGGCTGCACGTGGGGTTGGAATCCGGCAGGAGGGGTATCCCTGCCGGATGGTACCGTCCAAGGAGGGACGAGGAACACGTGCAGCTGCATGACGTCACGGGCAGGTGCAAAGTGCGCGAGCTGCGAGTTGCCGCGCTGGTGCTGCGCATGGGGAAGTAAAAAAAATAAAAATAAAAATAAAGAAAAAAAAAAGCAAGCCTCACTTTCGGGTGCACAGGATTCCTGGGCAAGGGGTGGAAGACCCCCTTACCAGGGCACAGGATGGAAACTAGTTAGGGGGAAGGGTTAGCTTAGTTAGACCGACTTCATGGGGCAGGGGTAAGTCCTCATGGAGTCCGTGGAATGGATTAGTTAGAGGGATTGTAGCCAGATTTAGGTTGGGAAATAAAATGATTTTTTGATTTAGGAGACAGAGACAGACTTGTGGATGTGTAGCGGGGACGTAGTTTAGCTACGTAGTGTTAAAAGGAACGTGCTGTAGTTTAAGGGATGACGTGGGAGCACGAGTTAGTTAGGGGATGTAGTTAGAAGGATGGCAGAGTTCAGCGGTGTGTGTGTTGAAGAGTTGGTGAGTTGTGAGGTGAGTACTTGTTGAGTGAGTGAGGCCAGCGGGTCTGTGTGAGTGGTGCGAATGGGGAATGCATGGTGCGATGAGTGATTGGGGGGAGGAGTGAGTCCCGCCCAAGGGACCCCGGGGTCAGTGTAGAGTGAGTTAGGGGCTTAGTTAAATTGAAAAATGGAGGTCGTTTTGTTGTTGGTGGGGAAGTAGGCTCGAAACCCGTTTGGAGGGGTGCAGGAGCCCTGTTGACGGGCTGGGAGCGTGGCTGCGAAAAGTGAGTATCGCTGAGTGGGTACCCCGGGCACCAGGCTAGTCGGCCGTGGTAGGCCAAGGGCCCATGGGGGGCCGGGATAGCGTAGTGGGCACGGGTGCGCCTGCTTGGTGCGGGGGCCCGGGGCGCCATTAGCCGCGTGGGCAGTGTTGTGGGCACGGGTGACCCTCGGAAAGGGGCCTGGGAAGCCAGCCTGCCACGTGTGCGTTTCAGGGGAGGTGCCATGGGGGGCACTCCCCGGTGTTAGGGAGCTGGTAGGCTCGGAGGCAGTGTAGTGCCCGGGGGTGCCATAGCGGGAGATTCGGCAGAGGGTCGTGCCTGCCAAAGGGAGCCACGTGTCCCAGCCATGAGACCGTGTGAGAGCACGGAGAGAAAATTGGGGGGGGCGAGGCCCGAAATTGTGAGGACACCAACACAGGCGACGGGAATCTGGGTTGTTAGAACCAATAGTTTAAGCGCGAGGCGCTTGTTGAAAGCCCCGGGGTAGTTTAACAGTTAAATGGTTAGGGTAGATTAGGAGATGTACCCCTCCGCACCATCCATCCCCTCGCTGTCGTTGTGGGCCGCTGGACCCACTTTGGTTATAGATCGCTGAACTCTGGGGAGGCCATCCTGAGGCTTAGATTGGGCCTCAGCACAGGACGCTAGCTCTCCCTTATTCCCCTCCGGGAAGGGAACGTAGGGGTTGGGAGTCGGCTAGGTGACAGGATAGGTTAGCCGAACAAAGACGATAAAGGGGGTTAGGGGACGATTTATAGTGGGGAAGTAAAAAAAAGTAAAAATAAAAAAATAAGTTGGGGCTAAATTGGGGTTTGACAAATTAAGGGAGTGGGTATGTACAGTGACAGGCAAAGGCGATAGGTGGGAGGGAGACAGGTAGGTAGGTCCGAGCCCGCCTTCCGAGTGGCCAGCACCACCGCACTCCCTCCACCAACCTCCACTGAACGGCGAAGGCTGGCCAGCTTCATCGGCAGCTGTTTTCTGCAAGGCCTGTGCCATCGGCTGGCCGTGTTTTGCTTCAAGGCCTGTGCCAGCCACTTCATCTGCTGGCTGTGTTGCTGCAAGGCCTGTGCCGGCCCACTTCATCTGCCGGCTGGCTGTTTTTCTTCAAGGCCTGTGCCGGCCAGTTCATCTGCCGGCTGTGTTTGCCTGCAGCGGCCTTCTTCTGCGGGCTGTGTTTGCCTGCTGCCTTTGCCATGCCATGCCCACTGCCCCTGTTCACCAGCCCCGTTCAATTTTTGCTTGCCCCCCCCCCCTGTTCATTTCCATGTGCGCCAGGATCCGCAAGGCAACAGTTTGCAAGCTGCGAGAACTGCCCTGTTGGCAGCTACAACACGGGCCTGCAGTGGCGGCCCGTGCACCGTGGTTGCGTCCATCCATTCATCCATGCATTCGTTGTGTTCATTGCGTGTGCCACTTGAGCTGGCACGGAGACCGTTTGTGCAGCCCATGCACCGTTGTGGTTCACTGCGTTCAGTTCAAAAGGGAAGGCCTTGGACTGCGTGTGAGCAGCCGGCCACGTTCCCTGTCACCTGCATTGTTTGAGCCAGAGACTGCATGCAAGCAGCCTGGCTCCCTGTGAACTGCTTTCTTTTTTGCAGAGTTCATTGATCCTGGGCCATGGTTTAGTGTAAAATTTGTAAGTTAAGGTTAAGATGTACTGTAAATATGAGTGCGCCCCCGGCATGTCTGTCTTAGCGCCGGCAATTTTATTTAAGTCGTCCGTGTGAGTGAGTTTGTTTAGGTAGTTACTCAGCCCTCAGGTTATTTATTTTGGGGACACGAATACCATGAATGTCGCACTCAGGGATCCGTAGGTAAAATGTACTTGGGGAGAACTACACATGATGGCACACGAAAATTTGACGACTCGGGACGAGTCTGTAAAAAGGGGAGGGGGTAGTGTTGTGGTTGACGAAATTCGCAAACCACCATTCAGGTCCCTTAGGTGAGATATCTCTGTAAGTATATGTGTAGTTAGGCCCAAACCCGTTGTTTAGAGGGAATAAATGTCATTCACTCGGGCTGCGATCCTTCAGGATAGCCGTTTTTCTTTTACTATCTTTATTTTGGACCATCCGCCATTACTACCACCACCAACCACGTCTCAACAGTCATCACACAACAACCACCAACCACAACGCCGCTTCACCACAACAGCCACGACCTTTACCGTCACAACTCGCCACCATCGCATCACCACCATTCTTGCGCCACTTGTGGGCACCGATACTGGACTCGTGTAGGGCGCGCACCGAGAAGTGTGTTCAGAAACATCACAGACTTTCCGAAGAAAACGGATCCAAAACGACTCACGCCCACTTCTGTTCCGTCCTATCGGTGAGCGTGGGGCGATTTGGCCCCGCCTCCAGGGCGTTGGAGTGTGGTCGCTGTATGCAAATTCATGGATCAAAAAGCATTCACGCCCACTTTTCCTCGGTCCAATGGGGAGCCAGTTAGAGGTGAAAGGTCGGAGGTAAAGGGTCAAAGGTGAAGGAGCAAGGCCACGGGCGATATAAGGGGGCCGCGTTCGTCAGCCGAGGCAGTTGGGAGTTCGCGGAGTCAGTGGAGTTGAGTTCAGAGTTGTCGGTGGAGCTGGGAAGAAGTGGTAGTACTCAGAGTTAAGAGTGAAGAGTTGGGAGTTCGCGGAGCCAGTGAAGAGTTGGGACGAGTCAAGAGAGGAGACAGAGAGGGCGATTGGACAGAGCTGTGGAGAGGCGGCGGCGGCGAAGGCGGTCGAGGGGGTGCTCGCGTCGGATTCGGGGAGCTGTGGAGGGAGAGGCCGGCGGTGCGACCGAGGTCCTGGTGGAGACGCTCGTCACGGGACCCGAGACAGGGTGATATCCTCCTCCCCCCCGAGCATCAACAACCCCCTCCTGTTTCCCCCCCGCGCTGAGATAGTGCGACAAGGGGGCCCCTTTCCCACCCCCTACCAGACACTGTCCGCGAGGCCCGCGGAGTTGAGGCGCCACCGCCACTTTGCGTCTCATCATCAGACGGGTAGGCCCGACGCAGTCTCGGCCCCAGGCCCGCCTCATCCTTGAGGGTGGTCCTTTTCTTTTGCTTTGGGTATGTGTTGTCGGCGCCGTCTGTGAAGCAAAATTGTATAAGTGTTGCCGTGTGGTCTGTAGTCGGATAGCTCTGCATTGTGTTTCTCTTTTATATTTGCTTTTTGTGTATTATTGTGTTTCTTCTTTTACATGTGCTTTTGGTGGAATTGTATATGTGTGCTTTCCGTTCATCGTGAAATAAATGTGAATTATGTTGAACTGTTTTCCCGTTTCGCTTCGTCTTTTCTTTCATTGAATCTCCATCTTACTTCACGTAAAGGGTTGGTCGTGGGCTAAAACGCCCGATAATTAATCGAACCGTCGAGGCCGACGATAACACCGCTCGGTTATCCCGATAGTACGGAACGGGTCGCTTAAAGTGGCCCGTGTCCGAAGTCGACCTGCGGCGAGGTGCGATCGCCCGGTCTACCCTCCGTGTGGGTACTTAGGTAGGTCGAATTTGGCGAGCAACCCTATCCCACGCGGGGGCCGATTGGCACGATCGTGGTGAGACCGAAAGGTCCACCCGTGACTAGTTCTCGGCGTTAGTCCGAGAGGGTCACGACTGGATTGTCCGTCCGGTGGGCGACGTGCCGCGATTCGAGTTACGTGGCCGTTCGCACGCCGGCGGGCGCGAATCCGCAACAATATATATATATATATATATATATATATATATATATATATATATATATATATATATATATATATATATATATATATTTATATATATATATATATATATATATATATATATAAATATATATATATACATTATATTTTTTATGTATATATATAATATATATATAATTTTATAAATATCTAATAAATATATATTTCGATTTATAAACATCTAATATATATATATATATATATATATATATATATATATATATATATATATATATAATATCGGATATCTGAACTGAAAAATGATGTTACTTTTTAAAGCTGTATATATATACAGGGGGCTGCAAAAGTAGGTATACAGTAATGAATGATTTATAGGTATACACTAATGATAATGATTTTAATGAATTCTAGTATTAAATGAATCCTTGCACCACTATTATAATACTGGTAATACTGGTATAATCCTTACTGTATACCTACTTTTGCAGCCCCCTGTATATATATATATATATATATATATATATATATATATATATATATATATATATATATATATATATATATATATATATATATATATGTAGATGCAAACAAACACAAACATAATAGTGACCGAAGCTTTTTGCTGCACTCTTCAGGGTAAGATAGGAGGAAGTGAAGGCGCGTGCTTCTATCCGCAAGTCTCTATAAGGTAGACACTGATTGGTTCAACCGTACCAATCAGTGTCTACCTTATTGAGACTTGCATATACAAGCATGCACCTTCACTTCCTCCTTCACTATATTGTATACATATAGATATATACTGAAACGCAAAAGAAACTTACCACTTGTTTGAAATATAATAAAATTGTAACAGTTCAAAATAAAACAAACCAACAATTGCTTATTGAAACATTGGCATTTTATTGATGACATGTCAAGTTTTTGACCAAGATACACATCTCATAAGTTTGTTCTGCAGTACAGAACAGCACAGGGTGCAATGTCAGTCTCCTTTCAATAGCGTGTGTGGCCACCATTGTTTTGGATACAGGCAGTGCATCGTCGGCGCATAATGTCTACCATTCTTTGGATGGATTGCTGCTGGATTCTGTCCCACTCAGTCCTCAATGTCTGAAGCCATCTGACTTCGGACCATCTGCCTGGCCTGCCTTGCAGTGGTGACTCTTGGCCTCCCTGATCGAGGTCTGTCATCTGCAGAGTTGTGGAGGGTGTCTATGTCCACCAGGGCCGATATTGTCTGATGTGAACAGCAAAGGCGACGTGCCACCTCACGGTAGCTCAATCCGCCTTACAGTATGCCCAAGGCACACTGCCGTTGATCCCTTGACAATCGTGGCATGTTGATTGAAATGCCCATTTTGCTCTGGCCTTTTTAAAGCCAATATCAAGACATCACGTGCAGCTCATTAAAATCATCCCGTACCCCTTGGCTAATCACTGACAGTCAAAACGGCTGTTCAACAGCTGTGCTATGAAGTGACCATTGAAGGTTCAAGTGACCATCCGTGACCGTTTTGTCTGACAGTGAGGACACTATTGTCCACAAATAAGTTCACACATTTACTACACGCAGTGTTATTGTTGATATTTGAAGGTTTAAAAGGTGGTAAGTTTCTTTTGCGTTTCAGTATATATAGTGTTACGGCTGTGGAAATTCACAGAGCACCATCTAGGTCCTTAGTTCAGTTATGCCGATAAGTCTGTGTTCAGATAGATTTCCCCACCGTTGTCTAATGGGTATTATTTGTGTGATCAGGGCTGTGATCTTTGAGTTAGCCATTTTTCTTTTACTATCGTTATTTTGGACCAACCGCTCACAACCACCACCTCCACCACCAACAGCACTCTCACAACCACCTTCACACAACCACCTCCTCTACAACTGCCCTCACACAACCACCTTCTCCACAACACCAACCACAGCCACCATCTCCCAAACCGCATCTCCCCCAATACCCAACAACGGAACAACATCCCTTCACCTTCAACTCCGCGGGCGCCGCCATCTTTGCGCCGGCAATGGTGAGATCGCTGCAAACAGACGTAGGGGTTTCCTCGCTGCGCAAGTCGGTGATTTCACGCACGTCCCTCGCCAGGGTCACTGTCTCCGCGCACGTCCGCTCTGTGCAAGCTTCGCCTCGGAATTCGGATCAGGAGAGCGAGAGGGTCGGAGCCAGTGGGGGTCAGAGGTGAGAGTGCGGAGATAAGATCTCGCCTCACGAACCCTATAAAACGGCGCGCAGAGCGCCAGTTCAGTCAGTCTGGAGGGGTCGAGGAGCTGCGCAGAAGTCCGGAGCTTGCAGTCGGTGAGGAAGCTGAGGAGAGCGGAGGAGACGGGAGCTGTAGGTGCAGCCCAGCCTGCTGTGCCGCGCAGAGTTGCGCGTGCGTGTACGGGACGTGGAAAGAGCTGGAGGGAGCTTGCCAGCCAGCACCGAACGGTCGGAGGTGATTGGGCTTCGGGACAGTCCGAGCATCGCTGAGGGACGGACGGGTTCTTAAAGAGAGCATCAACTCAGAAAGAGCATAAGGCCCGTTCGTTCCTCTGAGGCGTTGCCGGCTGGGCCCGAATCACTGGGCCGTCAGACGAGGCCTGGGCCGGACCGCGGTCACGACAGCGGCCGTAGGGACGGGACGTTGCGGGTTGCCCCAGTGAGGTGAAGGTACCCAGCGTGGCCTCGCAGAGCCTCTGCGGTCTACACGGCTCTGTGCAATAAAGACCCAAAGAGGTCCAGTCTACCCCTCGTCTCTCCTGGGGTTTCTCCTTGCTTTTCTTTGTATGAAAGTTGTGGCGCCATGTCCGCAAGTAGAACTGTATAAGTGACTGTACATGATAGATAGACGGTATTAGCTCTTTCTTTTGCATTACTCTTGCTTGATTGATACATGACTGCATGCGTGTTTTGCATACTTGCATGACTGCATCATTGTTTTTACGTGCTTATGTTAGTCAATAAATGTGCTTGCTTAAATGTACCCCGTTCATTGCGTCTTTTCCCTAATTGAACTGCCATCTTGTACTCGGAATATAGTTGGTTTTTAAATAGCCGGTAAAGCGATCGGGTCCAACGGGGGTCGCGATAACACCTCGCTCGGTTATCCCAAACGGAGCGAGCTGCCTTAAGCGGTTCGTGTCCCAGCGGCCCCGTTGAGGTACAATCTCTCGGTAATCTACCCGCGCGATTAATTAGGTATATCGACAATTCGGCGATTGACCCTGTAGCGTGGGTAGAGTACGGACAAGGTTGTGGTGTGCTTAAAAACACACCCGTGGCTGGTTTTCGGCGTTGATCCGGAAATCCGCGACAGGATTGTCCGTCCGGTGGGCGTACGGCCGCGATTTGGTTAGATGCGGTCGTTCGCATGCTGGCGGGCAGAGAGAATCACAACAATATGTTCTATTTATATATTTTCTATAAATATATGCATATATTTAATTGACACTTCCAACACTCCTCTAGCTGAAGAAACTGCATAAAGCAGCCCAAGAAGGCATGCACAAGGTAAGCGTTTTGCTGTTTCGGCTCTTCCCAGTGTTCCTCCACAATAATATAGACTTCACACATAGTACACACATGAGAATCCTCATGCTCCACACCTCCTCAGCTACCAAACCGATTTCATCGCTTATTGGCAAATCATCAGCGATAACGCTTACCTTGTGTAGGCTTACTTGGGTTGCTTTATGCAGCTTCTTGGGTTGGAGGAGTGTGGGAGGTGTCAAATATTTATATAATCCTCGCCACCTGGGTTTAGTTGATTTGGTGAGAGTTGATTGGCTATTCCCTCTATTCACAGGTGAAAGATGTGGGTGGGTCTTTATTTATATATTGACTGCTTTTGACGTTTGCACATGATACATGCTTGGGAGCCTCATTGGTATGCATTGCTGTCTGCGCTGTTGTTGATTCACCAATAAGCGATGAAACAAGTCCGGTGGCTGAGGGGGTGTGGAGCATTAGGATTCTCATGTGTGCACAATGTGTGAATGTCTTTATAGTTGTGGAAGAACTCTGGGAAGGGTTCAAAACAGCAAAGCACTTACTTTGTGTTGGCATTCTTGAGTTGCTTCATGTAGCTTCTTCGGCTCGAGGAGTGTGGAAGGTGTCAGTTATTTATATAATCCTAGCCACCTGGGTTTAGTTGATTCGGTGAGAGTTGATTGGCTATTCCCTCCATTCACAGGTGAGAGATGTGGGTGGGTCTTAATATATATATATATATATATATATATATATATATATATATATATATATATATATATATATATATATATATATATATATATATATATATATGTGTGTACAAATACTTTTTTTGTCTTCAGTCAAGGCTCATGGAACATAGAACAAATTGGGTCACAACATAACAAAAGAAACATGAGAAAGATGGGGAGGGAGGTGGAATGACAATAGCAGGACTGAAGGACAAAATGGAGGGAGACTTGGACAAATAAGGGATGTGGTGAGGAATGAATAGAAGGGGTGGGGTTTGGTGTGTTAACATCGGTAGAAATGATCGTGGTTTTGGATGAAGGATCTGAGATGGTGGTTAACACCTGTCTTTTGAGGACCTTGTGAGAAGGATGATTGAAAAGAATGTGGAAGTTGGTGCCACAGGTGAGAAGAAAGAGGACCAAATGAGTGGAGGCGAACAGTGATTCTGGATTTTGGGGGTCTCAGCAGAAGGGAGTTGCAGGGGGATGACGGGCACCCTGCATTAACCTTGGGGGGGGGGGAAGGGGGGATGGTACAAAGTACGATCTGTATACACGATGACCTAAGAAGCTGAACCACTTGCTTATGGGCTGCCTGACGTAACTGTTGAGGATAAGGACATATGGTCTGAAACTCGTGGACATGCTAACCATATACATCATCCTGATGATAGCACAGTTGAAATTGACAGGTCATGTCATCAGGATGTATAATGAATAACTACCAAATAAGATCTTCCATGAAGAGCTAAAGTGTGGAAAGCACTTTCAAGGAAGTCAGAAAAAAAATGCTTTGAAGACACTCTCAAGTCGTCTTCTAAGCATTCCTGCAATGGCACTATCTTGGGAAGATATCATGAAAGATCACTGCACCCGGTGTAGTCTCATCCATACTTGTGCTGCCGACAATTAACAGAAACAGATTAAAAAGTGAGAGGCACGGCGGAAAGCAGCGAAGTTTCAAAACAGCAAAACGTTCTTTCTTGATCACATATCGAAAACCGAACTCCTATATCCGGTGCATTCCAGACAATTCAAAGCAATAGTCGGCCTCATCATCTGGTCACTTTGGACTCACCCAAATCAACAACTGTTGACGAATGAATGAACCTCTGATATATATTATTTATGTATTTCATAACTCTCAGCCTTCGATATATTACGCAAGCAAACCTGACTGTTTTGACTCTTCCTCCTAACTTCTCATTATATTCCCTCACCTTGCTTCCTTCTCTTCCCACCTTTCTTTCACTTTCTCCTGAATCACTCCCACCTTCTCGACCCTCTCCTGGGAACCTCGACCCTCATATATTTTTGGGAACATCTACATCTTGCAAATACCCATTGGAATTGAATGCACAAAGGAATGGCGAAAGGGAAGGGAGGTAAAATCTGTAAATGACCCATTTCTAAATTTCCATTTTCTCCTGACCTCAATCCGAGAGTGTAAAGTTCTTCATTACACACATAATATATCATCGGAATCATTAAGCAGGTATTCTCGCCAAGTGTGGGTTGGCAAGAATTTACTAAGTGTGGTGAGTATGCCAATCATTCCCTCCAAATTAGCTGAGTGAGGAAGGCCTTAGTCCTGCAGTTGACTTGTCTACACCGGTCTCTTCATACCGTGTTTGACAGTTATTAGATTTTGTTGCAAAGAATGTTGTCAAGCGAATACCTGGATCTATTGCTCTGCTACGATGAGTGCAATACATTTTCTTTCAGCATCCAGTTCACTATTATTTGACGAAGAGAACTCCATAGGTTTCACAGTTTGGTATTGATATCCTTTCTGATGCACTGTCAATGTTTCCTCTGGCAACTTATGGAAGTTCATGTTGCAGTCAATGATTCACTCTTCATAGACAAACGGTCCAATTAAAGTGGGAGGAGATCTCATCAATTAATTGATGAACGCACAAGACTCCATCATGTATCGCGGCAGACCGTCTGCGTACAAAAGCTGCTGCTTTGATGTGTGACGACAATTTGGTTTTGGCAAGGTTGAAGAATTTCACATTGATTGCCACAATTCTTATCTGAAGTGAACTCAAATTTCGAGGTTGTTAAGCATTTAATATTATGATGTCAAATGCATATCTTGTGTGTGTGTGTGTGTGTGTGTGTGTGTGTGTGTGTGTGTGTGTGTGTGTGTGTGTGTGTGTGTGTGTGTGTGTGTGTGTGTGTGTGTGTGTTGGCTTGTGTGTCCACAAGCCAACCCTCGCTGCACACAAATAATTTATTCGTGTTGTCATAGTTTGCGTCTCATCATTGCAAGCCTAAGCCTCGAAAGCTTGTCTGATCACTCTGATACTCCACTCTTTAAACTTAGATATCACTTAGATATAAACTTTAAACTTAGATGGATGATGCTACGCACAGCCTTGTACTGCATATGAAGAAGTGTCTTGCTTAGCTCTAAAAATAACTGCCGGGGATCTCATGTTGTTCACTGATGTTCCACAACAAAGGAGCCCTGTGTGACCACTCCTCATTTTCATAAATGCCAAGGTGAGCCAATGAAAAAAAGCCAAGAATTCACAAGGTTTCGGAAAAGCGATGATAATAGAAAACCTATACGCCAAGAAAACCTATAGAAAACCAAGACTCCAAGGTGAACAACAAATAGCTAAGCCAAGATCTTGTGAAAAAAGCCAAGGAGTGGTCACACTGCTTGGTAACTCTGGTTCGAGGGGCAAGCCCGAGGGATTTCTGGTCCCGGCACCAACAACTTCATTGTGTTTTGATAGTTTACTGACTGTTCTTTGGTCGAACACTTGTTCCTTAATTTTCTCTTTCTGCCTTATTCAGAGATCAGCTTGGTGGTGGAGTACTAGGTAAAGCCTTGTTAAACTGTCGTCACTGGTATTGGCATGATTTTTATGGCTTGATGCTCAGCAGACATTTTCACACCTTACGATGGAGTGGTGACCTGCTCAGGATGAATTGTACCCATGGAAACGTTCACACCTTGTTATGAGCATCCCTATTATGTCATCTGCCAAAACCTTGCGCTCAACCACCAGCACCGTATTCAGACGGACCAGGGGGTCATAAACATCAATTTATGAACACAATGCTTGACCTTCTCTTTATATTAAAGCAGTCTCTTCACATCACCAATCTTTTCCCTGCTCCTCTTCCTTTCTGGGGTATTCATCCATATATTTCTCCAGACAAGCTTTTTCCTTTGACCTTTAAGATGGGTGAAAATCTCATCTTAAACCTTCCTTCAATAAATCATCTCTATTGTTCAGATATGAGCATTCAAATGATGTTTATTGGTCTCACATATGTCGTTCTTTTGTTCAATCCCTCTACTATATTATTGGTGTATAAACCACATTTTTTTTTGGGGGGGGGGGGGTTAAGCTCATCGTTCACCTTCAATCGCTCTAATAGCTTGCACAACAGCTTTTACCCAACTGCAATCCACACCCTTAATAAATCAGCCTTAAGTTTTTTGTGAGCATCTAAAGAATGGATACGGATATTTTAAACCATGGCAATCATTTCATCACCAAAATGTTGTCTTCCGGCTCTCTACGCCCATCACAACGAATCTATTTCTTATTCAATGCCAATTTTAAGCACGCTTTATCAAAGCACTTCTCATTGTATGCGCATCGCATGTATATGAAAATAAATCAATTATCATTGTCAGCATTCATTTCGTAAATAAACACGACATGCCGTCAAATTTTATACTACATCAGCTCGTTCGAATTTTGTCTTGCTCAGCTGGTTCATAATCCAACAACATGTAATTTTTCCCATTAATAATCCTGAAAATTTAAATTAGCTTCAATTCTTTTGACAATATAAGTACATTCTGTGGCTGAATTATGATGTAACCTGTCCACATAGTCCCAGATGATTACCACTCGGTGGTCGAAGCGTCTAACCTGGGGCCTGACATACTAGCCAGCTATACAAGTTAATGGTGCCTTCATTTCTGAATATCATTTTGATAACGTATATGGAATCCCTTGTGTATTGAAAATTTTGTTACAGGTACATCGCCATGGATCACGAGTTTCATCTCTCAAACTTGCTTCCCGACCTTTGAGCCTGAAGCTGACGAGCCATGGATCACGCAGCAACCCGATGGGTTGCTAAACAACCAAGGGTGCTGCCCAAGGAGGTTAAGTCTGGCAGGGTCCCCGTTACAAGACTCGTGTTACCTTACCGTTGACCTAGTTACCTCCGATAGGGACCATGCTCTTGGCTTCCCACATTTGTCTATTAATTACATATGGCTGAGCAAAACCATTGGTGGGCTGCGAGCTAGATTAGCGCAGTGAATCGGTGGGGCAAAACCTCCCTTCTATTTATTACATGCTGTGTCTGACCAATGAAGGAACGAAACAATCGAGCAGGTTTAGAAACAACATATCTTGTGTTAAACAGGCATAAATTATGTTTACAAAGATTCAAGAACTGTATTTAACAGAATGCAGTGTCACACACGAAACAGTCTTACACATATCACTTAAAGAACCCCTTTTTAGAACAGGCATTAACACAGACGGGTGTCACATTCCTCTGGGGAAATTAGACGATGAGACAGAAAGAAAAAAGTTGGGGCGTGGTGGCGTCCCCTTCCTCATCTATCCGTGAACGGGCTTAGCCCCCGTGGGGCTCAACGAGGTGTCAATGTGGTGAGTAAGAGGAGCGGGTATCGTGTCTTACTTTTGAAGCCTGGTGTTGGCTTCGCGGTTAGGGTGGCTGGCTTGGGATCTTAGGGTCCTGAGTTTGAGCCCCTGTCATTCGTTGAATTAATACCAGGTGGGGTTGACAGCCTGTCATCCTTTCGAGGTCAGTGAAATGAGTACCAGTGTACTGGTCATCAGGGCATTGCATCAGGGGCACAGCCATGTGCTCAGCCAATTTGTTAGCCAAAGCTCAGTCTTGCTTAGCTCTAAAAATAACTGCTGGGGATCTCGTGTTGTTCACTGATGTTCCACAACAGAGGAGCCCTGTGTTGTATGCACTGAAAGATGCAAGGTTTTATGGTGCGTGTGCGAAAGATGTGTGAGAAATACGTTCTACCGGCTTGGTTAGTGCCCATTCCGCTTGGCAGTTTGAGCAGCAACTGCATTTGAACCTTTTTCTCTTAGGAGTGCCCGTTCCACTTGGCACATTTGACGAGCACCATGTTCCCTGCTCTTGCATTCCACTGGGTAACATTGGGAAGCGCTGTCTCGTTCCGCTTGGTAGCGTCGGGAAGCGCTCTTTCTGGTGCCTTGCGAACAGTGAGCAGCGCTCGTGTGTTCATCCCCAGACTGGATGCAAATTCCCTCAGGATTGGACTCACTCTGCCCTGGATTTGGACTGCTCCAGATCTGCATGCGAACCTTCTGGTAGCAAACTCTTCCACAACCACTCCATGCCGGATTTTTATTGTTACCTGCATGGTAACCTGCATGGCATGGTGTCACCAATGATGTCTGCTTTTAGCAACTGACCCATGTAATTCTTGGAACCCCGTTGCATGGCTGGATTCAGGGGTGAATTCAGTCATTTTCGGCTTCAGAGCCTTGTGGTGTGGGTCTACTTCTCGGGGAGACATCTGCACACCAATGGGAACGCTGAGAAATGCCGACAGAGCATTTTGATCCACTTTTGGGCTCCTCCTTCACACAGCCACCATAAAATCGCTGCAGCAGGATCATTCAGCACACAGAGTCTGCCACGCACTAAGTCTACAGATGGAGTCTTCATCACAGACAGTCTGCCATAATCAGCCTCCCTGCCGTGGTCGTCCATGAGAGGTTGAAGGGTCTTCTTCTGGGTGTAAGGCGATTACTGAGCGAGGAGGTTCCAGACCTGGAGAGCGGCTTGAGGGGAAAGGAAGAGCGCTGAGTGGGCTGGACGCCAGACCGATGATGGACTCAATAGTCATGTACAGACTTTCTCATAGGCCACTTTAAGCTGTCTTCTCACACATTCTCTCCCATTTTCTGTCTCGTCTGTTGTGGATGCACAAAAACTAAAGGAGCAACTGCAGATGTGCACCTCTTCACTCTTCCTGTTCTGCATTACATTTGCACTTCATTGCACCTCATTTTGCACCTCCTCACTCATGCACCACAGACACTCCAAGTTTTCTTCCCCCCTCCTCCTCCTAAGCGACTGGGTTGCATTGGTCCATCGACTGTGCTAGGTACAAATAGGTCGTTCACACCTCATACTTTCTCTCATCTTTCTTTGCTCTCTGATTTATTCGGATGTGTGTCTAACACCTGTAATGTTAACGCAAGAAAAGGTTGTAGAAGTTTGTATCAGGTTAGCTCTACACAGTGTCTTCTTTTGTGAATAATTGCATTTATTTTGCTGCACCTCATCAATCCTTGCTTTCCCCTGCTTTAGACATTCCTTAAAATATAATATTTTATTATTGTGCCGCATGGCCTTTCCTTGCCTTTGTAAATAAATTGCTTGTATTATAAATGTCCCCAGCTCATTCTACCTTTTTTCCTCCATTGGTCCAGTGTAGTCTGAATATAGTGAGCTGGGAAGTTCTGCCCCACTAATTGGCTCTTATTAGCCGGTGCTACTTGGCAGCTCCACTCAGCTGCACCTGATATGGTAAATTAATGCAAGTGTGCATCGAGGGCATGAAACCACGCTCGGTGTGACCATCCACATGTAAGGTATCACACGAGGCAATGTAACCCTACAGGATTGACAGTACCAATTTGCTTTCATGGTTGCCTGGCAAATCGCTGGCGCATGGAGTTATCTGTGCCCGGCGGCCTCAGGACCAAGCGTTCGGGAGGGACCTGAGTGCTTCCCTCGTGGCAAGCCTCGAACCCCGGATCCGCAACAATATTATCGCGATTCATAAAATGCGCTCTCAAATGAAGACCCGTGATCGAAATGTTAACATCGATGTGAGGAAACCTACCGTAGTTATGGTATCAAAGTGAATGAAAATCTATTTTAATATGCGTTATAAAATCAATACTAAAATTAAAAAATTGCATCATGAAGTCAATGCAACTTTACATAATAACTGCATTTATATTATATTTATAGCATAAATTTACATTATAATGTGAATGAGTATCCATTTTTAATGAAACTGACATAGAAATGACAATACAATTATCATGTAGTTTAAAAGCCAAGACATGAATATTTTATGAAAGTAATTATGAGAAAAATATTTTTTGAAGGGGAATTAAAGGAAGGTTAAAACAAATGTGAAAATGAAGGTTAAAATACAACTTAACTAAATTGATGTAATGAGTGAACCCCATTCCTTTTCTACCTATAAGACATTTGTAACAAATATATTTTAGCCTGATCCACATTGGGGGATATGGGGTTGTGCGTGTTGTTGGTTGGTATCTCCATATACGTGTTTCAGAAGGTGGAATGGAGCTCTCCCACGTCTCAAAGTATCTACATCCGTTTCAGTAAGAGATCACGATTTATGGACTTAGTTGTGTAGTTTTCTTGTTCTCAAAGTTTTGTTCTGAGGGCTCTTTTCAGGATCATCACTGAGCCCCGGACAACTTACAACTGTTGTTCGTTTGTAGTCATATCCTCAGGGATTGTTTCTAAGATCTCTGTAAAGTTATTTTTTATCATTCCCGCTGCTCCAATTATCACTGGTATAATTTTGGCGTTCTTCAGCTTCTAAGATCTTTTGACTATTTTTGAGATCCTGGTATTTATTTGTTTGGTCATATAAATTGATTTCTGCATCGTTTAGGCCAAATTTGCTTGGTACTGACACGTGAATTCATAATGCCTTATTATTATTATTATTATTATTATTGTTATTATTTTACCTAAGTACTAAATCCAGTCGCAATGCTTTGTTTTCTACGTTCATACTCAATGGGATCATCAGGTCATAGATGATCATTGCATCCTTGTTTTCAATGATTACTTTTGGTTCATGTTTCCATGAGTTTTCTGAAACTGGGATATTGAATTTTTTTCAGATGTGCCCAATGCATTACTCTTCAGACTCTGTTGCGTCTTTGTGCGTACAGCTGTTCTGACGTGTGTTTTTTACATCCCAATAGAAAGTGACTCATGCTCTCTGTTTCTATCTTGCAAAATCTACACTAGTCCAATTGACTCAGTCCTGCCATTTTTATTAAAGGCATTGGTATAGTCTCCTTGGTCTTGGGCATTTCTTATGATTCTTTCTCCATCCCAGTTGAGCTGCCATATTCTTAGTCACTCCAATGAACCTTCTTTGTTGATGCTCAGTCTGTCCAACTCTTTTTATAACTTTCTGCTGTTTATCGTTTTCCTAGTTGTCGGTGTATAACTGTTGATATTTCATTTTATATACTTCTTTTGTCCTTTTTGCAATCATTACCTCCACTACTGAAGGTGGACAGAGGTTATGTGTTTACCCCTGTGTGTCTGTTAGTTAGTCTGTCTGTTTGTGACAAGAATGAAGTGATTTGATGTTGGTGACGATCCGGATCCAGATACAATATTTTTTAAATTGTCTAGTTCTTCACCATTGAGAGACGGGGCCAAAAACAACATACAGTACTGTATAGTATGATATTTCAAAAAGTTGAATATGGATTACGACAAAACTTGGTGGATGAGTTGGGTAGGTGACAAGAACAAGCCGATTAGATTTTGGTTCAGGTCCGGATGCAGATCCGGCCTTTCAGTGGGATACAAAACATAAACTGTTCAGCCTGGCGGAGGTATGCGGTCTACCGAGTGCCATTGAAGTTGCGGCTGTATTAGCTGCTGTTTCCGTTTCATGTGCTACATTTTCTATTCACACCTGTCCTTGGAAATCTTTTCTTGGTGGGTTAAGGATACCTTTTCTGGTTTGCTCTTTTCGCATTTGCTTACAAATTGGATTCATTAGTCTGTTGAACATTTCATGTGCTCTGTCAATCCTACAGTTGTTATTCTGTGCACTTATTTGAGCTCCATCAGGCTACTTCCTCCTCCTCGTCTCAGCAGGTACATTCTCGGGGTGCATTTTTTTTTTTTTTGTGGAACATTTTGTGGATAGTGAGGAGTTTTATTTTGATATCCAGTTTATTGACTTCCGCTTGTTTCCAGTTTATTATTCTGCAGTTGCATTGGAATACTTGTACTGCAAGTTGGTTTATGGCTTTGATTTTGTTTCTTGGGGAGAAGTATGTTTTCAAAATCAGCCTTGTTCTCTGTAGGTAGGCCTTGAGAGTTGTTTTGTGCATTTGTTCGTGACTAGTAGGGCAGCTAAATAGGCACTCACGCGCACCTCCCTGACTACTTATGCAAACATACTTTTTTTAGAATCCTTAAGGTGTCTAGTTAACAATTTTAGATGTTAACAAATAAATTAGGTTGGTCTTGGGGTCTATTTGGTTGCCATCTTGGATTGTGACACGCCCAATTTTCGAAAAACAGAAATTTTCATAAGTTTTGAACCAAACATGCTCGAAATACAATTGAAACATCTATTCCATACAATTTTTGACATGACAAATTTATTTATAATGTCATTTTTAACATTTGATAATGCTTTTTGGGTCATACTTCTCTAAATGGTAAAAAATATACCTAAGGAATCATATGTATGTCTTATGTTGGGTCCATGGTGGTTAATCGCCACATATAAACTGACCAACAACATTGTAACTCTTATTTCATATTGTGTAGGCCTTGCTTGCTGGCATCTGATAACTGTGTCAGCAATGGTTATTACTTGTAAAATTTTGTAAACCTTGTGACATGTTTGTCAGTCTTCCTAGAACTCTTAGTCTATGTTGGGTCTGGGTAAGAAGAGTCTCACTCACTTCATGTATGGAGTAGAAGTACCCTAAAATGATGCAGCTTGATTAAGTGATAAGATCCTGGAACTTGAATTTTAAATCAAAGACAATAATAGGAATTTATTCTGTTTCCCATTGTTGCTGTGTTGTACTAACCTTACCTTCCGAGAACACTAAATAATACTTTCTGTTTGTTTCAGGTGTTTAGATTTTTTGGTATTGTATCAATGTACTGTATAGGCCTTACTGACTTGAGTCTGCTGAAGAATCAGTGGTCATTTACTGCATGGAAACTGAACAAAACCTTTGTTACTCTAATTTTAACATTGTACTGGACCGCCCGTGAACCCGTTGGGTCCGTTGTGACAGCGTTTGATAAAAAAAAAACATTTCAAGAAGAAGAAGAAGAAGATATCTCCAGCGAACTATACCGCTGAGATTGTATGCATTGATCAAATAATCCCAAAGAGGACTTGACTGAATCGGGAATTGATTTTCTAATCATTTTTTCGTTGCCTGATTTTACCAAAACTTGATACTGCACACCGCAGGAGAATGGTGAGTAAGGTGGGCTGAAAATTTTTGTGCTATCGTGCACCGTTTTGGCTGTATTTCGGGAACATACATACATACATACATATTACATACTGTACATACATACATACATGCAAGATGCGAGTTTTAGTAATATAGAGATGGGCCTAACTGACTTGTGTCTGTTGAGGCAGCGGTGGTCATTCACTATATTTAAACTGACCAACAGCATTGTTACCTTTTTGAAATGTATTTTTGTTTATTTTTTCATACAGGTGTTGGGAAACAGAGACGCATTGCGGATGTCACTTCTATTGCTCGCAAACTTGGACGTGACCACTGTACAGCACTTATGGGTCTCTATTGTTTTATTGGAGAAGATTGTACCAGTGACTTCAAAGGCAAAGGAAAGATTGGTCCACTGAAGAAACTCCAGAAGTATCCAAGGTTCCACGCAGCATTCAAGCAGCTTGGCGTACATTGGAGGGTGAAAGACAAGCTGTATGACTGTGCGGAAGAGTTTGTCTGCCTGATGTATGGCTATCCTCACATCTCTAGTGTGGATGAAGTGTGCACACTGATGCTGCAGAAGATGGTGGGTGCAGAGGAAACACTAACATTCAAGTCAAAGGTTGAACTTTCTCATCTTCCTCCATGCAGAGACTCCCTAATTCCTCATGTTGACATGGTCAACTACAGGGTTGGTCAGTGGAAGCATGCCCATGTTCCCATGTATGAACTTCCCAAACCAGAGGATGATCATGGCTGGATGAAAATGGATGGATTCCTGGAACCTGTGTGGCCACGTGGTCCAATTCTCCCCCCCCCCCTTTCCCTAGTAGACCTTTTGGATACCCCTGAGGAGGAGCAGGAAGAGAATGAAGAGGAAGCTGGTATCTATGACTATGAGGAACTGTTAGATTACCTTGATGACAACAAATTTATATATATATATATATATATATATATATATATATATATATATATATATATATATATATATATATATATATATATATATATATATATATTATGCTGAAATGGGACATTTTTCTATTTTCTCATTAGAGATGTCATCTAATGTTAAAAATAATGATTTGGTTAAATTTCCTGTGCCATACATAATTGTGCAGAATAAATGCTTCATTTGTGTTTCTCGTCCATTTGGTTCAAATGTTCTGAAAATTTCTGTTTTTCGATAATTGGGTATGTCAAAATCCAAGAGGGCAGCTAAATAGACCCCAAGACCAACCTAATTTTCTTGTTAACATCTAAAAATGTTCACTAAACACCTTAAGGATTCTAAAAAAAAAAGTATGTATGCATAAGTACTCAGGGGGGTGCCCTACTAGACGTATTGGGTCGCACTCTTCTACTCAGAGGTTCAGTATTTGTATGATGCTTCGTTCTCTCGTTCTTGTATTGTCTCGAGGTCGATTTTTATGTTATCCATTTTTGTTTATCTACCTTGTATGAATGTGCATCTGGCACACTTATCTCGGGCAAATTCCATTTGAATGTCGCTGGAATGCTACTTCACCAATCCAAGTCGTTCTCCCATTTCTTTCTTCGTTTGGTGCGAAGAGTTTTAAATCATAGTGTACAGTAGATGTGTTCCCTTTCATGACTCTTTGGACGTTCTGTAATTGTATGTTCGGGTTTATGCATAGCTTTGCTCATTAATAATGTTGCTCAGTGGGTCCAAACTTGTGCAAAACAAGAGGGGTGAAAGGCTATTACCCTGGAAGATCCTGTGTCATATCTTCACCCCTGGTATTTTGATCTTTTCTTCAGAGTGTTGCAGTATCAATGTGGTGTTCCAGGGATCCATTGTTTTCTCAATCAGTTTGATGTTTATCTTGGTTTTTAGGGTTTATCTTGTACAATTGCATGCATTTTATCATCCGTGAATGTGGAACGCTATCAAAAGCTTTTTGGGGTCTATCTATGCTGTGGTTTTAAAAAAAAAACATCATTTTACAGTTTTTTGGTATGGCCTTGATTAGTAGTAGATGGTCTATTGTTTTGTAGCATCCACTTTTATATCCCTTCTGTTCTGCCTCCTTGTTGTGTTTGGTGGTGGTACATAATTTATGTGATGATTCCTGTCAGAAGTTTGTATGTTGTTGGTAGACAGGTTATTGGTCGGTATTTGTGAGTTAGTTGGGTTTCTTCAGATTTTGGGGCGAGGAAGGTGTTACCTTCTGTGAGCCATTCATCCATTATCTTTTCCTCTTGGTCAAGTTCTTTGAATGCTCGAGCATAGTGATTGTGTACGAGCATCGAGTTGCTTTCACCAGAAGTTTGGAATTCCATGTGAGCCTGGGCTTTTAAAGTTTGGCATTTTTACCTCTGCCAACGAAGGTGAAGAGGTTATGTTTTCACCCCTTTCTGTCTGTTTGTTTGTTTATGTGCAGGATATCTCAACAAGTTGTAGACAGATTCAGATGAAACTTGTCGGACCTGTTGGGTGCATGGCAAGCACTAAATCATACGATTTTGGTGAAGATCTAGATCGAGATACGAGAATTATTTAATCTTTAAAGCGATTCTTGACCATTGAGAGATAGGGCCAAAAACGATATGTAGCACGATATTTCAAAAATGTAAAGTGCCCGATATGTTCCCATGGATCAGGCATTACGTGGTGGAGGTTTGTGCTCTACCGAGTGCCCTTCTTTCAAAAATGTATTTGAACCGATATGTTCTCGTGGATTAGGCATTAAGTGGCAGAGGTATGCGATCTACCCAGTGCCCGTCTAGTTACAAGTTGTTTTTGAATTTTTTTTTCCTTTATCAAATATCACTGGGGGCATTTTGTTTCGGTGCTCTCCTTTCTTTTCCAAGTTTTGGATCCAATCCGCCTTCTTGTTGTGTTTTTTTGGATTGTCATTAATTCCTTTCCAGAAATTTTCAAGTTCGTCTTTCTCAGGGAACTTGATATATTTTGTTTTTGTTTCCCGAGTTCACGGTATAATCTTTTTGGGTTATTTTCAAGCATGTGGTTTTGTTTTTCCCCCTTTTGTTGACTTTGCTGGAGTTTAAAAAAAAAATTCCTATCATTTCTTTGCCTTCAGTTTTATATTTGTTTTTATTTTTTGGATTCTCTTCATTAGCTTTGTCCTTTTGGTTTCCTTTTACGAATTTCTGCATTTGTCCCGTTTCCTTTCTCTGTGTCTCTCGTCTCCATTTCCATGTTGGTGCTGGATCTGTCTGTAGGGTTTGGTTTGTTCTTCGGCATTGTTTTCCTGTTACTTTTTCTTGAATGAGCAGTGCCACTGCAAAACTCACAGTATTGATTTCCTTCAAGGGGGATAATTTTTGTTCTATTCTCCTGAGTTCTCTGTTGGTTCTCCTTCCGAGTATTTTTGTTTGTTTGTTGTTTTCTATTCCATAGAGTTATAGTCTTTCCCTGAGTGGTATCAATCCCATCTCTATTGTGTTGGCCAACACTTCTTCTAGTCTACGCTGCTCATCATCTTCCTAATCTTCCACCTTTTCTCTGCCCAGTTGTTCTCCCTTGTCTTCCTGCTCATTGTCATCTATTATTCTTGGTCTTATCACTTCTGTCTGTGTAGGTGTCATTCGGTTTGGGTTAGCCGGTTGGGTCTGTTCTCTCTCTACAGGGGTAGGTCTGCATTTTTTTCATTCTGTTATACTTGGCCTCTGCCTCTGGACCAATGGTGCTATGCCTCGGTCCAAGATTTGCCTTCGTTGCACAGCCTCTCCCCGTGCCACTGCAGTCAAGTCCTCTTCATCCCTCTCTTTGTCCACTAGCGAGCACCCAGCTCCCATCGTCCTCTCTTTTGCCACTTGCTGTCTGATCATCATTTAAATTTATTTTATTATAGCTATAGTTAGATATTTGTGAATCGTTCACACCACTCTTTCAAATTTTCAGAGCGCATTTTATCATCCATGAATAATCTCTGTTCTGCCAGCCAATTTTGTTGACTTTAGTTGGTCCAAGAATCTTTTTTTCCCTTCTGTTTCATCCCCAAAGCTCTATGCATGGAATGCAGTTTGCAAGGATGATTTATTTTTCCTCCAAGCTTCAGCTTACCTTATTTGAGCCTCTCATCTGGAGCTTTACCTTTGGTAGTTGTGGGGCAGGTAGCACCTTCACAGCTTCTCGCCCCTGTGCATATCTCTGCCTCACTATGAGATGAAGTTTTGTCCCATTTGAGGAATTGCAGTCATTTTTCTTATCAGCACACATTCTGGCTGCACAGTGTGGCCGTATCGACAACAGGTTTTTCCTGTAATGGGTCTGCATCCCTGTTTTGAGGTTTTTTCTTCTATTCAATTTCAACACACTATTTGTCTATCCCCGGCTCCCCACTCCACTATTCTCCGCCACCCTGGCAATAATTTCTCCCTCTGTGCAGTGGACTCCGTGGGTCTGCTCGCAGATCGCCCAACATCTCAATCATGGCCAGATCAGCCTCGTATCAATCTGGCCAACCCCGTTCTTCCCTCCACTGCTCACAAAGCACAACAGTGTCTGTCATGAGCATCTTGGCATGATAATTATGTGATCTTTGAAAAAAATTATTATCTTTGATTATAATCATTCAGGTCTTCAGTCAGTCCATTGGAAACCTAAGCAGCCACGCAGAGCTGCGAGCCACAGGCCTCAAAGCTGCATGCGCCCCACAGTGATACACCTCTCCATGACTTATTGAGTCTTCTCCCTCCAGCCCCACAAGTTTTCCCTTTCTCCAAATGTCCTCCCTCAGTGTGCAGGGCTCCAGGGAGTCCGTTGGCGGTGCGTTCAGCCACGTGATGCTGTCTCTATAAAGTGTTGGCATTATATCTGCATATAATGAAGCCCACGTCCCCATCCCCAGCAGGCCTCTCCCTTTCTTCTTCTTCACTAGCATCACTCCCAGAGCACCTCCTGCTTTTTCTGCATCCCCCGGTAAGACCGAGGTGGATCGTCACTGATGGGCTCGAATAGGGCAGTCGGTAAGAGAGACAGCAAGGCGAACTGCTTACATCTCAACACCATCCGCCTCTTGGTGTGTGTGTGTGTGTGTGTGTGTGTGTGTGTGTGTGTGTGTGTGTGTGTGTGTGTGTGTGTCGTTGGTTGTTATCTCCATATGTGATTTTATGAACGTGGAACGGAGTCCTCCCAGGTCTTAAAGTATCCACATTCTTGTGTGTGCACGCGTATATGTGTACATGTGCAAGTTTCTCTTGTTGGCTGCTATCTTCACACATTATGGGTTCTTATGTCTACATACCTTACATGTCTATATACCTAATATAAAAAGTTATTATGTCTGTATACATAATGGCTGCTGTCAAGTGCACACTCAAACAAACGGACTCACCTCAATTCACTCGAAAATGTGACTTTTCCAGGTTCTTGCATTTCTTCATAGTTGGAATCTCCACCATGGCAGCAACAGCACAGAGTCATTGCTGCAGTGTTTTATGTGAAGATATAAAAAATGTGGTCAATCAAGGAATGCACTGAAGGTAACATAAGCAGAGTGCATTGTCTTTCATTTTGTTTAAGATGGGTTGGAGTTGTTGAGTTGTGTCACAACTGATTTGGGAGGAGAGACACTTTAGGATGTTATTTTAAGCTTGATATTGACTTTTTATGATAGAAAAATCAAAACGAACGAGGAAGATATTGAAACTTCATCTGTTTCGCAAGGTATTCCTCTGCTTCCTGTCCCATAAAGGTGGTCACTCTTTAACATCATGTGCATGGAAATATTTGGTACAGGTCCACTGTTATTTCAGGACACCTGCTTTGATGTGTCCATCGATCATTCGTAAACTTAATGCCAACAAGATGTTCTTTGAATAATTTAATAAGTTTAATGTCACAAGATGACTACTTTGAGTTCTATGGGATGACTTATATGCCTGGTGTTGGCTTAATGGTTAGGGTGGTGGGCTTGGGATCCAAGGGTCCCAAGTTCAAATCCCCCTTGGCTGTTGAATTAATACCAGGTGGGGTTGATTCAGCCTGTTATCCTTTCGAGGTTGGAAAAATGAGTACCAGCTTGCTGGTATCCTGTGTTGTAGTGGTGACCTGTCCAGGATTGTGTCCAATAGCCTAGGAGACTGCTTAGGCAGCATCAACGCTCTGCACAGAGTATGGTCCCAATGGATGGATGGGATGCCATAACTTGCCAACCCATCTCTGCTGAAGTACCCAAGTCTTTTTAAGGTCTGAAAGAATAGAGGTCCTTTAGCACCATCCTTTCACTCACCTTATTACCTTTCAAACTGGATAGTTCATATAACACTTTAGCCCATGCAGTCTTGAGAAAAGGATATGGGAAGGATCTTTTCAACTCTTGATTTGTTTTTTGAGCACAATCTATATTTCCTATGAGCAGCGATTTTGTCTGCGTCTCGATATTCCCCAACGCTGGAGATGCGAGAAGCAAATATGATTGGTCAAGACGGCGAAATATTTTGTCCAAGTACCGCTAAACTGGAGATTTTTGGAAATGCCAACAAGGCGATTTGTGTTCTACAATGTTCAAGTATATACTTCAATTGAAATAATATAATAGTTTTAAATAAAAGGCTGTGGAAAAAAAAAACTATTTCAGAAGTTTACTGCCATTGATGCATCCTCTTTTACACCTATTTAACATGTTAAATTAGTTATTCGTGCCTGTTGTTTGTGTCCTTTATGACGTCCCTAGAAAGAGTAAGTTTTCTTTTTGGAATGATTTTCAATTTTTGTTTGATTGCCAGACAGGCATTCAAACTAAAACAATTACCTCACCCTAGTGTGCGCCGTGCGGGTGCGCACTTGGGACGAGATTTCACACAATTTGCCAAATTCAGAACCAAAGTACTGCACTGCTAAACTGCAAGTACATGTTCCGATTTGTGTTCTGCAGTATTCCAAATATAAAATTCAATGGAAATTAAGTAGTTCCTTGATCATAGACTGACATCTGTATGCAGGCAGACAGACAGAGTGAACCAATTACTTAACCCAGCTTTGTAATTTGTGTGCAGGGTATTTAGAATGGATGATTGTTACACACCCACAACAATGACATCAAATTATTTTGCAAATTTATGAATACCAGTACAGTGATTCTCCAAACTTAAATTTTAAACACATTTGATGTTGCCTTGAGTTCCAGAGTTGGTTTCATGTGAGAATGCTCAAAATTGCTCAAAGCTGTCGAGCCTGGGTTTGAATCCCGACCCTCATATAAACTATCATCTCAGTGTTTCACAGGCAGGTTTGATTCATCAATGTGTGTGCCACCTCATGGATCGATGTCAAACTGGGCATCACATTTTCCGGAATCCCCCCTCTCCCCCTTCCCTCTCCTCCTCTCCTCTCTCGCTCCCCTCCCTCGCCCTCTCACCCCACTGCCTCTCTTATCCCCATCCCACCCCTCTCTCTCTCCCTCACTCCGACTCCTCTCTCTCTCACTCCGACCAGTCTCCCTCACTCCGACCCCTCTCCCTCTCTCTGTCTCCTCTTCCTCTCCCCCTCTCTCCCACCCCTCCCCTCTGTTAAGGACTGATAGTTTATTTTTGATTTAAAACTGCTTCCCCATAGTGTAGCATGTACAAATCAGACTGAGTGAGCCGACCGGAGGGGTGCAAAAGTCGCTGCACGTGTGAGAATGCATGCATGTATCTATCTTGTCCACTCTGTGCATCCTTCCTTAGTCATTTATTCTTCCCCACTTCACTTATTTCTTCTAGTCTTCCTCTATTTTGTCACTCATCATTGCTGTTGGTGTGTTTGCTTCCTCTCTTTATTTTGTTCCTTTTGTTCTTATTACCTGTTGATCCGTTCTATGTTATAGCTCTTCCATGAGTCTCAACATTGCATAAAAAAACTTAAACAATTATTGCAATTAGGATTAACTTAGCCTCTTGTTTGAAACCTCCAATGAAGAAGAAGAAGAAGAAGAAAAAATTAATGTATTTGTGTAAATATGGAGAAAAATAGGTCTGTGAGAACAATTTGGGTCAGGAGGATTGTGGGAGTGAAGAAGATGGATAGTAGGAGGATGGATGAACTGAGGGAGGAGATTGGTGTGCAAATAAGCTTGACGGAGATATTGGTAAGAAGTGGGCTGTTCATGTGGTGTGGATGGGGAAAGAGAGAATGGCAAAGAGGGTGGATAGGTTGAGGGAACAAGGTAGGAGGAAAAGAGGTGTACCATGATTGAGATGGGAAGATTATGTGAGGAGGGATGTCAATAAGGTGGGGGTGGTTGGAGAGTGCAGAAACTTGGCGGGGGACAGAAGGAAGTGGAGGAGTATCGTGGTCAAGGAAGGGCAGAAGATTGGTGCCATTTGACCTCACCCCTTATAAAGGGAAGATGAGGAGAAGGAGGGGGGAGACCAAGTTAGGAGGTCAGGGTTAATTGCAACGGGAAGCAAAATATGGAAAGATTGTGAAAGGTAAGCTGCAACTGATTTCTTAGCTACTGATTTGGAGATGATAAGGTTTTTGGTGACCACCTGGAATATGAAATTCAATGATGGAAAGTCTCAGTCTCTGAATTTCTTTATACATAAATGGATTTAATAATCCTTCAATATACTGCTAGTGGAGGTGAAGTCTTTGATGTATGTTGGCCTTGCAATCTGTCATGACCTTGTCCACCCTGTCTCCTTCAGCCAATCAATTTGATTTCCTTGGCTGGACGTGTCCTTCAAATTATTTGCATACTGAGTCCTCTCTTTGATAATGGTACAATGGTGCTCTTTGCAGTGTACAAGGAGTTTTTGCCTAGTTCCCTGTAATGTGGCTCCACAATATGTGGGCTGGTGCTGGTGCCTTTCATCTTACACCCTTGGTTACAATCAAATCAGGCCTACCAGTAATTGGTGTCTCTTGGCAGGTGGCTAAAGTGCAGTGACTACCTCTCTACCACCACCCTAATATTGGTGGCCATGTAGTCCTGTACCACCTAACATCTGATGGCTACCCCTCTAATTTATACCACACTACTCTTTCAGTCCTTTGAGTTCAACTCGCTCAAATCACAGGCACTCATATCGCAACCCAGAACTTTTTACCCATCCAAAACCTTAACTCCTTTAAGGCAGCGACCCACCATCTCACGTGTCTTACTTCTTCATACATCATCTTTTCCTTTTTTTTTCCTGAATGATCGACTTTTTCATTCTTCTGTCTCTGTCAACCTGCAACTTTTCAATACGTCTCCCAGTTATTTGCATGCCCTTTATCTACCTATCACTGTGCTGTATATCTGCCGATGCTCGTTCTTGTCCACCCTCTTTGTTTGTACACCAAGTGCATTGATTGTTTCTCCCTGCTCCATCCTCAGTGTAGTAGTCTTTCAACCTCTATTGTACAGCTCTTCCATGAGCCTCGACCTCTGTTACAAAGGAGGCAGTAAAGTAAAGGATGTACATAGTTTCCATTGAGGCACAACAGGTGGGACTAAAAAATAGCAGAGCAGTTTTTAAGGAATGAAAATGAGAAAGCGGATGAAGTTTAGCATCGATCCAAGACGTGAAAATGCCGGAGGTTGATGCATGTTCATCAAAAAAGAATTTGCTGAACATTTTTTTTTTTAATTTTGTTCCTTCGAAATTCATAAAAGATGAGGCAGGCAACATACCAGAAAAAAGGTTCCAGTTTTACCAGAAAAGGCAGAAGGGCTACGTGAAGAGGTCCACTTGTGAAAGGAAGATGTCTATTGTTGATAAAAAAAAAAAATCTTGTTGATTTTCAATGGGATCTGATGTGATTCTCATGAAACACGACCTAATGAGAAATGCATACCATTCAAGCACATTGTTGTAAATTATTACAAGAACCATAGAGGCCCAAATGAATATCAGGCTTCCTGTTGATTGATCTTGGATGGGTGCATCCATCAGTTGTTGAAGATTTGATCGGTCTGTCTCTTTTTTTTTTACGCAGGTATTGAAGCTCCTAGAAGAGCATTGATTACATGAGACCACTCATATTTGCATACATTATCAGACCACAATATTTACTTTTTTTGTTTCGATTTTATTTAGGTGTTCAGCGGTGGTCGCAGCCAGTCGAGGTATTATTGCGAATCTGATGCAATCTGATGCAAATTATATTAGCAAACAATATAATTTCATTTTGACTCAGAAATCCTTCTTAGAAAAAAAAATCAACAACACCTACTACTACTACTACTACTACTACTACTACTACTACTACTACTACTACTACTACTACAGTATTTGCTGTTTTTTTTTCTTTTAGGCCCAGTCTTTCACGAATCGGCTGGTCAGGTCTGACATTTTACGAGAGCCGATTCGGGAATGAATGTGGAATTTTTTTCAGGGTACAGGGGATAACTCGTCGATTCTTCGCGAAGGACACCGTAATAAATTTAACGGAACCAACTAGTGCCGGCTGACAGGACGCCCGGCTTAACTTCCATCCGAGGAATGGCACACTTTGTGACAATGCCCTGCCTGTGAAGCACCAATCCAAGAGTTTTTACTCGGGTTGAGAATGAAACCCAGACAAGACAGCTCAAAGGTAAGAAAATATCACATTCGATGAACTTGCGAGTCAAAAGTGCCCTGAAGCCTGAACCCATCACGTTGCCCATCATTATGGATTCATCATCCAATTATCCTTCCCCACAATGGAGCATGTACTGCATCTGTCACCTTTTCATGGATTTCCTGATTGGGAAGAAATTAAATTTTTCTCTTGTTGTTTAATTGTCATGATGATATTCAATATATGCTTCTTTTTTTTCTTTCTTCTAATTACAGTTGCTTTTTTCTATCCATGAACTTTCTTTTTGTGGCGATCAAAACTGAAAGATGGTCATACAATTAAGATTCCAGCCATCCACTGGGACCATATTCTGTGCGAAGCGTTGGTGCTTCCTAAGCAGTCTCCTTGGCTATTTGGCACAATCCTGGCAGAATCCTGGATTTGGCCACTCCGACACAGTATACCAGCAAGCTGGCACTCATTTTGCCGACCTGGGATGGATGACATACCGAGTTAACCCCACCTGGTATTAATTCAACAGCTGAGCGGGATTTGAACTCAGGACCTGAGGATCCCAAGCCTGCCACCCGAACCATTAAGTCAACACCAGGCCAACATAATTAAGGTTACTACCTTCAGAAGTGACATTTTCGTGATTTGTAGTTATTTTCTAACGGAAAATTTTCTATTTCTAGAAAATATATAAAAATATTTTATATATTTTCTTTATTTTCTATGTAGTACTAGCAGAGAAAACAACCAATGAAGTAGAAAATTCAGGAAATGCACACAAAATCCTTTTTAAGGAGCTTTCCTTGAACTTCGAGTGATTTATAGTCATCGAGGTTCCAATCAACGGACCATATCACTTTTCAGCAGGATGAATAATCCAGAATTGTGGGAAATGTTTGAATGTGCCATCTGTTGTCCAGCAAATCTTTAGGTCAACTTGCCGCCATTGAACTGCAATTGTACGAGGTTGCGACTCCTTTTTTTAAAAGACATCAAAATTAAATCGCACGGCTTGCTACAAAGTCCTTTTTCATGATCATCGAGAAAATTCAAAACGATAAAGATCACATCGACATGAGATGCAGTTTCAATTTATATAGGTCCAGTGTGAACACTTTACAAACTTTGTGGATGTTGCGCATACTTACCTGTTCTGATCCTGAGGAAATACGTCGTGCCGGTGTGGTCTGGCCCGACTTGAGGTCACGGACGATGCACTACAGCTTTTCAGTAGCTTACTGGCCCAGGTACAGATCTATTGAACCTGTTTTCTTACTTCCCACACTCATGTAGCTTCAAATCCTCCGAGCTGATGGGTGTGAGTTGTAACCCGAGAGCGACCTCACCATCAGCATCCAATGGCACCACCAGCTGCGCAGGTTCTTAGGGGATGCAACCTGATCTCATTCCACCAAATCTGATTTTTTTTTTCCCCAAAAGACCCCATGGTACAATTAAGACACTTTAATGCACGAGAAATGTGTTCCTCAAAGTTTGTGAAGTGGGATTTAGTTGTGCCCTGTTCATTCGTACAACGTGCAAAGCGAGGGGTATCAGATCATACATTCGGTGTGATCAAGCAAGCTGTCGATGGAAGGTAACCGAGGACCGAGGTAGAGCGTGGGAATTATAATGTACTGATAACGAGCCAATTGTCAATTCAGACAGTTGTAACTTATCTTGGTTTCTTGCCATTGTTCGGATAAAAACAACAAAACAAAAAAACCCACAGACGCGGGGAGGGGGTGGGTAGAGTTGGGAATTGTGGAATTCCATTGGGGTTGTGGGTGGTGGCGGTAGGGAGTGGTAAAGATAGGGAATAAAAAAGAATCCTTTGACAATAATGAAAAACTCATTTCCTCCTGGAAGTTGTTCAAATCAAGATCTCAAACGGGGCTGGGCTGATGGAATGCCCACAATCTGGCTCGTTTACTTGTGAAGACATTAGTTGCTTGACTAATCAGCCTCGGTGGCTCAATGGGTAGAATAACCGCTCTGAGTCTGGGAGGTTGGTAGGTCGATTCACAACCAAGTCATACCAAAGACTTTTGATGCTCACCACTTTGACGAAAATTTGTTCAGCCATCTCTGAGATAAATGGTGACACACACACACACGCACGCACGCACGCACGCACGCACGCACGCACGCACGCACGCACGCACGCACACTGCTCTTTTTTCTGTAATTCCTCACATGAGCAAGAGGCACTCAAAACGTTTTTCGAACGAGATGCTGACAAAAAAATCCAATTGCTCTTCCATGAGCCTCACTCCAACAAAGAAATAAAAATAAAAACAAATCAACTTTTACAATTCTTCAATAAAAAGTACAAAAACGCAAGTTATTATGGCTGCCAATCGTCGACAAGGACGGTCATTCCCTTTTGACTTGTGAACACCTGGGTACATGAATTTATTTACAGTTTAGCAGCTGCTGCCCACACAATAACCACACTGTGAGATAGCTAGCAGTGTAACGTCTTGTCAAAGAATATCGGAGAAGAGAAGACCACATAACTTCCTACCATCAGTTTTGGGCTGGAATTTGTAACTTGGGCAGCATGCAGGTGAGAGCCCTTCCTACTCTTTGCCAAAGATACCGTGAAATCTTTAATTTCGATGAGCTAATGTTAGGAGATGGGATACTCGGCTTAACGTTCATCTGAGGGATGGTGCACTTTGTGATTCAATGCCCTACCTATGAAGCACCGACCATACGGATCATATAGTTGACTGCAGGGAGGAGCTTCTGCTCCATGCTGATGAGGGCCAACAAGCCCGAAACACGTGTCCGTCGACGACTGGTCAACAAAATTGAGAATGAAATTGTCTTCCTTGTATTGCCAGCAGTACAATCCTAGTGGGCTGTAGCTCTGCCAAGCTCATGCTTAACAGGCAGAGCCTATGCAACTGTTTAGCCAGAAGAGTCTTAAAAAAAAATATATATATATATGTATATATATATATATATATATCAAGTCAATTTGATGAAAAATTGATGATTTATGTGACCTTGACCTTTGACCTATTGATATCAGCACAATCGGTTTCCAGATTTTGACTGGCGCTATCATTTGATTAAGTTTAGGTAAGATCAGTGTAGAATTGCAACCTGTAGGCAACTGACAGATAAACATACTCAGGGTAGCAATATACTGTACAGCAGTTGTGAATCTTCGATTTCACAAGTAACAAACAAACAAATGGGGGTGAATACATAACCTTCATCCACCTTTGATGGCAGAGGTAATAGCACCTTTGAGCCTGGTGTTGACTCAGTGGTTAGGGTGGTGGCTTGGGATCCTCGGGTCCTGAGTTCAAGCCCCGTCGGCCGCTGAATTAATACACCAGGGGGTTGACTCAGCCTGTCATCCTTCCGTGGTCGGCGAAATGAGTACCAGTTCCAGTGTGTGTACTGGTAGAGGGGCACTGCATCATCGACACAGTCGCACTTCAAGAAATGATAGCTACCCCGGCAGCTAAGCTGCCATACGACAACCACCATAGCACCTTTTATTTCTCAAAATATGCCAATGTGAAAAAAAAAATGAAATGAAACTAGAATGACAACTTTCGACGTCACGACGTCGCCAGTGTTACGTCATTACACATACTTGTACCAAATTTGATTTGTATCCCTAACCCAGATTTAAAAAATAAAACAATTCTGGCTGCCACACCGTGCGTCCAATCAAGTTGAAATTTAAAACATATATTCAGCATGTCTACTAGATCATAAGTGTGGCATATCACATAGATCGATGAAGCGGTTCAAGAGAGATTTTTTTTATTTTAGAGAATTTTGTTCAAACCAATAAGGCTGCCAGACAATGTGACCTATTTTTGTTCCTCATGGATAGGCGATCATACTTCTAACGTTTCACCTCGATATGTTCAGCCGTTACAGAGAAAAAGATATTTGAAGATTTTATGTTGAAAACAATATGGCTGCCAAACCAGGTGACTGATCCCCTCATCAATTTTTTTGCCAATTACAATTTAGCCTTAGATTACCTTCAAAAATTTTCATACTGATCGGATAAAGTGTTTGGCATATGCAATTATGATGTCATGCGTGGCTTCATTATGACATCATGAAAATAATCACACTTGTTTCCCATGGGGGATATTTCATATGTGTCAAGTTTCAATTTTTTCCATGGAGTGTTTTCAGATATGCAAAGGTCCAAAGTTTTTCATTTTTCCAAAATGGCTGCAACGTCACATGACCTATGATGTCATAGTTATCACAAAAAAATTATACATGAGTAGTCACATCTCTGGTGAAAACTTCATGAAATTTATACGGTGAAAAACAAACAAACCATGCCGCCCTGCTTCAATACAACCCCGCTTCGATCAGACACCTGACCCACGAAGTTCTCTTTATCAAATCAAATTCAGAATGGGTGACTGATCACGTCTTCGGAGTTTTGCGTTGATCGGATAAAGTTTTTTTTTTATCCAACATGGCTGCGAGACCATGTGACTGTGACCCTGTACGAGACCATGTGAAATTTTCAACAAATATTCCACATGTGTCAATCATATTTAAAAAAAATTATTTCTCTGAAATTGCTCAGCCTTTTGACGGAATGCTTTGCAGTGATGATACACTACTGTTGCTGGAAGTATTTGATTTAACAATGACCTCATCAGTCACATGATGTGGCAGCCACATTGGTTTTAAGGAAATAATTAAACAATTATTTATATGAAACCATCTGACATATCGATACGAGACTTTGTATTTATGATCCACTGCGCTTTCTGCATGCATTTGACTTAAAAAAAAAATGGCGTTATCACTCATGTGGTGTGGCAGCCACAATGGTTTCAAGGAAAATATTAAATCATTATAATTTGGAAACTGCAATAGCGATCAATGCTAAACTTTTCAGTTGTGATCCACTGTCCTTGCTCCAAATAACACAACATGTTTCACATTGATCTGTTAAGCAGTTTTAGAGAAAAAGGTTTTCAAATTTTTGGTTTTCAAACTAACATGGCTGCTAAATCACATGACCTATGGCATTGAAAATTTGGACTCTGCCCACGATTTGAGAGACGATCACGTGTGTGAAGTTTTGTTTTGATCTGATAAGGTTTGTTTTTCTATCCAATATGGCTGCCACACCATGTGACCGATGTCATCATCATTTCCACACTTTATCCAGCTGCATTGTTCAATGATAGTTGGTAAATTTCGCTTCGATCGGATAAGCGATTCCAGAGAAAACACTTAAATATTTTTCTTCAATCCGACATGGGCACCGAACCACATGACATCAGTTATTCTTTGTCATCTTAGTATACCCAAGTCATGGTGAATAGGTGTGTTAAGTTTCCCATCAATCTATCCAGCCCTTCTGGAGAAGAAGGTATTTTTCCTTAAAAAATTAAAAATTAAAAAATATATATATATATATATATATATATATATATATATATATATATATATATATATATATATATATATATATATATATACTGTATATATATATATATATATATATATATATATATATATATATATATATATATATATATATATATATATATATATATATATATATATATATATATATATATATGGTTGCCAAACCACGTGACTGATGACTGATCATCATAAATCATCAACAATCATAAATAAAATTCTGTCTGCTAATCTATCCCTCGATGAACCTCACAAATTTTCATACTGATCGAATGCAGTGTTCTGCGTGTCGAATTTTGACCGGGATACCACTTCACCGATGATTGGCATTGTCAAATCACTCTTATTCCCCATGCAGAGTAATTGCCAGATGCCAAGTTTCAATTTTTCCATGGTGCAGTTTAGAAGATACAGAGGTCCGAATTTTTTCTGTTTTACCAACATGGTAAGGAACCTTGGTGCCACCCATGTGACCTATGATGTCATAATTATCATTAGTCGCATCTATGGTGAAAATTTCATGTCAATCGGATAAGCAGTTGCTGAGAAAACAATGAAAACTCGCATGGACATACGCACGTACAGATGGATGGATGGACAACCCAAAAACATAATGCCACTGGCGACGAAAAAAAGAGCTGTTTGTAAGATTAAGAATATGAGATGCTGTTGGCTGGTTGAGTTTTTACTGGTGGTGGTATCGGGACATGTTGGACATTGAAGAGCGATGGAGTTATTGGCCTCATGATGGTTATCTTTTACCAGCGTGCCGGCGGCAGCATTGCCTGACCCCACATCCCAACATACACTTTGTCGAGGCCCTTGGTGGCCTCAAAACGGACATCAAGGCAGTGAGTGTTCGTTTAACCCGAGAGCACTAACATGGGTATGAGGTACCCACACAAAGTGAACATCTCGATGCTCCACTAGGTTACCCCGTGAGTCAGAGCTTGGGACTCCATATACCTTCAGTGCATGGGCAGACATCACTGAGGAAGGGTTAGTCACTCTTTCCTGGTTTTTGTTATAAAGCATGATCCGAGCATCTTCTTTCCCACATTGATGTATTGTTACGGCTGTGGAAATTCGCAATACACTATAAAGGGTCCTTAGATCAGTTATGACGCTAAGTTTATGTGCAGATAGTTCCCCACCGTTGTTTAAAGGGCTGCGACTCTTTGAGATAGCCGTTTTTCTTTTTCTATTTTTATTTTGAACAAACCTCCATGCAAGCAACAAGCCGCGTAGAAAACCGTCGAACGAAAAAGGGAATCAAAAGAGTTCCCATGGGCGCGCGGATTTTTTCCCGCCTGCTTCTCTGAGGAGTGTGACGGAGGCAGGGGGAGGGCAGCTCGCCGCCGATTGGTGGATGCACAGCATGAGGCGGTCGGGGTGAGGGAACGCCCCTTTTCGGTAACCTTCTCGAAGGAAGGTGCAGCCGAAAACGGGGAGGAGCGAAGGGCGGAGCCCCGCGCTATATAAGGCGGACCGCGCGCGAGGCTCACTCTCGCTGTCTGGGTCGTAGATGTCATTCTCTCTCTGGTCCTGAAGCCCCTTCTGCCCTTCAGTCTTTTCTTGTTCGGTCGTGGGTCGTGAAAGCACCAGCAGCAATGCCGGAGAGAGCTCACTCACCACGCCAGGGGCACGAGGTCAGGTGCGGCTACGCAAGGCCGTGGGGAGTCGACGTCGAGACCTGCCCACCATCGCGCCATGAGGGTGCGGCTACGCAAGGCCGTGGGGAATCGACGTCGCGACCTGCCCACCGTTGCGCCACGAGGGCGCGGGTAAGACCCTTCGGTCTCGCGGGCCTTTTCGGTCATCCACGGCCCACGACCATAAAGGTTTACGAACCCCGTCTACCCCCTTGCCTATGAGGGGGTCATTTCTTTTGTTTTCGTATGCATGCTGTGGTGCCGTGTCCTGCCAAGTAGAAACTGTGTAAGTGACTGTGCTTGTAAATAATAATCGTAGTCTGTAGTAGAACTTTCTATTTGTTGCTTGTATATTGCATGACTGCCCTTGCTTGTGTTGTGTGTGCAACATGTGCTTATACTAAATGTCCTTGTATGAAATGTATCCCGTTTGTCGCGTCCTCCTTTTACCACATTGAAAGTGCCATCTTGCATCGTGGAATGAGTAGTGGGTTTTTAACACCCGAGTAAAGAAGAATCTGAACCGTCGAGGTCGGCGATAACACCACTCGGTTATCCCTGTAGCACGGAACGAACTGCTTAAGCGGTTCGTGTCCTAAGCCGACCTGCGGCGTGGTGCAACCCCTCGGTAGGTTACCCGCGTGGGTATTTAGGTATATCGACATTCGGCGATTCACCCTATTTCGCGCGGGTAGAATGCGGACTGGGTTGTGGTGAGGTTAAACCCCCACCTGTGACTGGCTCCTGGCGGTAGTTCCAGGAGGGTCAGGACTGAATTGTCCGTCCGGTGGGCGCCGCGGTTGCGATTGGAGTTACGCGGCCGATCGCACGCCAGGCGGGCCAGAATTCGTAACAGTATCAAGGCTATCTCTGTATACACTAATGTGGGGCACAAGATGCCCAGATCATAAAATATAGTGATGCACTATTTATTATGGTGTTTACAATTTGTGATTTCTTTATTTTTTCAGGTAGTGATATATTCCTTCACATAACAACTTGTGCAGAGACCAGAACCAGAAAAAAATACAATATGTCAAAGAAGAGTGTGAGATGTGTATATCTCAGTGCAGCTAAGATATAGATCATGCCTATAAAATTATCTTGGAATGCACCTTCAATCATCATTTATATCCTAATATATTTTCTTTTTACTTAAATAGTAATTAGATATATAATAAAAAAAATTTTTTTCCCCTTTTCGGTTATGTCACACCCCACGTTACGGATAACGTTACTCGTGAGACACAGTAGTGTTCTCAGGTTGAAACCTTTCCCAGATTCTGAAGGACCTACACCCAACATTTGGTGCCTCATGGTGGTACTACTGTTTGACCTTGAAAGAATAACGGCCAAATGCACAAACACTTGAAAGTGTTTATTTGGATTACACAAATATAATCATAATTGCTGATAGTGAAATAGTAATGTTGAAAGTGGAATTGTCATGGTGAAACTGGAAAACCCACAGACTTACTAAAAACAGTTTGAAATGCCTCATCATGTATCTATTTCTACATAAACAGACTCTGCTAAAGATTTTATCCTTAAGTTTATATAAATTTTTTTAAAATGTTGGTACCCTTGTAGCATGATATAAATACCATGAAGGAACCTTGGTGGACACTTGCCTGTTCCAATTTCATGAAAACCAATGGTTTACATTTAATTCAAACAGGAAGATGGCCACAGCTGCTGCAGTTGGGAGCTTCTTTACGGAAGAAGAGAAACTTGAGGCAACAATCGATGCCAATTAACTTGAATGTGGAGAGAACGGTATCAGAGTAAGGTGAGTGTAAGACAGCACAGTTGGTCCCAACCATACCCACAGTGATAATAATACTGTTTTTGCACTCACATTCACTGTACCACATTATAAACACACCAAATGATGCAATTAGGGATTTATGAAATAGTTGGGAGTTTTGTGCGATGCCAAATTAAGGGTCGACTATAATCGTGTAATCACAAACAAATAAATGAAGCACCTTCGAGGTCAATGAATAGGGGTAAAATTGATTGTCAACTGTTATTTAATTTTTGCATATCTTTCTTTTATTGGTCATATTAATAAGCCTTGTGTTGGCTTAGTGGTTAGGGTAGCTGGCTTGGGATCCTCAGGTCCTGAGTTCAAATCCCACTCATCTGTTGAATCAATACCAGGTGGGGTTAACTCGACCAATCATCCTTCTGAGGTCGGCAAAATGAGTGCCAGCTTGCTGGTATACTGTGTCGAAGTGGCAACCCGTCCAGGATTGTGTCCAATAGCCAAGGAGACTGCTTTGGCAGCACCAATGCTATACACAGAGTCTGGTCCCAATGGATGGATGGATCTCCAGAGTTGTATAGTGGTGGAGGGGGTTTGGAAGGAGGATAGCATGAGGGGAGGGGAAGGCAGCGTGAGGGGAGGGAAGGGAAGGCAGCATGGGGGAGGGCAAGGCAGTGTGGGGAAGTCAAGGCAGCATGGGGAGGGGAAGGCAGCATGAGGAGGGGAAGGCAGTGGGGGAGGAGGAGACAGCATGAGGGGAGGAAAGGGAGAGGCAGTGTTTGGGGAGGTAAGGGGGAGGCAGCGTGGCCAGAGGAAATGGAGAGGCAGGCAGTTTGAGGGGGGAGAGGGGGAGGCAGGTAGCATGAGGGAAGGAGAGGGTGAGGCAGGCAGCATGAGGGGAGGAGAGGGGGAAGCAGGCAGCGTGAGGGGAATGGAAGGCCACGTGAGGGCAAGGGAAGTAAGCATGAGGGGAGAGGAATGGAAGGCAGTGTTAGGCAGCGTGTAAGGGGAGGTTAGGCAGTGCGAGGGTGATAAAACATGCCCAAACAGCAGTGTTTTCTTTTTAACCGCCATTTTCTATTTAAAGCCGGGCCGGAGCATTTAAAAATGAACACCTATGCTCTCTACCTGGCAACGGCCAACCTGCATGTATGCCTCCCTCCCCACCCTCCATACACATTCCTCTAACCTCCTCGTGGTCCATGCGAACTGTGCATGTGTACCTGCGATATACACATCCTTTCAATCACACACATGCACAGATTTCCCCACACCCACGCTGGACAGTGGCACGTGCCATGTGGCTTCGATGCCGCAGCACGTCCACTCCCCATGTGGATTCGATGCCGCAACACGTCCACTCCCCATGTGGCTTCGGCGCTGCAACACATCTGTTCCCCATGCGTAGAAGCACATGGTTCGTGAGACGGCCGCATAACCTCTTCCACAGCCCAATGGACCACAGGCCTGGGTGCAAGTTCGAGTTCAAGTTCAGATCGCGTGCCCATGAAACCTGCGCACCCCACAGACATAACGAACTATGCAGGCACGCACACACCCCACGGAGAGCCATGTGTACCCATTTGTACCATGTCTGGGTGGACTGTCTCGGTACCTCTTCATTTTCAGCAAATGCCGATGATCATATTGCAGCAACTGTTAATATATTTATGTTAATATTTTGTCATGAAAGCAGATCACACAAATTGTAAAAAGAAAACTGCGTACCCAGGTCAAAAAACCAGTAAAGACCAGTAGCTTACTGGTCAACTGGTACCAGTTGAAAACCAGTAGCCAACTGGTACCAGTAAAGCCAGTTGGTTTCTTACTGGTTTTAATATGGAAATTGGAATATAGTGATATATTACCAGTTGAAATACATGTATTTAACTAACTGGTATCAACTGGGACCAGTACATTGTAACTGGTATCAACTGGGAGACCAGTACATTGCAACTGGTATCAACTGGGACCAGTACATTGCAACTGGTATCAACTGGAACCAGTAAGACTTTAACTGGTACCAGTTGAAAACCAGTAGCCAACTGGTACCAGTAAAGCCAGTTGGTTTCTTACTGGTTTTAATATGGAAATTGGAATAGAGTGATATATTACCACTTGAAATACAATTGTATTTAACTAACTGGTATCAACTGGGACCAGTACATTGTAACTGGTATCAACTGGGACCAGTACATTGCAACTGGTATCAACTGGGACCAGTACATTGCAACTGGTATCAACTGGGACCAGTACATTGCAACTGGTATCAACTGGAACCAGTAAGACTTTAACTGGTACAAATATGAGCTACTGGTTTTTTCAACTGGGAAATTGGAATTCTGACTGAATTTAACTGGTACCAGTTGAAACCAATAGAGACCAGTTAAAGACCAATTAGAACCAATAGAGACCAGTTGAAAATGTGTACTGGTTTTAACTGGTTTTTCGACCTGGGTAGGTAATTGCCAAAGAAAGGATCCCTGCGGACTGTATTGCCATGGATTGCAAAATCAGGTTATAGAGCACGTCATTGCACTCAATGAAGTTACACTTTCTGCACATTTCTTCATCTTTTCTTCACTAAATATAATCTCCCGAACAGTAGAAAAAAAATTAAGCTTCATGCCTTGCTTCGATAAATGCACTTAATTTTAAAAATCACTAATGTGTTGAAGTTTTCAGATTTCACTCCAGATTTCGACATTTATTTAGTCCACCATATCCGATTCTCAAATCAGATATACTATTTCAATGATATACTTTAATTCATCGGTGAGAGTACATTGTGTTTCCAAATCAAGGCATGTTTGAATAGGCCAAACAAAATGGCGAATTAAGACCCCAGCAAGCTGACAAAGAGCTGACCAAGGATGAGCCTTGATAAAGGCTAATTAAATAAGGCCATTAATTATCTTCAAAATGGGTGTTTAAATTAACCCAAACACCCAATTTTCATTCCTGCAGTCCCTTGGAGTTCCCGTAGTAAGTATGCAAATTTTAAGGCAGCTAGGTTTCATGGTTTTTGAGTTATGAAGGAGACACACTGACACACTGATCCACACACATTGACATTTATTCGTATGGATGTACATAAGCCGTATGCATGTTTTTGCTTCATGTATATACATTGTTATTTTTAAAATGAAATAGGTTAAGCCGAGGAATGAATGGAACACGGTAAGGAGAGAGTTTCTTCTTCTTCCTCATTTTGGTTCTTTTATCGGCTCGAGCATGCGTTAAACGCAAACAATTTTTTCTTTAATCTCCCAAACAATAATTGGGACTGGTCGGGGACATATATTGCAAACCAATTCTCACTCTTGTTTATAATGATAGTATTTTAAAATGACAATACATGTCGTGAGTCAATGTTTAAAGTGAATGGTGGTGCTGTGCATTGTGGTCTTTTGGAAATGTAAAACTGAAGAGAGAAAACAAAAGCTTGTCAAATTGTGTGAGTAAGCAATGTGAGAGAAGATTGATGTGGATGTAATTTTGAGTGTGTGTGTGTGTGTGTGTGTGTGTGTGTGTTTGTGTGTGTTTGCTGTTGGGCTAGATGTATGAACACACCACAAGTCTGAATATGAGTAAAAAGGAAAGTTGAATATGGACCGATTGCATATATTTAACTTCCGAACCATCCCCCCTCTCCTTAAAAAAAAATTATTGGAATTTTCTTTTGAAATTAAACACTGCCTGGAGATGCCCGGAATATCAAACTATGTCTGAATTTGACAAATTAATACATTTTTAGCAGTTGGAACCATTGTTAAGTTCAATTCTGGAGTTTAAATTTTGTAATTCAGCTAAGTTTAAGAGATTCTCGAGGTTATGGAATGTGTGGAAATGAAATATAGCCACAAACGCTGGTGTCTCTGGGTGTTTATAAGATTTGCAATGTACCCAGCAATTCGTAGCTACGATGAACAGGCGTTCGATAATATGAGTGAGGAAAGTGAAAATAAAAAAACTTTATCATTAAGAAATCATGGCCTGTTCCAACTCAAGGCATTGTAGAGCAGACCGAACAAAATGACGAATTAAGACCCCAATGAGATAACTGAGGAAGTGCCTTCAGACCCTATCTGGGGAAAATGTCATGGCCAAGGATGTGCCTGATCAAGGAAATAATTAAACAAGGCCATTAATTACCATCAAAAGGGGTGTTTTAATGAACCCAAACATCCAATTTTCACTCTTGCACTTCCTTGGAGTCTCCCATTCTGGAGTTATGGAGGGAACACACACACACACACACACACACACACACACACACACACACACACACACACACACACACACACACACACACACACACACACACACACACACACACACACAAACACTGACATTTATTCGTATAGATTATTATGCTTAAGGTAGTCAGTCGGGATTAGTATATATTCCTTATAAAGTTACCCTTCCAACTCCTGTCATATGTTTGTTTTACCCTTAAAAAAACACAGAGGGCGTGAGGGGAGGAGACTATGGGTGCACTCGCTACGGTATCATGAAGTCGACATGTAACACCAGCCAAGGTATTAAGATTACATCACAGTGCAATTTATCCACATAATGGGCTTCTCACAAATGACTTTGCAGTCCGTTATTGGTGGTGGCAGCCATGCTAATGTCAGTGCTTCTTTCCTACAGATAACGTTGACTGATACTGCCCAAAGCTGAATAATGGTTCAACCGGAGATGCCAAAAGAGAAAGCGCAGGAACAATGAAGACTTCGAGTCCAGAAAGAAAGAAGATTGTGTGCTTCACTTCAGTGCATACAAGCTGCTCCTTGTATGTATTTCATGCTCCCAAACATTTCACATTCTTCTCTGAAACAAAATATGCTGACAAGAGACTGCACCGTCTGCACGAAATATGACTCTGCAAACTTGCACAACCACTAGGCTGTGTGCATCGAGGATGGAAGACTGAGCAACTGAGATTGCGGCAAAAGCAATTGCACTTCCAACTAAAATGGCCAGGGTGTGATTTGTAAAATTTACAGTGGGGGTACATAACAATAATGATATAAAGCTGAAGTCACTTTACAATTAAAATATGTCACTAATTAATACATTTCTCATACTGAAAAAACAAGTGATGAAAAAATAATCTTGGAACTATTTCAGTTCAACATATACAGATTCAAAACTTATTGCCACAAATATAGGTTTGAAAGAACAATCACGGACACGTATTTTTACAGCGCGTGCGCTGTATACAATTGCACCGAGTTTGAAATGTCCCTGGCGTCATTTCGTCTCGTCATTGGCGTCTCCGGTGGGTCCGGTGTCCCCCCCCCCCCACGTGCCTCAAGACAGCCAATGACGGCCGTCCGGTAGATGCAGTGCGTAACCTCGACGGAAATGGCGACAATTGACGGAAATACCCGAGTATTTCAATGGAAATTTGTGAAAGTAATGTGTTATATATGTGAAAACCATTTAATATATTGCTTGACGGAAAAAAACCAAGAAACGCTCCCCTCATGCACGAACGAACGAACGAACGAACGAAAGACGTCATTTCCGTCCACCATGGCATTTCACGCCGAACGCAGAAAGCTAAGTTCTTCTTATGCCATCATTCTCTTTAATATTAGCCAAGTGTTTCGTCATGCATTAGTAGTTGAAATTTACTTACAACAAGAACGAAAAAATAATCTCCTCAGATTCAACAAGAACGAAAAAAAACCCCGAAAACATCACGTGCAGGACAAGACCAATCGAGCTGAAGGAAACGATGCTGTCACTGCACTGCTCCTGATTGGTCAAAGGACACCACGTGTGTTGTGTGGGCGGTGTTATGCACGAGGATTCCAGCAAATAGGACTGGACCAATCATTTTCGTGATGTACCTCATGCTGCATCGCCAATCCTCGGCGGCACGTGATACCATTGGACCAATCACGTTCGACGATGTACCTCGTGCTGCATTCTGACAAGCTCTGGATCAGAGCGAGCTTTGATTGGTCAAAGTAGTGGAGAGGCGGCGATAACCCCTGACGGATGGTAATGATCAAGGAGGAAAGGCGAGGCGTCGTTTTTATAGGTTGAAACGTGGAGGAACGGAAGGAATTCTTCTCCTCGGATCCACTTGCAACACACAGGTATCTGTTTCATAACCCAAATCACTTCACTGCGTCATTAATAATAATATTTTTCTCCTTATTTTAATTTGTACGATTTTCTTTTTTTGATCAACGTTAAAAAGCTTCCGTGACAGCTTTCGACATTTTCTTCATCCGCGGGTCTTCATCGATATTTGTGAAAATTTGATTTCCGTGGGAATGTGATCTCACTGTGAACGGCCGTCCTGGTTTTACCTCATTCTTTTGCGGCCCCCTGGCCCTGCCACGCTGTATCGAACGATTTCATTACTTCTGTTATATATAAAGATGCTTATCACAATAATAATAATAACAAGATTTTTACATTTCAAATATTAAGTACGCTTTTTAATTGTTTTTTTTAACATTAGTGAACTCATTTGCTTCACCACACGTGCTGTATTGAAGGATTTCACTTGTTTTAATGTCAGATCAAATATGGCAATGTAATGATGATGACGTCGTCAATTTTCATTGGTTGTTTGCTGTGCTTCGTCATGTACAGTTTTGTAAGATGATGATAACGGATAAGTGGAATTCCATGTGATCCACTTTATACAGTCAAACAGCATGATCCGGTCCAGTGAAACCAAACTCCTCTATTTTTTTAAAATCATGTTCACCATGATGTCCTGCTGATCTTATATGGCCAAATTAACAAAGGTTTTTAAGAGTAAGAAACATGTAGAATCGCTAACCGTGCCATGATCACCCATTCAAAGTTAGTTGGCAATCGCCAAAGGGTGATTATCTAATATGGATCAAAATCTAATGGCAAGCGTTTAAATAACAAAGAAGCTTTTACAATGTAGTGAGGGCATGGTTAACAATGCATTTAAGACCTTGAAGCAATCATTAGGTTACACTGTTGTGGATTATGCACTGCAGCAAGGATTGCTGGTAACTGAAGTTATAATTACGGTACTCTGCACATAATTACTCCTTAATACAAGAGTTAAAACGATAGTTGGTTACAGTTGTAATTACAGTTATCTTCAGAGAATTACTCCTCAATACTGGAGTTAAAACTATAGTTGCTTACAGTTCAAATGAGAGAAGTATGTAGATAATTACTGCTTAATACTGGAGTTAAAACTATAGTTGGATACAGTCCTAATTACAGCAGTCTGCAGAGAATAACTCCAGTAAAAGGACGTATGGTTTATAATTGGAAGTTTACATGGAATGGTGAATATGGATGTGTTAGAATTAGAATTATATCCAAAGAATTACATGGTTGTTATTGCTAGTTTACATGGGATTGTGAATATGGATGCATTCGGAGTGCTTGAATTTTTCCTGGGATGCGGTGACTTCAATTGCCATCATGCCAGTTGGATGGGTGTGAGTACCTCTCTCACCTGGCATGGCACTTCAGCAAAGGACTTCTGCGACTCATTAGAACTGAAACAATTGTTCAACTTCCCGACCCAGATCTCAGCCAATGGTACTCCATCTCTTCTGTATTTGATTTTGACCAATTTCCCAGAAAATGTCTGCTGTTATTCTGCTGCAATCGGTTCATCTGACCATTAGCTTGTTAAAGTGGTTATCTCTCGAGCTGTTATGAGAGAACCACCTCAGTGCCGATGAGTCTGTCACTTCACTCAGGCTCACTGGCAGGGTCTTCAAGCAACCATCAAATTTGTAGTCTGGTCGCCCATTTCTACTTTCTCCGACTTCAACTCATCCTGGGAATTTTTTCAAAGAAACTTGCTCTCTCTCATGCACAGATCTATCCCATCTCATCTTCAGTTGTCTACCCTTCCTCGCATCCATGGTATACTGAAGCTTGTGGTGAGGCAGTTGTCCTAAAACAACTTTCCTTTGCCTCATGGAAAGCAAATCCTACTGAAGGCAATCTCAGTTCCTTCCACAAAGCTCGTAACAAGTGTGTGTCTACCCTCAGGAGAGCCAGAAAACAACATCTTTCTCATCTCAAGTCTGATCTCTCAAACGTGTTCCCTCCTCCAAATCCTGGTGGTATCTAGTTAAGTCTGTTTCTGGTGTATGTTTCTCCTCCATCTCCTCCCTTATCTCAAATGGCTGCACAACTGACACTGCACATGAAAAAGCTGAATGCCTAAACTCCGTGTTTGCTTCCAAATCTGGTGTCCCAAAGCCATTGCTTTCTGTACCCACCGTACCCATTCACGCACAGCTGTTCCTGGAGTCTGCCCTTTTCTCCTGACAAGGTGGAGAGCTTGCTGTCAAACCTTGACTCTGATTCTGCAAGCAGTCCAGACGCATCAGCCCATGCATCCTAAAAACCTGCAACTCTGCTCTTGCTTACACTCTCTCTGTTCTATTCACCCTCTCATTTCCTCAAGATAATCTGCTATCTGCTTGGAAATCAGCAAACATTACTGCTCTTCATCAAAAAGGTGCAAAAACTGATCCCTGCAACTACAGACCAGTCAGCCTGTTCCCAATCATCAGCAAGGTCATGGAATCAACGATTGTTTCTGACATCAAATCCTTCTTCTTCTCCAATTGCTTGATTTCTGACCATCAACTTGGATTTAGACCTGGTCACTCAACCCTGGACATGCTACTTCTGCTCTCCCAACATTGGATGGAGGTCCTAAATGCCAAACATGAGATCACAGCCATCCCCCGAGACATATCACAAGCTTTCAATATAGTCTGACATCCCGCACTTCTCACGAAACTCTCTTCCTATGGTATCCAAGGCAATCTCCACTCATGGCTCATGAACTTCCTCTTATCTCCTATTGCAGTCAATATGTGGCTCTTAATGGAATTATCTCACCTCCTCTACCCATCCACGCTGGAGTTCCTCAAGGCAGTGTTCTCGACCCTGTTCTTTTTCTGGTTTTCATCAATGATGTCTCAGCTTCTCTGGAAAATCCTCGATCTCTTTGCTGACTACTCCACCCTCTATCGTACCATCTCACATCCCTCTGATTGGCAGGCTGCAGCCTCTTCAGAATCTGCAGACCTGGATAAAATCACAAGCTAGTCAAGCACTTGGAATATGTCTTTCGATCCTGCCAACTATCACACTCTCGCTATGTATCCAGACAAACTTTTAGACTGGTCCATGTATGACCTACTTGTTTCATCAAGCAGGAGACCATCGGTCCATTGTTGTGCATAAAATTTGAAGCTTGTAGTGAACCATATCCACTCATCATAAGTTGAATCACCTTTAATAGTTTGATCATCTGGCCAACTCTTATTAGTGCAGTTTTTATATCCTCGTGGAGGATCTCCAAGTCTTACTCACATTGTTGTTCTTCATCTTCTTCTTGTGGACTTTTTTGTTTCACAGCCTACAGTTTTCATCGAAACGTCCTGAAACTTGGCATATATATGTAAAAATTCCCTGCGCAGACAGTAACCATCTCCGATTTTGAAAATTCCTCCGAGAAAAAAAGTTGTGACGTCAAAATATCTCCGCTAATGGAAATCACCTAAAAAGTTATCTCTGAAACTAGGCAAGCTTTTTAAATTCTGTTTGCGGGAATCGAACACGGCATTAGCAGAGATGAATTACCGCACATATGATACATCACTATGATGTCATATCAATTTTTATGACTCCATTCCTATTTTTTGACATTTTTTTGTTTCACAACCCAGAGTTTTCATCGGATCTTCGTGAGACTTGCCATGTATATGCAGAAAGTCCACGCGCAGGCAGTAACCATCTCTGATTTTGGAAATTCTTCCTAGAAAAAAAGCTGATGTCATAATATCGCCGCTAATGGAAATTGCCTATTCCATTATCTCCGAAACTAGGCAAGCTGTTTGAATTTTGTTTGCGGGAATCAAGCCGGGCATTAGCACAGATAATTTATCGCAAACCTGATACATCACAATGACGTCATATTCGTTTTTATGACGTCATCATTAAGAGGACGAGGATCTTAGCTCATTTGAGCTTGTTTCTTGTCTGAGTACTTGCAAAAATTATAACATGATTATTATATTTCTTGAATGGAGGTTATGTTTTCTCCCCTCTCTGTTTGTTTGTTCGATTGTCTGTCTGACTGTGGGCAGGATATTTCAAAAAGTTGTGGATGGATTTGGCCGAAATTGGGTGTGTGAAAAGGACGAATTGATCCAGATTCGGATAAGAGAATTTGTTTTAATTTCCAAGTGATTCTTCACCATTGAGAGATATGGCCAAAAACGATATATAGCAGGATATTTCAAAAAAGTTATGGACGGATTCTGATGAAACTTGGTTAACAAGTTGGTTCGGTGACAAGACCAAGCTTGCCGATTTGATTTTAGTTGAGGTCTGAATCCAGATCCGGTCTCTCAGTGGGATATAAAACGTAAAGTGTTCAGCTTGGTGGAGGAATGTGCGCTACCAAGTGCTGTTGTAGTTGTTCATACTTCTGCCACGATATAAGCTGCAAACTATCCAAACTCTTTGACAGATGTATAAAATATTTGTTTTATCCAAATACGAATTTGGGTCATGGTGCATGTCTCTTTGGAGCTTCCCTCCACCTTTCTTAGGCTTCGATGCATTTGGTTACCTTTGCCCTCCCCTCTTCCACCACCTTGAAAGATAAACATCTTCTTATGCCAAGCTGATTAGGAGTACAGAGAGGATAAGAAAGGGAGCATGTATTGAGCATAAGGGGGTATGGGTGGGGTTGGGGAGAGGTGATAAAAAATTTACCACTATTGCATATGTTGTAAAAAGAGGGTCCCCCAAAACATACTTTACAAAACGATGAGGTTTATCAACTGCAGTCGGTGTTGGTTAACCGCTTGCTGGAGGAAACGAAGTGCAGCTGACATTTCGAGAGTCAGTCCTCCAGACTCATTTATTCCCACAGTGATCAATATCCTCTTATCGGCTTTCCGTTGATAAAACACATTGCTTAACATATCCTTTGATGCAGGGAGACAAGTCCAGTATTCCATTGTTTATGAATGAATCTTTATTGATGTTCTCATGTCACACATTGCAATTGTGTTTAAGCTTTGAACAGGTAAACGGGAAACTACCAAAAATATTGTAAGTATGAAAAATGTCAGAACGAAAACTGAAACCATTTTGGATGATGAACACAGAAACAAAAACAAGAAGAAATTCAGAAGAAATAGAAATGAAAACAACTCGATATCTGCAATCACAAAGCGATCGCCAAGGGGAAACCTCCTCCGACCAGGGGAGGCTTACCCTTGGTGATCGCCTTCGACTTACCCTTGGACTGTGATGCAATGATGTCCATATTTTTTTTTGGACCACCATATGACCCTGACCTTCAGCATTTAGGGATAGGTGGAATTAAAGAAAATGTGTCCCATCTACAATCTATCCAAAAAAAAAAAAAACAACATCATGAAAATCGGAGGAAATTTATTGAAGTTATGATCAAGCAGGTGTTTGTTTGTTTATTTGATCACAATCCGAAAAAAAGTAGGTCAAGGACATGAAACAAATATCAGGTGCACAAATTCAGTGCAGGTACACTATTACGATGCAAGAACATCTTAGAAGGCCAAGCGGTATTTAAGATTCCACATTGGTAAAATTGAGCGACGACAAAAAAAAAAAACATCTTTTTTTCATACTGCCATTTGACATTGACCTTTAACCCATAGGGGTATGATGCAAAGTAAGCTGAAATGCATCTTGCTCTCGGCTCTCTAGAGAGGGCAATTATGTTCTAATCGAACAAACCTGGGTCGAATTTTGGTGAAAATGTTAAAATGGCTACAATTGGGTCATGACCTTAAAATTAGGTCAAGGTGAAAAACATGTCAACCATGCATACTTTTTTATTCCCATTATTGATGCAACATTTCATTCAGAAAGTCCCAGCTGGATCCAAGATACAGCTCGGACATTGGCAAAAAAATGGAGAAAACCTAAATGGTAGTTTAGTACTCCCAGGCATAACCTTGATCTTTAACTCGGAGGGGTATGATGTAAATTAAGCATACATGTGCCTTGCTCTGGGCTACCTAGAGAAGGCAATTTCGTTCCCATTGGACAAACTTTAGTTGAGTTATGGTGAAAATGTTAAGATGTCTATAATTATGTCATGACCTTAATAGGTCAAGGCCAAAATATATGGTCAACCCAGCATACTTTTTGTTCACATTATTGATACATAATTTAATTCTGAAAGTCCCTGTCGGCTCCGAGATACGGTTTGGAAATTTAGAGTGTTGCGAGTGCAGAAAAAAAAAAACATCTAAATGTTGGTTTAGTACTCGTGGGGGTCTAATAAACTCTGTGGTACCATTAAAAATCGAGGGTGTTAATTGTCGGAACAAACCCAACAACAGCAATAAGCCTGTCCCTATGCTTTGGTAGGGGGGAGGGGGGAGGGTTGGTGGGCTTAACTGGAAATTCAGAAGAAATGGAAAAGAAACTCTCACTGATTCATATACCATTTCCTGCCCACAATACCACAAGTAGGCTTATGCTAACTGCACATGCCCCACACATCCCACTTGGACTTCACATCAGGTGTTCAATATGTTACACAAATTATTTACAGAATTTACTATTGTCCAACAAATGTCGGTATTTATTTTCAACAAAAAGTACATGCAATTATTAATAAGTTAATATTTTAATCTTCTTTCGATATATATATATATATATATATATATATATATATATATATATATATATATATATATATATATATATATATATATATATATATATATATATATATATATATATATATATATATATATATATATATATATATATACCTTGTAAAGTGTTTTGTACTATTGTGAGTATCTTGTTCGTATAACTTTTTGAATGTCCTTTGTATGTACAACAATCTATACTCGACAAGGAAACATACACAGGAGGAGGCTATTTGACTCTTTAGTCCTGTGATTTATCCTTGATCCATTTAGAGCTGCAGCTATACCAACTATCAGACCGACTTGATCCAGACACATCATGGTACCATGGCAAATCTTCGTACATCTAATGAATGTGAGGCATGATATGGAGTTCAAAAGTGGTGCCGTTTCCCAGAAAACCGACATTAAATGGTTGCTTACAACTTACAAAAATGAACGTTTTCTAACTTTATACATTTATTCCCAATTTTCTTTTGCTGAGTAAAGCTGATATAATACAATCAAAAATCATCATCTATCTATGAACTGTCATCATTATCATTATCATGATCACCATCTTTATCCAAAGAACTGTGAGGGTAGCTGTTTCTACAGCCCTCTTCACCTTGATATGGACACAGTTCTGTGCAAGGTTGGTTATGCTAACAGCATGTACAATGGGAGACACAAAATAATGATTTCTGATGGTTCGATAACACTGCAAGTTCTGCAGTAGCTCAGACACCATTGGCACTTGGAAGAACACCAGTGTCATTTTCTCCTCAACTTTTTTTCCATCCATGGTTTGGTGGAGCTCCAAGATTCGGCTTGACCACATGATTAGGCTCTAAGATTAGGCTCAAATGATTCACATTGCATTGTAGTTTGCATTGTACTTGCATTGCATTGTACTTCCTCCTTCACATTCAGAGACTTTAAGCCAAATCCTACCAACATATGTTGCAGCCTAATCTTACCAACTGGGGGTCTTTGCAGACCCCAACTCAAAACCATACATTTCACTAAATCTGCCAAAGTTTCACATCAATGACTAAATATGGTGTTTTAGTGATAAAATCAACAAACACACACAAAAAAAGAAAAATAAATATAAAATTTAATATCAACCTACCAAATAGGGGACTTTTATGACTCCAACTCAGAAGCACTAACCATCATATATATTTATTACTGGCACATTTTGGGAAACAAACTAATAAAACATGAAATACATTGTTAAACGAATATAGAAATAACATCAAAATGTAGGCCTGGGGTCCAAAAGATCCTTGTTGGGAGCATTATGATTGATTTACTACGTTTAATTCCTCTTCGAGAGCCAGGTTGCTGGGGCATGTTCCATTACCAACTAGAAGGGCACTCGGAAGAGCGCAAACCTCCACACACAATGCCTGATCCACGAGAACATATTGGGCCCAATATATTTTCGAAATATCATGTTATACATCGTTTTTGGCCCCGTCTCTCAATGGTGAAGAATCACTTTATGAAATTAAGTAATTCTCCTATCCAGATCCGAATTCCGATCTTCACCAAAATCGAATCAATTCGTCCTTGTCACACCCCAACACGTCCTTCAGGAGAGAGATAAGTGAGAGTTTGGGATGTGTCAGGATTGAAAGATATATTTTAAGTGTTTGACCAGCTTGTGATTCAAGGACTGAAGAGAGGGAAGAGGCTTGCTTCCTGCCTGTCGAAAGGATAAGGGATGTTATGGCAGCGGGTGGAGTCTTCAGCAAATAGATAACGAGGATTTTCCAGTTGGATAATTGATGAATAATTCATTTAGAGAATCATTTATAAATCAGCAGTCTGATGCAATATCGTTTGGTCATTTGACTGGTTTTTCATAACCTGTTGCTATCAAGACCAATTAGATATTTGAAGTTTTCAGTTCATGTTTAATGTTATTAGCAGATTTAGTGGCATCAACAAGTGTTATCTTTCTGTTAAGGACGATACTAGACAGGTCCTGGTTTCTTCTGCAACAAAGTTTCTCTGAGTGAGCAGATCAGCGAATAGAAGTGCTTTCTTGTTCTTAAAAAAGACCCTTCTCTATCTGTGAAATTGGCTTGTAGAAGCTCTCTCATTGGGTGACTGGCCAAACGTTGTTGTTGACATTTGTGGCACACTCTTGATGTTAGTTTTACTGATATAAGAAGAGAGGCATTCAGAATGGTAGAGTTTCTCTGGCTATCAAATCTTTCTTTGTAATGGTATGCAGCATATCGTCATCATCTCTGTCATGGGCTGCGGTTTTCAGATTGTCAGCTCGTTCATTGTCCCAATCTTGTGCAGTGTACGTCTTCTTACGATGTAGCTTTTTCAGGCAAACGATGCATTGCTTTTTCCAGTAAAAGTTTGGTGTGCTGGATCTTGTTGGCCTGTAGATTGAAGTTGTTGCTTGTTCACCATACAGTTCCTTAGCGATGTGCACTATTAGAGGTGATTTCATATGACAGGTTTGTTTTGCTTGTACACATCCTGAAAGCAACTACTGTGATGAAGAATTACTCACCTATCTTGCAATACTAGTTTATCTAAATCACTGAACTGGTTAGTCTTATGCCAATGTAATTGTCTTTCCTTATTTTGTTTGCAGAAGTCAAACTGTTTAGTCCATTTGTTGCTGCAGTTTGAAGCTTTTTATCTTTTGGCATTTTTGGACTTGAAACACACTTGATACAATCACCAGCGAGTCTCTGTCTCTTTGGTCCACGCTTCAATGGACTAACTTGGTCATCAGCACTTGCCATTATGTTGTTTGCTCTCTTATGTCCGATAAATAACAATGGGAAACTCTGTCAAGAAATCCAATATTTTCATACTTATATGTTGTTTCTTCCACCATCGAAGGTGAAGGAGGTTATGTTTTCACCCCCTTTCTGTCTGTTTGTCTGTTGGGTCGCCGAAATAGGTGACCCTTATTGTCAGTAATTCTGTCTGTTTGTTTGGATGTTTATTCGTTTGTCATCAGCATAATTGGTAGTAAACGTGGGCGGATTTTGACCAAACTCGGGTGGTAGGTACATCTTATGACCTAGTGCTTTGGAAATTGTGATGGTTGCCTAGTTGTTGCTAGGGAACGCTTTGGTTCCCTAGCAACAACCGAAAAACCTTCAAAATCTGTACCGTTCACACGAAATCAATTCCGAAAGCCATTATCCCACGTAGGGTTATGAAATTTGGCACGAATGATCTACAGGTGAGGCTCTATCAAATATATTCCGTTTTTTGTGAAATATGGAATACTTTACCTGCAGCGCCCCCTACAATTAGGGTGTGCGCTAAAATTGGCGAAAATTGAAGGCCCCCTCGCGACCAGGTGAGTGCATCGATACGAATGAAACTTTGCAGGTTCATGGTACTCAATGAGTACTACAACTTTGCCTCAGGACATATTGACCGATTTCGCTTAGGTCAAGGGTCAAAGGTCAATTAGTGCAAAAATCGATAATATGCGAGAGCTGGAGGTGCCTTTGTGCCAAATGCTACTCCTCCTAGGGTTATGGTCGGATGGTCATGAAAATTCACACTAATCGTCTGGAATACATTGTGCACAAACGATCGTGCCGGGTTTTCGATTTAGATCTTTGTTCACCCACAGCACCCCCTCGAAATTTGGGGATTTCCGATTTCAAGCCGCATTTTCGGTACTTTTCATTCAAATGGATACCGAGTCGTTATCAGTGGATGGAACTGGATGAGATTTGATATGCATAATCTTAAGGTGATTCCCTATCCGATTTGTGACATCCATTTTGCTCTATATCTTATAGTTTCCATGCTTGGCGACCCATTGCCGCCTACCGGCTTGTCTGTTTGTTTGTCTGTTTATGTACAGGATATCTCAAAAAGTTTTACCCGCATTAAATTTTGGACTTGGCCAGCCGACTTGGGATTAAATCCTTCCCTGGTCAACATACGTGTGCACAAAGGATCTGAGATTAATTGTGGCAATGAAAGAGGTACTGGAGTGGTAGATTTGAGACAGTTTGATGTAGTTAAAAATGAATTTTAAAAAGTGGAAGTCCATTTTATAAAACTTCGGAGAAATGAAAATCAAAAGGTTCCGTTCAAGGTTGCTCCACATAATCTGTCATCTTTTTCCATTATATTTACCCCCCCCCCCCATGCACACTTCAAGTGAGAGTGGGGTGAAGCAATTGTTGACTTTGTCTGTCTGTCTACAAAAGTCAGCTTATGATGAAGGAACAACTTAATTTCAATTGAATATTATACAGTATTTTCAGCACAAATCGGAAAACGAACCTGTAGTTGAGTGTATTTTTGCTCTGAATTCATCCCGATCACACATGCACATGGAGGAGAGAATATTTTTTACTCTGTCTGCCTGCCTGGCAGTGAAACAAAATTGAAAGTCATTCCAAACAGGAAACTTAGTGTTTTTAGCAACGTCATAAAGGCTTTCATCCACAGCTTGATGGAATACAACTCTCCCCTCTGGGCTCGCTCCCCCACCTCACACCTTGCTCAGCTTGATGCTGTAGAAACCAAGGCCTTCACAAGCATTAGAAGCTCCCATTATGAAACTGAGTCCATGGGCTTATAGTTTTCCCATCGCAGACAGGTTGGTGGTCTCTTTGCCTTCTACCGCCTCCTTTCTGGTGTTATACCCTCTGCTCTTTCCTCCTCCCCGCTCCCCTTCCAGGTTTCTGCAGGGTGCATGTGGTTCACCATCAACCCCCTTCTAGGGAAACTTCCAAAATCCAGAATCTTGGGATTAAATTCCTCTTTTTTTGGGGGCGGGGGGGGGGGGTGTATATAGGGAAACTTCCAAAATCCAGAAGAAAAAAAAAGTTCCTCTTTTTTTCCTGCCTTTGGAATCTATTTCCACATTCTCTTCAATCTCATTGTTCCCTCCAGGTCTTCAAGACGGCTGTTCGTCTGCATCTCAGATCATCCCCAATCCAAAACGATTATCTTTTCTGCCCCCCCCCCCTTCTGTTAATCCCTCTGCCTCCATCCCCAAGTCCACCTCCTTCGAAATTTACAGTTTTTCCTTCCTGAGAGTTTGCTTCTCTATCGATCTTGTCCACCTCGTGCATCCTCATATACCCCTCTTTCCTCCACACATCCATTATTTGTCGAAGTCTCCCTGTATTTTATCCTTCAACCCCATTGTTAGTGTCCCCCCCCCCTTCTCTTTGTACTGTTCTTTTTGTTCTGTTACATCCTGATTCGTTCTTTGTTCTTACTCCTCCACGAGCCTTGACTTCTTTTTATACAAAAAACCCCCAAAATAACGGAGGATTTTCTTATTTTTTGTAAATCATGAAATGAGGTGTCTGTAAAGGTACTGTTTCATATCAAAAACACACCTTTAGAATGGTGCTGTGGCAACACATTCTGTGATGTTGGGCTCAAAACCAGTCAATGAAGACAACCAATGATCTCACAACAAAACAAATGTCTCAAAACATCAATAATGGCATGAACAACTGCTGCAGCCCTCCTCGTCCCCTGAAGAAGTCGCAGTGAGAATTCAAAGGGAGTTGTTGCCATTCATTGTGCAACGCAGCCTCGATCTGTGTCAGAGTCTTTGTTGTAGGGTCCCTTTTCTTAAATATACACCAATTAATGTCTCAAACATGCTCTAAAAGGCATTTAGGATCATTGGTGTCTCCCACGATGAGGCTGAGTCTTTGGGCCTCTCACTCTCTCACCACAGGCAGGTCGGTGGTCTTTCTGTCTTCTACCTTCTCCTCTCCGGTCTTGCCCCCCCTACCCCCCCCCCCACTGCTGTGTCTGCGATTTGTCCCCATCATATTTCCGCAGGGGGCTCAAGGTCCGCCAACAACCCCCTTCTGGTAAAACTACCAAAATCACGAATCACTGCCCGCCTTCACTCTTTCATTCCTTTTTTCCCACCTTTGGAATAAACTCCCTCACTCTATTCTTTCCCATTCTTCCCTCCAGGGCTTCAAAATAGCTGTTCACCACCACCTCTTATCCCCCATCCAAATCCTCGATCTTTTCTACCCCCGTGAATCCACCCCAAACCCACCTTCTTCAAATTCCCTGCTTTCCTTCCTGAAAATCCCTGTAATGTCCATCTTATATACCCCGTGTTCCCCGTCCAATCCCTCTCCCTTCCACAGATCTCCTAACGTCTCTGTTCCCCACTTTTGTCCTTCCCACTCCCACCCCTCTTGTCTCATGCCCCCCTTGCTGTGCGTTGTGTTAGCTCTCATACGAGTCTCAACAAGGTATACAAAAAAAAAAAACAGAATTGGATTTAAATCAGGGCAATGTTGTGATGGCCTAGGTTCAAATTAAGTCAGTAACTGCACGAGAACGGTCAGGCCTGGCATTGTCATCCATTAATGCAGGTCTTGTGAGAAGTGCTGGTTGATAAAATGGGAAATCGCAACCCAATCTAAAATGTTCCAGTGGTATTTTTCAGCTGGTAGGTTACCCTGTACAGTATTCAGTGACAAGGTCAAGTTCACAATCGCAGCAGGTAGCCCAATATCATAACGGATCCACCACCAAATGGGATTGACGAGACAAATTTCTTTGGTGTTTCGGCTCCGGTCAGTTGACATCAAACCCAAATTCTACCATCAGTCGTGTGCAGGGGAAATCGGTTCTCATCAGACCAATGCATCTTCCTCCAAGATGTAAGATTCCAGCTGGGGTGAGAAGATGGCATCTTATTGGTCTCCTGGCTTTGTACCCTGCAGCACAAAGCCACTTCCAGACAATTGTCATGGATAACCTTTGTGTTTGTGGCAAAAGGAATACATCTGACAACCCAGATCAAAGCTGCATTTCCTCTATTAGAGGTCACCCTGGGTCATCCAGATTGAGGTCTGTCTTTAACATCATCGGTTTGTTGATCGTCTGGGCCAATATGCTGATAACGATCCAATGGAAGCCAAGTTGATGTCCAATTTCACTGTAGCACATCCCAGCATTGTCCATCCCAATAATTTGCCATCTTTGGGCTTTCCTAAATCTTATACAGGGTACAGTAACACAGTCAGCCAATGCAAGCAGTCATCGATATCATTACTTTCTCCAAACCTCGACCAGGTGTTCAACTTGTTCCCCCTGCCATGCTGTACATGCTGGGTGTGCAAAATCTCCTTTATCGAGTGATGAATGGAAAATACAGCCTGTGTATGGAGGGTTCTTTAATTTTTGTTTGAAATAAAATTTGAATTTGTTTTTGGCAAACAGCATTTTTTTGTAGGCGTGCTTAACCTTTCCCATGTATACATGTCAGCTGAATTCAAGTACCCGATACACTACAGTAAGTACTGAGAGTTATTATTAAAAAAAATTCCGACTATATTTATGGACAGATAATCGAAATGTCAACTATACAAGGATTAAACAGCAAACAATGCAAAATCAAATAAAGGAAGTAAAATTGGCACCAAGTTGTGTTAACTTAACCTCCAACTCGTGACCATTGAAATATGAATCGTTGTGTTAAATTGCTCATTGTGGGAATGCCTTCCAAACTTTAAAGGCAGGTTAAAGCAAGTTTAAAACTTACCCTCGAGGAAGTGGCATAAAGAACAGATAGAGTACTATCTTAACGCCAGCTATCCAAATATTCGCTGTTCACAACGATTTTGTTTATCATTATAGCTTGTGCTGTGGGATGTCTTGAGTTGTTGATGCCAGCTGCAACCCCAGTGGTAATCAGTGTGAAAAAGCAGAACTTTAAAAAAAATGAATGCAAGCAAAACCGAAATCATCGAAAATGCATGCTCCGCTCTCACTGGTTGGTATGAATCCCCACTCATCGCATGCAAAAAGTAAACTTCACCCAGACAGCATGAACCTATGATGGGATAGCTTCTCCGCCATGGATTACGGCTATGCACTGTTTTCAATACTGCACTTCTTCTACTACTACTACCTCTTTAACGCCCCAAATATTCAAGGAGGGCCGGTCAGGGAAAGATTTAGGCACAATATTTTTAATGAACCGCCAAGCCGCCTGAAGGTGATTTGGGCAGGCATTTGAAATTTGTTCAGGTCCCGGCGATAACACATCTATTCTTCACAAAAAAAAACCCACCGTGAGATCTTCAGCGTCCATTAACTAATGCTTGCAGATGGGACACCCAGTTTAACATCCATCCGAGGGACCACACTTTGTGATGCAACTCTGCAGATAACCAATCGGACAGTTTGTACCTGGGTCGGGAATCGAATCTAGACTAGAGAGCGAGCTCAAAGGTAAGTATGTGACCTCTGTACCATCCTGTCGGACTTCAGGTTCCAAGATAGTAGGGATGAAAAAAGTGCACGTGAAGCACCTGGAGCACAATCGTGATAAGTCTACAAAGAAAAGTCAGAAAGATGCCGATGTGACTTCAGGTCACAACTGAATGATAGTTGCCCAAAAATGGTTGTTGCAGGAAGTAAACCTGGGATTATATTTTCCTTTTTTTTGTGAATTTTGTTTAATTGCAGAACTGTTCTTGAATTTTACACCAAATGTGAAACAGTCCTCTGCTCTGTGTTTGCTGTCTAATCTCTAAATGACACCTTTCCTAATTTATGATGACCCTCAAATTCTACCTCTCGGTTTCCATCCTGTGCTGCCTTTTTGGCTGCTGGTTGCATCATTGGTTGGGGGTGCAGCTATGCCGCTGATGCAGTGCCCCTATTACTAGTATACCGGTGCTCGTATCGCTAACCTCGGAAGAATGACGGTGTTAGTTCAGTGGTCAAAGGGGCTCAAACTCAGGACTCTAGGATCCCAATCCACCATCCTAACCGCGAAGCCAACACCAGGTTATACCTCTCGGTCATTATAATGAACAAATTTACATCTTGAAGGTTAGCCGTTGCTGTTGTTGATGGAGGTTGCTCTATGAAGTCTTCTTCCGGTCATTCATGCAAAATAGAGTTTGTATGTTCAGATGTACAGCCCACCCTTCCCCCCAACCAACTCCTTCTCTACCCCAGTTCTAAGATAAGTTGACTTTCCCGTTTCATTCCAATATAATATCAACAGTGCTATGTGCTGGACTTATGGGGTTATGGGGTAGTGAAACATTTAGTGGGAAAGAAGGTGTGCTGCTAATATCACTCCTGACACAGACACAGACACAGACACAGACACAGACACAGACACAGACACAGACACAGACACAGACACAGACACAGACACAGACACAGACACAGACACAGACACAGACACAGACACAGACACAGACACAGACACAGACACAGACACAGACACAGACACAGACACAGACACAGACACAGACACAGACACAGACACAGACACAGACACAGACACAGACACAGACACAGACACAGACACACAGCACCCCTCCCACCATTTCTAAAAAAAACATTGGATCGACCTTTGCAAAGAAAAGATATTGATTGTACAGTTGAGATAAAAGTGAAAAATCGATGTTGATGAACTTTGACAGCCTGATGCTCTCCAGCCCTAGGAGTACACTCCTGGGAAAGTGTTAAAAGTGAATGGACCACGAACACGTGTTGCCCTTTTCATTCCAAAATGGCCTTTGCAAACTATCAATGTGTGGCCACTTGTGCTGCTACTTTCCGATCCGATCTAATGTATCGGACTCTTTGTTACAGAGCGTCAGTTCTGCCGATGCAGTTTGTTGGCCGAAGGTCATGCTGGGTGGTTTGCCATCCTTCTCCCAGCAGTAGTTAGGGCAGGAATTTGGAATTTGGCCATAGCGACGTGGCTCGCATACTCGCCTACCCTTCACAAAGGACGCCGTGGGATCTTTAATGTCCACCAACTAATGCCGGCAGATGGGACATTGGTTGAACATCCTTTGGAGGGACGGCACACACATTGATTGATCACCCTACCTGTGAAGCAACAGGATGGTAGTTTTTAGCTTGGTCCAGATTTAAACCCAGGCTAGATAGCTTAGAGACAGATGTGCGTACCTCCAGGCCGTCCTGTCAGCCCCCTTTACAAAGGAAAAATAGTCCAAGAACAATTTTGTATTTCGTATTAATTATTGTTTCATATTAAAACATGCATGTGCTTTAGAGCCTTAAGGCCCGGTCACACCTTGACGTTTTAGCCAGCGATGGCAACGTATTAAAATGTATGTAAAACGCTGGCTTACGTTGAACTTTTGATGTTTTTTTTAAAGATTCGGACGTATTCATAGCGACTTGGTCTTATGTATAACGCATTGGTAACTACACAGAACGTTTCGTTGTGTTATAGATAACTTATACCAACGAATGCTGAACCTGTTGTCGGCCTACACAACCGATGCCCAACGTTAGTCTAACTTAGGCATAGCGCGTTGCACGCATCGCCGACGATGTCATGACGTAGCCTATTAAAAGGCTGATGCACAACGATTCGAATCGTAACCGCCGTAGAAATGGAAGTGTAAACATCGCGGTCACACCTTGGCGATCTTGCCAGCGTATGCCGACCGAAGAAAAATGTGTCTAAAACGTTGGGGCACGTCAAATACGGTATGAGTAAGTTTGGTATACGTGAGTAGAACGCTAAAGTACGCTATCATACGTCGTAGTAAGTAGAGTACGTCAAGAAATTTTAAACATGTTCAAAATTTTACGACGTACTCGGCGTATGACACACGTTCCGCATGCGATGGGGATAAGTTTTACACACGATATGTGGACGCTTACACACTTCCACAAAGGCTACTTATAAGCTACTCATAAGTCGAAACACGTCGCGGTAATGTCTTTTTTACGCGAAACTTATTTCTAACTTATGTTTGACGTGCTTTGAACCAATTCTTTACGTAGCCCCAACACACATCGACGTATGTAGACGTATTCCAATGACGTCTTCCGGTCGACAAAAAAAAAAAAAAATTAACGTGTTTCTAGCTTACAACTGCCATATAAAGACGTGTTCCCAGCGGTTTTGGGAATTGGTATATAAAAATGGTGTTCATAAAAGGGGAACCCAACAGTGTTTTCGAGTCCTTTTTGAGTCGATGTCCATGTCAGCAGTAACAGTATCAGTATTAGTAGTAGTTTGTTCATGTTGGCAGTAGTAGGTGAGTGTGAGGGGGAGGGTGTGGGTTATGATGGATCGTCCTTGCGTACGTGTGTCCACGGGTAGGAGACATCTTTTCACCATTGTTCGAATTTCTTCGCGGCTAATTTTTTATGGGGCTTTTTCAACAATGAGCTATAGCTTGTTTTTACGATTAAGGTCTATTCATAACGGGTTGGACAAATGCACAATGAACTAATAATGTGCATAGAGCGCTTTGATTACTTATAGATACGGTATACCAACGAATAATTATCGTGAAGCCGGCGTTCACAAACTATGCCCAACGATAGTCTAACTTATCCATATCGTGCGGCAGTTTATCTTTGCCGGTGACGTGGGGTTTGCTATTCATAGGCTGCCACTCAAAGATTTAAATGGCTGCATCTCCACTATTGAAAGTAGACGCTTGCGCTCAAGAATTGGATTTTTTTTACACTCAACGACTTTTAAACGGTACCACTCAGCTAGTTTCATTGTTTACAATGAACGATTTAAATTGCTGTCACTCGCCTTTGTTTTTTTTGTTGTTTTTTTGACGCTGGGGTTTGGAAATTTGAAGCGTTTCTTCTGAACGTGTTAAAACGCTCAAACTCGACTATTTTAAATAGACGCTGCCGATGGACAATTGGAATCATAGCCAAGCTAGACATCGAAGTGTGAACATCCTCGTCATGCCGAAGAAAAGTTTGAAGAATGCTGCAAATAAGTGTCCTGGCCGTGGCCGTGGACGCTGACGCAAGGACGATCCATTATACCGACGTCTTTCAGCCTATGAGTAACTTAAAAGTAACATCTGTCGACGTGTGGCAACGATCGCGTAACGTGCCAACAACACGTTAATCATAGGTTAGAAATAAGTTTCGGGTACGCTAAACATTACCTCGGCGTGTCTCAAATTATGATTAACTTACAAGTAGCATGTGTTGACGTCTGTCAACGATCGCAGACCGTGCCTACAACTTGTGGCCAGCGTAGCGGAACGTGTGAGTCATACGCCGGCATACGTCGTGAAATTTCAAGCATGAAAAAATTTGAGGACAACCAAAAAGTACAACGTTTAAAGCCAGCGTACAACGACGTATGGCAGTGTTTTTCAGCGTGCTCTCAATGTTATCAAAACTTACTCATAACGTATTCAACGTGTGCTAGCGTTTTAGAAAAAAAATTCAAAAATCGGCATACGTTGGCTAAAACGTCAAGGTGTGACCGGGCCTTTAGAAAAACGATATATGTGCTGTATACCTGATAAATAAGAGCAGGTGTGTGGCCATGCCCTCCTTCACATCAAGAATAGACATTATCAAACTGGCTGATTAAAGATGAACTCAACCACCAGACAAAGCTTGTCACCAAGTGCCCGGTATAAGAACAGGTTACAACAGAAACAAGAAATCAAAGACATGCAAAATCATTTTGAACTCGGAATATGAAAGTCCAAAGCAAGGGCCAGTGAACATCCAGATGAGAAACCACATTATTTCTCTGATTATTTCTCTGATTTATTATTATTATTATTATTTATTATTATTTCACACCACATTATTTCTCTGACACCCCAGAGAATTTCAATAAATGCAGCGACAACGCAAAGATACAGTGCATTGCAATAACGGACAAAACGTTTGCACAACTGCCACAAAAAGTAACAAGAACAAGGACAAATGTGTCCACGAGCAGCGTCCTAAAGGTTTTGTCGGCTAAAAAAATGAAATAAAATAAATAAAAAAAACAACAACTTCCGATATTTCGTCACGTGCCTTGATTAAGCCAATAGTGAGACCCGTCATAATGTATTTACGTATTTACGATATATAGTGTATTTACGAAATTACAATACAATAAATGGAATAATCTTTAAATAGTAACGTGAACTTTTCGAAACTTTAAAGCAAATGTCCGAATATATTTAAAAGTTCATGATAGACGCTCGCAAAAGGCACCGTCTATGTGAGGATGTGTACATGTGCTTAGTATTTAATGAGATCCGGATCTTGTATATACAAGAGCCGAGTCCTAGAGGTTAAGGTTTTGTCTTCACAAGAAGAAGAACAAGAACAAGAGCAAGAAGAAGAAGAAGAAGAACAACAACAACAACAACGCCGAGCTCTCTATGAGCAGCGTTCGCTATGCGAGACGCTGCTAAAAAGAGCAATCAGAGATTGCAGATCCTCGCCAGGACTTCTTTTGAGTGGTGTATTTTTTATAGGTTTTAGGGGAAATCAAATATGGCTGCCAAACAATGTGACCTATGACATCATATGTATGAACCTTTTGTTCCTCATGGATAGGTGGTCATACGTGTAAAGTTTCGCCTCGATCTGTTCAATCACTTCAGAGAAGATTTTTGAAGGTTGCCGAATCATGTGACCGATGATATCATTTTTTTTTTTTACTTCTGTTGACCATTTTATCCCTAGATGACCCTCAAAATTTTCATCCTGATCGGATGTAGTGTTCTACATAAACAATTATGACGTCATAATGAAGGCACCGATGACATCATTAAAAAAATCACTTATTTCCCTTGAGGAGTACTTACTATGAACCAAGTTTCAAATTTTTCCTTGTAGTGGGGCAACTTAGCATAACAATTGTGCATTTTGTGAGGAAAGCACCAAATTTGGCACACTAGTAACCTATCATATTATGAACAGATTTGGATATTGGGCCATCTCAAAATTTTTGATGGCAGTGGAAAATGGCTGCCACAGCCATCAGCAGCTGAATTTGAGATGGCCCAATATCCAAATCTGTTCATAATATGTTCGGCTACTAGTGTGCCAAATCTGGTGCTTTCCTCACAAAATGCACAATTGTTATGCTATATTTAACTAAGTTGCCCCACTATTGGTGCAGTTTCAGATACAGAGGTCCAAAGTTTTTTTTTTTTATCAGTTTTTCCAATATGGCTGCTGCAGCACGTGAACTATGATGTCATAATTATCATTACAACATTCTACATGCGTAGTCGCACCTATGGTGAAAATTTTGTCTCAATCTGACAAGCGGTTTGCAGAGAAAAACATGAAAGTTCTGTGCGTACATACAAACAAACAAACAGACAAACAAACAAACTGACCCAAATTCATTACCCTCTCCTTCGGCGAGGGAAACAAGTGAACTTGTATATCGGAGCAAATGGTAAACAACTTCACACCATGTATAAATATTGTAAATTATGTTGTAATACAGCGTGGTCCATAATGATGTGCAATTTTTCAAACAGATGTCATAATTTTATGAATGTGATTATTATCTTTCTTATTTTCAGGTCACTTGAAGAACAAGGTTTATACTTTATTCCATAATAGTTTCAATCATGTCCAGCAATTTCTCTGTGTCTCAGCGGACACTCAATTTCGAGACTTTTTTTTTTTGCAACAAAATCACGTTTCTCCACAAAGGTAGTTTTGTCGGGTCTTTCCAAATGGAAGAATTCCACATACAAAAACCACCAAACGAATTGGTGAAACGTTCAGAGCTACTGGAAGTGTGAAAGACCAAATTAGTGGACGCAGTGGTCGAAAACCTTCAGTAAGAACACCCGACAAGACCAAGGCTGTAAAAGAAGCTTTGTAAGCTTCTCCGAAAGAGTCGACAGACTGACTTGCACAGCTGGTGGGAAACTTGTTACATGACCATTGGCAGAATCAAACATACACGACGATCTGAAACTGTATCCATAGGCACAGTTACTGCAACACCAAATCGAAAGAAACAAGAGGGAGAGGTTCAAATTTTGCACCATCATTGCACGGCAGATCGAAGAAGACCAGGATTTTCAAGACATCCTCTTTGTTGATGAGGCCTACTTCCATCTCAGCGGCCACGTGAACAAACAGAACATGCGATTTCATGCAGAACACCAACCACACGAACGTATGGAACAACCAGCCTCTGTCGTGAAAGTAGCGGTTTGGTGTGTTGTCGGACGTAATGGTTTCATCGGACTTTTCTTCTTTGAGAAGGAAGCCAGACATACAGTGACTGAACACAGATACAGTAAACATATAGCCATCCTCCAAAGAAGATTCTTTCTGGCACTGATTAGGAAGTAAGACATCACGATGAATTCAATCATCTTCCACCGAGATAGTGCAACACCGCAAATGTGTCATGGTGATTTGAAGTTTTTGAGACGCCATTTCCTGGGTGATCGGCACACCTCTCGACAGATGGGCAATTCATGGCCTCCCTACTCTCCGGATGTGTCTCCTCCCCACTCTTACCAATGTGCGTCTCTAAAAGCTAAAGTCTACAAAAACAACCCACGCAACACTGCAGGAGTTGAAAAATAACATCAGACAAGAAGTCCAATGCATACCAGGTCCAACTCTACTCCCAGGCATCGACAACTTCAGTTTCTGTGTGGCAGCTGTCATCCAGAGGTGCGGTTCTTGGATTGAGCACTTCATCACCTCCAAATGATATTGCTCCTTCTTCCTTGTTGAAGCATTTTTATCACTTCAATGAACAAAAATTTAAATCTAGTTATGTATTATTCGACAAAATCAAACAAAATCGACCGATAATAAAAAATATTGTCGTTAATTATAAAGTTGCACATCATTTTGGAACACCCTGTAAAATATGACAACAAGGAAGTTCCAAAGTCAAATCCACTACACTGTATTTATTTGAACATTTATACTAATGTTCTTACTATTTACCTAAAAGTATGGGAAATCGTAGTTCAGTCAACCACTGCTTTTCAGCCTGTGGATACGTGATGCTTTGTATTTCATTTGAAGCCCAGTCCTATTCCTGATCTTCATCAATGATCTCTTTGAATCTGGAAAATCCTCATTATCTATTTACTAATGACTCTTCTCTTCTCTTCTCTTCTCTTCTCTTCTCTTTTTTCTTCTCTCTCTCTCTCTCTCTCTCCCTCTACCATGACATCTCTTATCTTTCAGACAAGAAGCAGCTTCCTCCCTCTCTTCAGACCTTGAAAAAAACATCACAAACTGGTCAAACACTTAAAATATATCTCACACTCTCTCTATCTCTCCACGAAAGGACCATAACACCCCCCCCTCCCCACAATCTACTTTCTTAACAATCCTCTTGAGGAAGTTCAGTCATTCAAACTCTTGGGTCTCACTATGAGCCATGATCTTTGGCAAACCACATTTCAAAGTTTGCCTCCAAAGCCAGCTGCAGACTGCGCATCCTCCATCATACAAAGACCATTCTTGACACACCTGAACTCCTATCCACCTACAAGGCCTTCATCCGCAGATTGATGGAGTACTGCTCCCCCCTCTGGGCTGGCTCCCCTGCCTCACATCTTGCTCAGCTTGATGCTGTGGAAACCAAGACCTTCAGGATCATTGGAATATCCCACCTTGAAGCTGAGTCTATGGGTCCATCACTTCGCCAACACAGACAGGTTGGTGGTCTCTCTATCTTATTCCACCTCCTTTCTGATCTTGCACCCTTTGCTCTTACCATGCTTTGTCCCCCCCAGGTTTCTGCAGGGCTCACGTGGAGCACCACCAACCCCCATATGGTGAAGCTTCCAAAATCCAGCATCACTGCTCACCTCCACTCATTTGTTCCTCTCTTTTCCTACTCATGGAATCAACTTCCACATTATCTTCAGACTCATTCTTCTTTCCAGGTCTTCAAGACAGCCGCTCCCCACCATCTCAGATTGTCTGCGATCCAAATCCATGATCTTTTCTACCCTCGTGACCCCCCCCCCCCCATTCCTCCCACCTCACCCCCAATCCCTCCTCTATCCAAATTCCCAGTTTTCCCTCCTCAGAGTTTCCTTCTATATCCATCCTGTCCACCCCTTGTATCCTTTCTTGCCCCCATTCCTCCCCACACCCATTGTTTGTCCAAGTCTGCCTCTATCTTGGCCTTCAACTCTGCTGTTGGTGTTTCCGCCCTCTCTCTCTCTCTCTCTCTCTCGACTGCTCCTCGTGCATGTTTTGTGTCCTGTTTTTGTCTGTTACATCCTGATCCATTCAGTGTACAAGCTCTTCCACAAGTCTCGACTTTGTATATCAAAAAAAGTGACTTACAACTCCGTTACACCTTATTCTTTGTGACACCTTGCATGTGAAAGGAACAAGCTACACCTTGTTCCTTTCTGCTGATGGCACCTGCCTTGAGGCTTTGTTTGATTCCTACAAAAGTGTGAAAAGTGAATTTTAATGAGTTCATCATCTTAGGTGAGTGCAACAACGTTGCACATATTGCAGCTGCAGTATTCATTCGTTTGGTGGGAAGTTTATGTCACAAGTCAGGAATGATACAAAGATTGTTAGTGTGGCTCAAATTGTAGAGGATTGTACAAATTCATTTCTACTTGAACAAACGCACAAACGACTGTAGTGTACAGAGAACAAATTAGAGGAAAAGTGGACCACTGGTGATCTGATTTACACCCCATGTTTCAAGATAAACTGGATCACAACGACAAGTCGTTAACATTTACATATTTTGCATAGTTTGTTGAATTAATCAGGTGTAAGGGCAAAAGAGTTATGTATGAATTACCTGGCAAGGAACTTCAATGCAGGAGGAGACCATTGGGCCCATCAAAGCCTGCAATGTGATTGCCAACCTGTGGTTTGTTTGTCCATGCTCTATCCTTTTAATTGCTGAACTTCAAGTAGGGAAGCAGCACGTACCATTTTCAATGTTTTTGCAATGAATTGGTTGGGGTTTGAACCGTTTGAACCGCCTTCCTTTCAGACTGAGAGCGGATGTTCAAACCATTAAGCCAACGAGGTTGGTAAAACAATAGCCAGCTGAATCTTGGGTGTAGTCAAACAATAGCCAGCTGATTCATGGGTGTAGTCAAACAATAGCCAGCTGAATCTTGGGTGTAGTCAAACAATAGCCAGCTGATTCTTGGGTGTAGTCAAACAACAGCCAGCTGATTCTTGGGTATAGTCAAACAATAGCCAGCTGAATCTTGGGTGTAGTCAAACAATACCCGGCTGAATCTTGGGTATAGTCAAACAATAGCCAGCTGAATCTTGGGTGTAGTCAAACAATAGCCAGCTGAATCTTGGGTGTAGTCAAACAATACCCGGCTGAATCTTGGGTATAGTCAAACAATAGCCAGCTGAATCTTGGGTGTAGTCAAACAACAGCCAGCTGATTCTTGGGTGTAGTCAAACAATAGCCAGCTGATTCTTGGGTGTAGTCAAACAATAGCCAGCTGAATCTTGGGTGTAGTGAGAATCTTGGGTGGAGTCAAGCAATAGCCAGCTGATTCTTGGGTGTAGTCAAACAATAGACAGCTGAATCTTGGGTGTCGTCAAGCAATAGCCAGCTGATTCTTGGGTATGCTCAAACAATAGCCAGCTGAATCTTGGGTGTAGTCAAGCCATAGCCAGCTGATTCTTGGGTGTAGTCAAGCAATAGCCAGCTGATTCTTGGGTGTGGTCAAACAATAGCCAGCTGAATCTTGGGTGTAGTGAGAATCTTGGGTGTAGTCAAGCAATAGCCAGCTGATTCTTGGGTGTAGTCAAACAATAGACAGCTGAATCTTGGGTGTCGTCAAGCAATAGCCAGCTGAATCTTGGGTGTAGTCAAGCAATAGCCAGCTGATTCTTGGGTATAGTCAAACAATAGCCAGCTGAATCTTGGGTGTAGTGAGAATCTTGGGTGTAGTCAAGCAATAGCCAGCTGAATCTTGGGTGTAGTCAAGCCATAGCCAGCTGATTCTTGGGTGTAGTCAAACAATAGCCAGCTGAATCTTGGGTGTAGTGAGAATCTTGGGTGTAGTCAAGCAATAGCCAGCTGATTCTTGGGTGTAGTCAAACAATAGACAGCTGAATCTTGGGTGTCGTCAAGCAATAGCCAGCTGAATCTTGGGTGTAGTCAAGCAATAGCCAGCTGATTCTTGGGTATAGTCAAACAATAGCCAGCTGAATCTTGGGTGTAGTGAGAATCTTGGGTGGAGTCAAGCAATAGCCAGCTGAATCTTGGGTGTAGTCAAGCCATAGCCAGCTGATTCTTGGGTGTAGTCAAACAATAGCCAGCTGAATCTTGGGTGTAGTGAGAATCTTGGGTGTAGTCAAGCAATAGCCAGCTGATTCTTGGGTGTAGTCAAACAATAGACAGCTGAATCTTGGGTGTCGTCAAGCAATAGCCAGCTGAATCTTGGGTGTAGTCAAGCAATAGCCAGCTGATTCTTGGGTATAGTCAAACAATAGCCAGCTGAATCTTGGGTGTAGTGAGAATCTTGGGTGGAGTCAAGCCATAGCCAGCTTATTCTTGGGTGTAGTCAAACAATAGCCAGCTGAATCTTGGGTGTAGTGAGAATCTTGGGTCTAGTCAAACAATAGCCAGCTGAATCTTGGTTGTAGTCACTCAGCCAACTGAATCTTGGGTGTAGTGAGAATCTTGGGTCTAGTCAAACAATAGCCAACTGAATCTTGGGTGTCGTGAGAATCTTGGGTGTAGTCAAGCAATAGCCAGCTGATTTTTGGGTATGGTCAAACAATAGCCAGCTGATTCTTGGGTATGGTCAAACAATAGCCAGCTGATTCTGGGTGTTGTCAAGCAATAGCCAGCTGATTCTTGGGTATGGTCAAACAATAGCCAGCTGAATCTTGGGTGTAGTGAGAATCTTTGGTGTAGTCAAGCAATAGCCAGCTGATTCTTGGGTATGGTCAAACAATAGCCAGCTGATTCTTGGGTGTTGTCAAGCAATAGCCAGCTGATTCTTGGGTATGGTCAAACAATAGCCAGCTGAATCTTTGGTGTAGTGAGAATCTTCGGTGTAGTCAAGCAATAGCCAACTGAATCTTGGGTGTCGGGAGAATCTTGGGTGTAGTCAAACAATAGCCAGCTGAATCATGGGTGTAGTCAAGCAATAGCCAGCTGATTCTTGGGTGTCGGGAGAATCTTGGGTGTAGTCAAACAATAGCCAGCTGAATCATGGGTGTAGTCAAGCAATAGCCAACTGAATCTTGGGTGTCGGGAGAATCTTGGGTGTAGTCAAACAATAGCCAGCTGAATCATGGGTGTAGTCAAGCAATAGCCAGCTGATTCTTGGGTGTAGTGAGAATCTTCGGTGTAGTCAAGCAATAGCCATGCTTCTCTCTCAACCTATTTTCTTCCTAAAAACGGTTGAAAAGGTAAAAAAATGAAGCATCCATCATTCACATAATTAGTCTACTTTACCCTGGTTTGGAGTACACTGAAATCTCCTCATCACTTTGTCCTGCATATGATTCATGTACAAGTGTCACCGTAACATGGGATTTTAGAAGAGAAATATTTTTCATTTTGAACGAATGAACTTGATTTAGTTGTACTTTTCCAATGAGCATAAGAGCATGCACACCTGAGTTTTTAACAATCCAATTAGACGGTCATAATTTCATGTTGTTTGAAGTCTGTGGCTGCTGATTGCATAATTTGTTTGAGCACACCTGTAGGCTAGAGCATGAAGTTGGAATTTGGCCAGGTTGCCGGCGATAGCTCGCCTACTCTTCCCCAAGGTCACCGTGGGATCTTTAACGTTCACCAACTAATACTGGCAGACGTGAAAACCCAGTTTGATGTCCATCCAAGGATTCCAAGGTCACACATATTGATGCGTCGCTCAGCCTGAAAAATTACCAGGATGGCAGTTTATATCTGAGCCGAGATTTCAACCCAAGGTCGACTGCTCACAGGTGAGTGTGAAGAGCACAGCGCAGAGGTAGCACACTTACCTTTGAGCCGTCTAGTGTGTGTTCGATTTTCGACCTGGTTCTAAACTGTGTAAACAATGTTTTGCAGGCTGGGTGTTGTATTCGTCCCTCGGATAGATGTTAAGCCGGGTGTTCAGTCTGCTCGCATTAGTTGGTGGACGTTAAAGCCCCACGGTGTCTTTTGTGAGAGAGAGGGTAGTCGAGTTATCTCTGGCCTGCCTGTTCGCAAAACTCTTGGACCAAAAACGTTCCAAGGCCACCCCCCCCCAAGAAAGAGGGGATAATATCGGTGGTAGTAGTAGTAGTAGTAGTAGCAGCAGCAGTAGTAGTAGTAGTCGTGATAGTGCACTGAATTACTTCATTGCATTTCTCAAACCCATAAGCCGATTGTTTTAATAACGACAAAATGAATATCACAGAGTGTAGATGTGAAGAAGTCCAACCAGCAAGTCCACCGTATATCTGTCCCTTCTTTTATTTCATGCCTGTTCACAATAATAAAAATATATAGACAAAGTGAAGAAGTGTTGACATAAGCAAGACATACTAAAGTCCGTGGTATTTCAGCCACCCTTCCCATTTCTTCGGAAATGGATCGTTTGGTCAACGATATCAACTCTTTCGATTAATCACTGTTGATCCAAACATCAATTTTGGTGATGATTGCGAGGTGGTGGAACAAACAAATTATTTTCAGGCAGGACTCTTGTTTTTCTTTCTCATTTCTAGATCCTCATGGAGGATCTCGAAATCTTACTCACGTTGTTGTTCTTGTGGACTTTTTTGTTTCACAGCCTACAGTTTTCATCGAAACTTCCTGAAACTTGGCATATATATATATATATATATATATATATATATATATATATATATATATATATATATATATATATATATATATATATATGTAAAAATTCCCTGCGCAGACAGTAACCATCTCCGATTTTGAAAATTCCTCCTAGAAAAAAAAGTTATGACTCAAAATATCTCCACTAATGGAAATCGCCGAAAAAAATTATCTCCGAAACTAGGCAAGCTTTTTGAATTCTGTTTACAGGGAATCATACAGGGCATTAGCAGAGATTAATTACCGCACATATGATACATCACTATGATGTCATATCAATTTTTATGACGTCATTCCTATTTTTTGACATTTTTTGTTTCACAACCCAGAGTTTTCATCGGATCTTCGTGAAACTTGCCATGTGTATGCAGAAAGCCCACGTGTAGGCAGTAACCATCTCCGATTTTGGAAATTCTTCCGAGAAAAAAAATTGACGTCATAATATCGCCGCTAATGGATATCGCCTGTACCATTATCTCCGAAACTAGGCAAGCTGTTTGAATGTTGTTCGTGGGAATCAAGCCGGGCATTAGCACAGATAATTTATCGCAAATCCGATACATCACAATGACGTCATATTCGTTTTTATGACGTCATCATTTGATCCAACGTTTCTGAGAACCAATTTGCAAAGTCTAGTCGTTTGTGTTTCTGTTGATCAGTAAGCACCGTTTCCGTTTGAATTTTGTATGGAAAGGCATGAATGTCTTGGCGAAGGATGCTCTGAGCGGTGCTCTTATGAATGTTTGTCTCGGCAGAAAGTCGTCGAATCGATTTTTTTTTTGGATTCTGAACGACCGCTTGTCCCACCATTTTCACATTTTTTTCACTATGACCTGTCCTCTTTTGACCATTGTGACCCTTGTGAAGGTCACTGATGGTTCCCACATTGGTAAACTTTGCGATGGTGTACTTTATTGTCCCAAAGTTTGGCGCATGGCGCAAGTGGATAGCGAAATGTCTTGAGTAAAGACGTTGCACCTGTATGACACTTTTCGTCTGGTGCCAAAGTTCAACAATTTTCGTCCGTTGTTGTACAGTCAGTCTTGGCATTTTTCTGGCGCTTGCTTGGTATCAAAATAAACTTCAGGGTCTCTGCAACAAGAAATGAAGCATTAGTGACAAAATTACTGCTTTTTTAGGATCAAACGAAGCATTTTAAAAGTTGTATTTTTTTTGGGACACCCTATATACAGTGCCTATAGAAAGTCTACACCCACGTTCAAAATTTCCCCCTTTGTTGCTTTATAGTCTGGAATTAAATTACATTAAATCAGACTTTTTCCATCTTTATTTTTCACATCATAACCCACAACTTCCAAGTGAAAAACAAATTCTACAAATATCAGAAAATTAATGAAAAATACAAAACCAGAATATCATGGTTAGGTAAGTATCCACCAACTCCCCTCCCCCCAACCCCCCAGCCTCTTATAATATCAATTGTAAATTAGCTCAGATGTAACCAATAACCTTTAAAATCCCCAAACCAAGTAAATTGACCTTCACCTGTGTTAAATTGAAGTAATTCTGATTATTTCAGAATAAAATCATCTGTTCCCATAGATTTCCTCTGCTGGGTAGTGCATTTCACAGCAAAGACTCAACCATGAGCACCAATAAGCTTTCAAAAGACCTCCAGGATAAAGTTGTGGAAAGGCATAGATCAAGGGATGGGTATAAAAAATATTTAAAAGGCCTTGAGTATCCCTTAAAGCACAGTCAAGACAATAATTAAGAAGTGGTGACATATAGTACCACCAAGACCCTGCCTAGATCAAGCCGTCCCTCCAAACTGGATGACCAAGCAAGGAGGAGACTAATCAAAGATGACACCAAGAGGCCAATGGCAACTTTGAAAGAGCTACAGGCCTTTATGGCAAAGACTGGTCACTGTGTGCATGTGACAACAACATCCCAAGCACTCCACAAGTCTGGCAAGTAAAAGCCTGGTGTTGGCTGAGTGGTTAGGGTTGCTGGCTTGGGATCCTAGGGTCCTAAATTTGAACCCTGTTGGCTGCTGAATCAACACTGGGTGTGGTTCGCTGAGCCTGTCATCCTTCTGAAGTCAGTGAAATGAGTACCAGCTAGAGGGACACAGCATCAGCAGCACAGCTGCATTTCCAAGAAATGATAGCTACCCGGCAACCAAGCTGCCTTATGCATGTAGCATTGTTTGGCCTGTACAGGACGGTGGCAAGAAGGAAGCCACTACTCAAAAAAGCTCACCTTGAGTCCCGTTTGAGGCATGCAAAAAACACTCCGGAGATTCTGAAGCCATTCGGCAAAAAGTTTTGTGGTCTGACGAAACCGAGATGGAACTTTTTGGCTTAAATGTAAAACGTTACATTTGGTGCAAACCCAACACTGCACATCACCCAAAGAACATCATCCCGACTGTGAAGCATGGTGGTGGCAACATCATGTTATAAGGACGTTACTCATCAGCAGGGACTGGGGCACTTCTCTGGATAGAAGGGGAAATTGATGGAGAAGGATGCAGAAAAAACCGGAGAGGAAAACCTGCTGCCCTCTGCAAGAAAGCTGAAATTTGGACGGAAGTTCACCTTTCAGCATGACAATTACTCGAAGCACACAGCCAAAGCTATACTGGAGTGGTGAAGGGACAAAAAGATAAATGTCCTTGAGTGGTTCAGTCAGAGACCCGACCTAAATCCAATCGAAAATCTGTGGTATGACTTGAAGATTGCTGTCCATCTACACTCCCCACACAACTTGTCTGAGCTGTGTTGTTGTCTGAGTTGTGTGTGTCCAACACAACAGTGTTGTTCAGAAGAATGGACAAATATTGCCCAATCAAGGTGTGCAAAGTTGGTAGAGACATATCCCAACAGACTCACAGCTGTAATTGCTGTCAAAGGTGCTTCCACCAAGTATTAACTGAGGTGGTGGACGCTTATCCAACCAACTTATTCCAGTTTTGTATTTTTCATTAATTTTCTGAAATTTTATTCTTGTTTTGTATTTTTCATTAATTTTTTGGAAGTTGTGGGTCACGATGTGTAAATAAAGGTGGAAAAAGTCTCATTTAATGCAATTTATTTCCAGGCGAGAAGGGAACAAAAGGTGAAATTTTTGAAAGGGGATGTATACTTTCTATAGGCACTGTAAAAGTAGTGAAATCACCACAAATTAAACATTCTCCAAATAAACTTCAAACCAGGAAAGAAATAGCGCAAACATCTGGGAGCTTGCTGAATAACTAGTGAACGTTCACAATGCCTCACTGTCAACCGGCTAAGTCGATCAACGCCCATCGCGCATCACTGTTATCCACCCTGCAGTGATGGTAACGGATTATCACTGTTATCCACCCTGCAGTGATGGTAACGGATTATCACTGTTATCCACCCTGCAGTGATGGTAACGGATTATCACTGTTATCCACCCTGCAGTGATGGTAACGGATTATCACTGTTATCCACCCTGCAGTGATGGTAACGGATTATCACTGTTATCCACCCTGCAGTGATGGTAACGGATTATCACTGTTATCCACTCTACAGTGATGGTGACGGATTGTTGTTGTAGTTCCATGACTTGCCAGATGATGAAGAATTGATTTGGAGGAGACCACAAATCCTCATAGATTTGATGTCAACATCGGTTGAGAGAATTCGCCATATTCTCTCTATCATTGATCATTGTTTGTGGTAACTTTCCTTTCGATAATTAACACAGAACAATTGTACTTTTGATTTTATTTAGAGTTGGGGGGGGGGGTTGGGGAGGAGTGGGAGGTATGATGTCAATTCGAGAGCTGATCACTTTCAGACTTGGAAAGATTATTTTTTTCCTTATTATTTTTTCTTTCAGCAGTTCTTAGCTGCATTCTATAATTAATCTATATTACCCCATCCACAATAATTCCAGCACAATTGTGTATTCGAGCTTGGTGAGCCATAGTTGTGTAGTGTACAGATCGATAATTATTAATCAAGGCATTGAAGAAAGATCTCAAACGAATTCACACAATACATTTGATACTTTTAGACCGACATCGCAATCGATACCTCGTCCGCTCGACGAGTTACTGTTCCCTTGTACACACGATGAAATGACTAGACTCAGAAGCGTAATGGTTGGAACATCTACTTTTGAGATTTTGGAGGGTGGTGGTTCAAACCACGGTTGAGTCATACTGACTCGGCCGAGTCATAAGCCACGGTGTTGGCTTAATGGTTAGGATGGTGGGTTTGGGAACCTAGGATCCTGAGTTCAAATCCCCCTCTGCTGTTGAATTAATACCAGGTGGGGTTGACTCTGCCTGTCATCCTTCGGAGGTCGGCAAATAAAAATGAGTGTCAGCATGCTGGTATCCTGTGTCGGAGTGGCGAATTGTGTCCAATAGCCAAGGAGACTGCTTCGGCAGCACCAACGCTCCGCACAGAGTATGTTCCCAATGGATGGATTGACACAGGGTTGATTAAACATTACTAATAATTTGTATTTGACATACGATTAAATTTTCAGGGTCCCTCATCCTGATTAATACTCGACCCAAACAAAGCCAATGGAAATTTGACGCAACAAATCCAGACAGTATATAATCAGCAGAGGCCTACAGGACTAATTTGTTAGGCCCACCAGAAAAACCAAGATGGTGGCCACATCATTTTGTTTGGGTGTTCTGGTGGGCGGAGTGAAGCAACAGATGTGGATTGGTTCGGCAACTGTCCGACCAATGGGTGCACATTTCAAAAATCGACCCCCCCCAACAAGAACAGTAAGGAGAATAACAACAGCAGCAAGGCAAAGCTCTTTTATACCTGCCACATGTCCAAGGTAAAAGTGGTATGTGCTGCTTCCTTGCTTGGTGCTCATCATTTAAAAGGATAGAGTACGGACAAACAACCATAGGTTGGTGATGTTAGCGCAGGCTTTGATGTTGTCAAAGTTCCTTGTAAGGGAACCCAGATTATTATTAGAACGTCCACCATCGAAGGTGGAAGGCGGTTATGTTTTCACCCCTGTCTGTATGTTTGTCTGCTTGTTTGTCTTTGTGTGCAGTATATCTCAAAAAGTTGTGGACAGATTTGGATGATTGGTGGGCAGGTTGGGTGCGTGACCATGACGAATTGATTCGATTTCGGTGAAGCTCTGGATACGAGAATTATTTAATTTTTAAAGTGATGCTTCACCATTGAGAGACAGGGTCAAAAACAAAACATAGCATGATATTTCAAAAATCTATTTGGCCCGATATGTTCTCGTGGATCAGGTTTTATGTGGCAGAGGTATGCGCGCCACCGATTGCCCTTCTAGTTATTATTGTATTATTTTTGTTATTATTATTATTATTATTATTATTATTATTATTTAGATGCCCCAATTTGCCATCTATCTATAATTCCAGCAATCTCTGTGTGTGTGTGTGTCTGTCTGTTTGTCTGCGACCGCCGTTTCTCGATGACCGCCAGTCCAATCCGATTGAAACTTGCCAGGAATATTGCCGGGGACTCACGGATGTGCCTTTTCGAGGTTTGATATCGATCGGACGAGCGGTTCCCAAGTTACGGCCATTTATCTGTCGACCAATGAAAAGACATGGTGCTATGCCGTCACGAATGACGTCACAATTAATGTTTATTTATTTGTTTGTTTTTTTTGCATGATTGACGGTCCGATCTGATTGAAACTTGCCAGGAATATTGCTGGGGACCCGTTGATGTGCCTTTTCAAGGTTTGATATTAATCGGACGAGCAGTTCCCAAGTTACGGCCATTTATCTGTTGACCAATGACAAGACATGGTGATATGACGTCACGAATGACGTCACAATTAATGTTTATTTGTTTGTTTGTTTGTTTGTTTGTTTGTTTATTTGTTTATTTATTTATGCACAATTGACGGTCCGATCTGATTGAAACTTGCCAGGAATATTGCCGGGGACCAGCGGATGTGCCTTTTCAAGGTTTGATATTAATCGGACGAGCGGTTCCCAAGTTACAGCCATTTATCTGTCGACCAATATCTGCGAGAGAGGGGGAGAGGAAGGGCGAGACTCGGGGGGATAGAGGGGGGATGAAAGTGGGGGGGGGGCGAGAGAGAGGAGGCGAGAGGGAGGAGGCGAGAGGGAGGGGCGACAGAGGGCTGCACATACTGGCACTCACCTACGGGCCCGCCCCCATGGGCCCATACTAGTTGTTATAAAAGGGCTCTGTGCATGCGTGCCAATGTGTCATACGGCGACAAGCTTATTTTAAAAAGTCCTGGATTATTTTGCCCTTCTTGGCCAAAGATGGCCATAATGCATACTATATAGTGAACGAACACCTGTGTGCGTGACTTTGATTATGGTGTACGAGCTGCGGCCCATACAGCAACCACATTGTGAGATAGCAAGCAGTGTAAACTAGAATCGATAAATATCAGCAAATACCAGACGACTTGCTAAGTTTAGGTCAGGACAGGGATTTAGAATTTGTTCAGGGTTCCCATAACACCTCATATCCATTTTGTGAAAGACACACTGTGCCATGCTGATTTGTCATTATTTTAGCAATGTCTTGTTAATGACCTTGTTTTGACACTGGAGTGATGGAAAGGTCATACGGTGCTACTGTTATCTCTTTTATCATTGTTCATTGTATTTTATGGGATATTTTCCTGATGATTTAAAAAAAAAATAATGCAATTTGGAAGCTTTGTATATGCAAAGTCGAGGCTCGTGGAGGAGCTGGAACACAGAACAGATCAGGAGACGGCAGAACAAAAGGAACTGGAGAAAGAGAGGGGGGAAACACACAGCAGCAGGGTTGAGGGACAAAATAGAGGGAGACCTAAACAAATATGGGATGTGTGGAAGAATGAGGCAAAGGGGAGGAATCAGTCGGTGAACAAGATGGATCGAGCCGTAAACTCTTAGGAAGGAAAAACTGGAAACTTGGAAATCAGGAGGCTTGGTGGCAGTTAACAGGGATATGAAAGATCATGGTTTTGGATTGGGTTTATCGTAAATGGTGGTGAACAGCTGTGTTGAAGACCTGGAGGGGAACAATGAGATGGATGAGAATGTGGAAGTTGGTTCCACAGGTGGGAAAAAGAGGAATGAATTGGCGGAGGTGAGTAAGCTTCAGATGAAGTGCCAATGGATTATTTTCTGCCCTTCTTGATTATATGTGCGATTCGTGAGAGCCCCACAATGGCAACCTCGAAGCAGTAATCAATATTTATCACACCTCGAGCCAACCACAGTGTTAGGCGGAACACTACACCAGTTTGGAAAATCGCAAAGCAGCCGGAGCAGCTGCACAAACACAAAATGCCTTTGTTGCACCAGTTGTCTTGTGATATGGAAATGTATAGTAGCTTGCTTTATGCCAACCTTTGTATTTCTTCATCTTGGTCCTAGGATAATGGATAGTTGCAGTTATGATCATTTTATATGGTTTGTGGTTAAATGAGTTTGTTTCGTAACATTGACGGCATACTCCAGAGAGGATGAGTTCTGTATAAGGGAAACAAATCTCAGCAATCATGTTCAGAGGGTGTTCAAATCGTTCTATGAACAAAATACTTACAATACTCCAAGACATGCTGACGTTTTAATTTTATACCGAATACATGAAGCTCTTTCAAACTCAAAGGGCAGAGGAGATCCTTGTGAGCCAATGGCCATCCATATCAAGTGCCCAACTGTGTCTGCGGATGTCCCGCTGCAGTTGGGTTACTTTTTATTAAGAGATTGGTGGCAGGATTTCCACACCGGCCACTGTAAAACACTTCATCCCGCAAAACATACCAGAAGAAAAAAGAAATCTGAAAACCCACTCCGTGGGAGTACCTCCTGTGCAGCTTCCCTTCGCAAGGAAACTCATCGGATGACGGTATTGGGGCAAAGCCTTCGGGACCCCCAATCTTTGATCGTAGGAGGGAAACGACGTGGAAACCTTCCAGGGTCGGATTGCGGAAGTTTGTGTTGAGGTGTCATACACCAGACGGTGGTCTCCTTGGGTTAACCTGAGGCGGTCCCTTCGGGTGGGTGTCTGAAATGTCCTATCCTTAAGAGAGGATGGTCACCTGTTATCATCTGAGCTCAAGAATTTGGACATCGGTATTGCAGCACTCTGTGAGGTTCGGAGACCGGATTGTGGCGATATCATGGTAGGTGGTCACACCAATTGGTCTGGTCACTCTGATGGTTACCATGCCCAAGGAGTTTCTGCAGCTGTGTCCAATAAGCAGACTCCAATGATAATTGAGATAACACTGGTCAACAAGTGTATTGTGAGACTAAGGATTCGTCACTCCTTGGGTGTCGTTTCCCTGGTCTCTGTTTATGCTTCGACCGAGGCGAGTGATCTCACTGTGAAGGACGCATTCTATGCCATGCTCGAGTCTGTGGTTGATCAGTGCTCCAGGCGAGATACTCTTCTCGTCTTTGGGATTTCAATACATAAAATGGAACTAATTGGGATGGTTATGAGACATGTGTTCATCCCTATGGGTCTGGAACTGTGAACCTGAATAGCACTAAGTTCCTTTACTTTGCAAGAAGTCATGGACTGAGGATGGCTTGTTCATGGTTTCAACGCCCACAGGCTCATCACTGGACTTGGAATTCCAACACTGGTGGTGTGGCAAAGGAGATTGACCATGTGCTCGTAGATGGTTGCTGGAGGATAATCCAGAGCTGCAGGGTCTACCGGAGGGTTCAGTTCCTCAATACTGACCACAGGCTTGTTGTAGCAACTCTGAAATTGCAGTATAAATCCAGGAGAATGGTACCATCCCAACCTAAGCTGGATGTTGGCAAGCTCAAGGATGAGAGGGTAGCTGAGGTGTTTGCAAACAGGCTGAGTGGAGATTTAGGGGGTCTGGGTGCTTTTGGGGGATCCTGAAGAGTTGTGGAGTGCCTTCAAGACCACCGTCCTTGATGTTGCCAGTGGATGCCTTGGAACTCATCGTAGGGTGAAGAAGGGACGGGTCTCTCAGGGGACACTGGATGCCATTGACCAGAGTTGCAGGGCCAGGCTGAATGGCACAGCTGAGCTGTTCAGGGAGCTGAGGCGTAAAATTGTACGTGCACTAAGGGTGGACAAGGAAGCCTATGTGCAAGGAATCTGTGAAGGGGTAGAGCATCACCTGTGGTCAAATGATTGTCATCCTGTTTACAGGGGAATTCACGCATTGGGTTCCTCCAAGTCCATCCCTTGGTGTACTGCAGTTAGAGCAGAGGGTAGTGAGATCTTGACAGAGGAATCCGAAGTGAAGGCCCGCTGTGCCGGTTACTTTGAACGGCTATACCAGGCTGATCCACCAGCTGTTGAGTTGGATGTCAGGGGTGTTACTATCCCTATTGCTGAACCTCCAATCAACTGTGGTCCACCATCGTTTATGGAAATGCAAACTGTGGTGAACCGGTTTAAATGGGGTAAAGCTGCTGGGATTTGTCGCATCCATGCTGAACTTCTCAACAATGGTGGAAATGCTGTACTCATGTCGTTGCATGCAGTTTTTTGCTCTTCCTGAAACACAGGTATCATCCCAATTTACTGGAAGAGGGACCTTGTTGTCCCCTCTGGAAAGGGAAGGGTGATCGCCAAGACTGCAACAACTACCAAGGGGTGACGCTGCTCTCAGTGTGAGGGAAGGTCTTTGCTCAGATAATTCTTGATAGGGTTCTCCACCATCTGCTTGAGCACCAGCGTCCAGAGCAGTCAGGCTTCACACCAAAGAGGTCAACGATTCACAGTATCCTTGCTCTTCGTGTCATCACCAAATGCAAATGAGAGTTTCGGCAGTGGCTGCTTGCAGTTTCGGCAGTGGCCGATACCCGCTGCCCAGCCGGACCAACTGGCAACAAAGTATCGCCTGTTCAGTTGCGGTTAAACCCAAAATCATGATCATCGTTTTCGTGTGGAGGTGAGTACTGACAGTGTACTTGGGTCTTTTCCGGGTGGGTGCGGGATTGAGCACTTGCACATAAAAATCTCAGGTCTCCGCATAGTGGTGTACAGGCTTAAGTCGTACTTCTGTTTACTACCGTAGAAAATCACAGAACCATCCGATCGACATGCTGTTAACAGTTTCAGAATCAGCTAAATTCTACAACATATGAATATGTAGACGAAATTGATTCGGCCAGCTAAAATCGACAAGATATGAATATGTAGACGAAACTGATCCGGCCTTTTGGATCACTTTAAAGTAGGGTGCCCTGTAATTTTAATGCGCTCTATGGATCCTCCGGAACTCACGAATGGTACACGTTGTGTAGTCACTAAACTACGTGGTAATGTCATCGAAGTGGAGCTACTGCGGGACAGTCGAAGGGGAAAATCTGAATGATAATCAATGGATAAAAATGATATAATATATTGTTGAAAATACATTCATGCTATCTGTCTTTTACCATATGTTGCCAGTGACGTCCGTCGAAGACGGGCACCTTTACTTGTGTGTATATATATATATATATATATATATATATATATATATATATATATATATATATATATATATATATATATATATATATATATGTATATGCCATATACATATATATGCACATCTGGTCGAAAGTTGTAGAACACCCCCATTTTTCAGTTTTTACTGAAATTTAAGCAGTTCAAGTCCAGTGAATAACCTTAAATGGTATTAACCTAAGCGGTAAACTGCCAGAGGTTAAAAAAAAAGTTTAGGTTACCAAAAACTGAAAAATAATGTAAATTTCAGATTTGTCACAGGCTCACAAGACAGCAGCTTCAAGCACAGCTTAACACTGGTCGAAGTAAGGAGGTCTCAGTTGCAACTGTGAAGAGAAGACTTCAAGCTGCATGTTTGACAGGTCGAGTGGAAGTAAGAAAGCCATTGCTAAGATGGCAAAATTAGAAAAAGAGGCTTACCTGGGCCATGAAGCACCGAAAGTGGACTACTGAAAACTGGAAGAAGGTCTTATGGACCAATGAATCAAAATTTTAAAATCTTCAGTTCATCACGCAGGGTTTTTGTACACCGTCGAGTTGGCGAAAGGATGGTTCTTCAGTGTGTGACACCAACTGTCAAACATGGAGGAGGAAGCGTGATGATCTGGAGCTCTTTTGCTGGATCCAGAGTTGGTGACTTGCACAGAGTGACTGGCACCCTGTACCAAAAGGGCTACCACAGCATTTTGCAGCACCATGCAATACTCTGGTCTCTGCCTAGTTGGTCAGGGGTTCATCATACAGCAAGATAACGACCCAAAACATACCTCCAGGCTATGTCAGAACTACCTTAGAAGAAAAGAACAAGACGGTAGGCTTCAAAATCATGGAATGGCCAGCACAGTCTCCCGACTTAAACCCCATCGAGCTGGTTTGGGATGAACTGGACAGAAGGGTGAAAGCAAAGCAAATCTACAAGTGCAACACATTTGTGGCAACTTCTGCAACAGTGTTGGGAAGAACTTTCTGAACAATATTTGATTTCCATTGTGGAAAGAATGCCACGAGTATGTTCGGCTGTAATATCTGCAAAAGGTGGCTACTTTGAGAGTCAAAAATTTAGATTAAATATTGTTCGACAAAACGATTCCATGATTTCTGTTTTTATCTGCCATTGTTTATTTGTTCTATGCTTTAATTTCAGAGTATAGTGAAATATTAAATTGCTTAAATTTCAGTGAAAACTGGAAAAATGGATGTGTTCTAAAACTTCCGACCGATTGTGTACATATATACAAAGATTCGTGTATATGGCTGGTTAGAATGGAGATAATTTTTTTCATTCAGGTATATAATACCCCTTGTTCTACTTTTTAGTGTTCCTTGGACTTAAATATTCGAAGAACTTTTTAAGTGCCCTATACACATCTTGGAATAAAAATTATTTGGGGGGGGGGGGAGGTTAAAGTATAGATGAAAATTTATTGCTCTTTTCTGAAACAGGAAAATCTACTCAAATCCATACGTTTAGCACCTCATTCATTTTCTCATTCTTGGACATTGCTGCTCATTTTCAAGGGGTCATTGAATTGAATGACATATTTCAATTTGATCGTCCTCCTCCTTCCCTTCCCACCAGGTCTAGAATGAACAAACGATGATTCTTCGAATAATCTGGAACAATGATTATGACCAGAATTTGGCTTTGTGAATATTTGTATGTTGACCCATTTTCATAAGAAACAACAACATCCTAATAACACTTTGAGGATATATTTGATAAAGTTCAACCCCTTTCATTCCTTTTTCCCCTCCATTTCCAAACAAATATCTCGGCCAGTTCATGCTTTGCTAAGTGGCCCCATTTTACTGTCGCTGTGCCAGAATTGGAGATCTCAGGTTGGACAAAGGGGCCAGATCACCACGACTACCGCACAAGTAGAACTCAACTCTCCACGGACGCACGTTCATCACTGCCGAGGGAAAGTGGTTGAATTGACCGGAATGCTACTAAATCACTTGCACTGATGTGTGGTGAGGGCCTTTTGTCCAATGACGTAGCCCTCATGATTTAGCACTGGGATACATACATACTGTACTAGAGGTCCAACAGACAGTTAGCTGTCCGTGCAGAGCTGAATTCCACCTTCTCTAATGCTGGAGACTATTTTGTGTCTGCCTTGATGTACGATCATCATCCATTTGATGACTAACAAATCTCTGCAGTGCTTTTCTGTTTTATGCTATAAATGTGCCAGACCATGATGGGCTGAATGCCCTCCTCCATACCTATCGGATTACAGTCGATTTTTAGATTTATTTGTGAATTCGGGAGATGACCGCCATGCAGAACTGATGTGTTAATGCTTTGAATGTTTTTGAAATCTGTCCTGATTAACTTTATGTGTTGCGTTTGTTTGAGTCTTGATGCACATTTTCAAAAGGGGTTGCATCAAAGTGGGACGTCTTGGTACCCGGTCACCACTACCAGCAGTTATGAAGTGACAGTTCTAATTAGGTATCTTACTCATTACGTAACACACCAGCACACAAACACCACACAAAACAAGTCCAGGTGAGGGTCTGCAATCTCTGTTTGCTCTTTTTCTTGTTCTTTTATGTGGGGGAGGAATATGGTGTTCTGGTGTAAAGAAGATCTTGTGAAAGAATGAAGGATTGATGTGAGAAGGAATGAAGGGAAGAAGGGAAATGGCTGGTTGATGTGTTGTGATGGTTTGGAGTTTGAATATAGCCAATGTGAAATGAACAACGGATTCCTGGTGTGAAAGAACATTATATTTACCAATGATGTAAATCCACACTTGCAACTTCAGTTTTGCGAATGTTTTGCAAATTGCTGCGACGACATCACTCTACTTTTTATCGCGCCATGAACATGGACTTGACGCCGCGCTGGTATGATTTTAAGTGTTGTTCGCTCCGTCATTGGCAACAATGACATACAATATGTGAGTCCATTTACATCTCGCTCGCCGAAAACATGGATCCACTTCTCTCTTCTCATCCAAACTCTCTCTTCTTCATATGTGGTGAATTCAATTGTCATCATGCCAGTTTGCTGGGTGCGAGTACCTCCATCACCTGCCATGGCACTTCAGCAAAGGACATCTGTGACATTATGGGACTGACTCAATCTGTGAACTTCCTGGACCAGATCTCAATTAATGGTACTCCATCTCTGCTGGATATGATTTTGACCAATTTCCCTGAAAATACCTGCTGTTCTTCCTCTGTTCCAATCGGTTCATCTGACCACATCCTTGTCAAAGTACACAAATCTCTGGCTGTCATTCACGAACTACCTCGGCACCGGCAACTCTGACATTTCCATGAGGCCGACAGGCAGGGACTTCAAGCAGCCATCAAACTTCTGGACTGGTCTCTCATTTCCACTTTCTCCGACATCAACTCATCCTGGGAATTCTTTCAAAGAAACTTGCTCTCTCTCATGTGCATATTTATCCATCTCGACTTCAGTTGTTGTACCCTTCCTCCCACCCATGGTACACTGAAGCTTATGGTGAGGCAGTTGTCCCGAAACAACTTGCCTTCACCTCATAGAAGGAAAATCTAACTGAGGCCAATCTCAGTTCCTTCCACAAAGCTCAGAACATGCGTGTATCTAAACTCAGGAGAGCCAGGAAGCAACATCTTTATTATCTCAAGTCAGAACTCTCAAACCTGTCTCCCTCCTCCATGTCCTGATGGCAATTGGCTTCGTCTGTTTCTAGTGTGTGTTCCCCCTCGATCCCTTCCTTTACCTCAAATGGCTGCACAGCTGACGCTGCATGTGAAAATGCTGAATTCCTAAACTCCATGTTTGCTTCTAAATCTTGTATCCCAAACCCATCGCTTTCTGTACCCACCTTACCCAGTCACACCCAACTGTTCCTGGACTCTGTGTCCTTTTCTCCTGACAAGGTGGATAGCTTACTAAAAAAAACCTTCTCTAATTCCGCCACCGATCCAGGCGGCATCAGCCCACTTGTCCTAAAAACCTGCTCTGCTGCTCTTGCTCACCCTCTCTCTGTTTTATTCACACTCTCATTCACTCCAGGTCATCTGCCAACTGCTTGGAAATCAGCAAACATTACCGCTCTGCCTAAAAAAGGTGCAAAAACTAATCCCTGCAACTAAAGACCAATCATCCTTCTCCCAACCATCAGCAAGGTCATGGAATCCATCATCGCTTCCATCATCAAATCCTTCCTCTTCTCCAATGGCTTGATTTCCGATCATCAATTTGGATTCACACCAGGTCTCTCTACCCTGGTTATGCTGCTTCTCCTTTCCCAACAATGGATGGAGCTCCTCAATGCCAGACCTCCCTGGACATATCACGTGCTTTCGATATGGTCTGGCATCCCGCTCTGCTCACCAAACTCTCTTCCTATGGTATCCAAGGCAATCTCCATCATGGCTCTCAAACTTCCTCTCCTGTAGCAGTCAATGTGTGGCCCTTCATGGAGTTCTCTCATCCCCTCTTCCTGTCCAGGCAGGAGTTCCTCAAAGCAGTTTTCTGGGCCCTGTTCTTTTTCTGGTTTTCATCAATGATCTCTCCAACTCTCTGGAAAATCCTCTTTATCTCTTTGCTGATGACTCCACCCTCTGCCGTACCATCTGTCGTCCCTCAGATCGGCAAGCAGTAGCCTTTTCACTCTGCAGATTTGGATAAAATCACAAGCTGGTCCAACACTTGGAACATGTCTTTGAATCTTCACTAATCTCACACTCTCACTATGTCTCTCCAAAAGGACCATCTGGCACCTCCCCCCCCCGCCCCCACCATCAACCTTCACAACAGTCGTCTTGAAATCCTTTAATTCAAGCTTGTGGGTCTGACGATCTACCACGATCTTTCCTGGGAAAACCACACTTCCAAGCTGACCTCCAAAGCCAGTTGCCGACTGGGAATCCTCCTTGCAAAGTCCTTCCTTGGCACATTTCAGCTCCTGACCACATACAAAGCTTATCCCCACAGCCTGATGGAGTACTCCTCTCCCCTCTGAGCTGGTGCTCCCACTTCACAACTTTCTTGGCTTCACACTGTCGAAACCAAGGCATTTAGGATCATCGGTATCTTCCGCGATGAAGCTTAGTCTTTGGGTCTCTCACTCTCTCACCGCAGGCAAGTCAGTGGTCTTTCTGTTTTCTCCCGTCTCCTCTCTGGCCTTGCTCCTCCTGCGCTGTCGGTGATCATTCTCCTCCATATTTCTGCAGGGTACTCAAGATCAGCCAGCAACCCCCTTCTGGTGAAACAACCAAAATCAAAAATTATTTCTCACCTTCACTCTTTCATTCCTCTTTTATCCCACCTCTGGAATAAACTCCCACGCTCTCTTCAATCCCACTCTTCCCCCCATGTCTTCAAAACAGCTGTTCACCATCATCTCTTAACTGCCCCCATCAAAAACCATGTTCTTTTCTACCCCGTTAATCCATCCCAAACCCAGCTCTTTCATATTCCCTGCTTTTCTTCCTGAAAGTCCCCTGCCCCGTCCCTCTCCCTTCCACAGATCTTCCAATGTCTCTGTTCCCCACTGTTTTATGCTTCCCTATCCCACCGCTCTTGTCAACTTTTCCCTTTGTTATACGTTCTGTGTGTTGGCTCTGATATGAGTCTTGACAATGTATGCAAAAATAAAAATATAAAATTTATCAAAGGGAGCAGGAACTCCTTGTGAGCTAAAGGCCTTCCATATCTGATTCCCAACTGCATCTGTGGACGTCTTCCTGCAGTTGGGTTACCTTTTCTAACAAGTTGGTGGCAGAATTTGCACTCCAGCAAACACTTCATTCTGTAAAACACATTAAAAAAACGCAAAGAAAACTGAAAACCCACTCTGTGGGAGTACCTCCTGTGCAGCTGCCATTCACAGGGCAGCTCAACAGATGACAGGATTGGGGCAAAGCCTTCGGGACCCCCATTCTTTGTCGATTGGAAGAAAAGCATGGGGTAACCATCCTGGGTCGGATTGTGGTGGTGTGTGTCGGTGTGGTGCTGTGGTGTCGTCCATTTCCTCGGGTGGGTAGCTGGAGGGTCCTATCCCGAAGAGAGGATGGTCACCTGTCTCTGCTGTTATCTGAACTCCAGCATTTGAACATAAGAATTGCAGAGCTCTCTGATGTTTGGAGACCGGATTGCTGTGAGATCATGGCAGGTGGTGACACCTACTATTGGTCTGGTCACTCTGATGGTTACCATGCCCAAGGAGTTGCTGTAGCTGTGTCCAATAAGACACCGGTCAACGAAGGTTTAGTGAGACTAAAGATTCGTCACGCCTTGGGTGTCATTTCCCTGGTCTCTATATATGCTCCAATTGAGGTGAGTGATCTCACTGTGAAGGAGGCATTCGATGCCATGCTCGAGTCTTATGGTTGATCAGTGCCCTGGGCGAGATACTCTTGTCGTCTTCAGGGATTTTGACTGGCACTGACAGGGATGGTTATGAGACATGTGTTGGTCCCCATGGATCTGGAACTGTGAACCAGAGTAACACTAAGTTGCTTGACTTTGCAAGAAGTTATGGACTTAGGGTGGCTGGTTTATCATTTCAGCATCCACTGGCTCATTGCTGGACTTGGAATTCTAATGCTGGTGGTGTGGCAAAGGAGATTGCCCTTGTTATTGTTGATGGGTGCTGGAGGATCACTCAGGACTGCAGGGTCTACCAGAGTGCTCAGTTCCTCAATACCAACCACAGGCTTATTGTAGCAACTCTGGAGTTTCAGCTTAAATCCAGGAGAATGGTACCATCCCAGCCTAGGCTGGGTGTTGGGAAGCTCAAGGATGAGAGGGTCGCTGAGGAGTTTGCGAACAGACTGAGTCGGGATTTGGGTGGTCTTGGTGTTTTGGGGAATCCTCAAGAATTGTGGAGTACCTTCAAGCCGACGATCCTTGATGTTGCTGGTGGATGTCTTGGATATCACCGTCCGGCGAAGAAGAACTTTGTCTCCCAAGGAACACTGGATGCCATTCACCAGAGTTGCAGGGCCAGGCTTAATGGCAGAGCTGAGCTGTGTAGGGTAGTTGAGGTGTAAAACAGCACTCTGAGGGTAGACAAGGAGGGCTATGTGTGAGGATTCTGTGAAGTGGTAGAGCATCACTTGTGGTCAAGTGGTTCTCATCTTGCTTACAGAGGATATAACAGCAGCAAGCCACCAGGAACAGCAAGCCACAGCAAGCAAGCCACAGCAAGTGCTTATCTACCGTTAGCGATTCCGTAATCCTCGTATCAAAGGTTCGTTGGATGTCTTACACAGATATAGACACAAGGAGCAGTGTTCATACAGAAGCTTTCAGCCATTTATTAATTTCCAAAAGAAGCTCCATGAAAGCTTTGAAAAGCTTCATGAAAGCTCCCAAGAGCTCCCAAAGGCTCCATCAAACTAAAAAGGAATGATGTTGTTTTGTGACAACAATATTTTAGAAGTGCATCACAGTTCCACTATAAATCAAATAAAATAAATCAAACAAACTGGAAACAGACTTAAAATGGCATCTAAATACATTATGTAAACGGCACGAATGTACGTGATGTGTAATGTGTTAACATGAAAACGGGTACAAAATACATTTCAATCTTTCTTTATACATGAACTCTTACAATTAGCTGCATCGAGAGATATACTGACCACTTTAATCCTCCTAAATGAGTAGCGCTTGTATGTAGATAAAATGTAGAATGGGCTTGGTCACACCGATGGCCTCGTAGCTCGATATGAACCTCGTAATGCAGAATCAGCTCCACAACACGATGTAAGCTTCACAGGTATGAACCTCGACATGCAGCATAAGCTTCACAGCAAGATGTAAGCTTCACAGAGTGTTGTGAGCTTGCAGTAGCTGTAGCTTCCCAGAGAGCCCAAGCTTCGCAGAGTGCCGAAGCTTTTGGCTTCCCGGAATGCATCTGCATCCGTTCTTAGCTGCGCCCAGAACCTTCACTTTGAGCTCTGCCCAGAACATCCACTCAGAACATGAATGGTATTGTCAATTTCTACTAACCGACAAATGTCATGAGTCATGACTGACATTACAGTGATTTGTGCATTGCGTTCCTCCAAGTCCATCCCTCGGTGTACTGCAGTGAGAGCGGAAGTTGGTGGGCTCTTGACAGAGGAGTCCAAAAATAAGGTCCACTGGGCCGCTTACTTTGAGTGGCTGTACCAGGCAGACCCACTTGCTGTTGAGTTGGATGTCAGAAGTGTTACTATCCCTATTACTGATGCTCCAATCAACTGTGAACCACCTTTGTTTGTGGAAACACAGGCTGTGGTAAACCAGTTGAAAGGAGGGTAAAGCTCCTGGGATCTGTGGTGTCCATGATGAACTTCTCAATGCTGGTGGAAACGCTGTACTCGTGTCTTTGCATGCAGTTCTGTGCTCTGTTTGGAGCACAGGCATCATCCCAACTGATTGGAAGAGTGACCTTGTTGGCACTCTCTAGAAAGGGAAGAGTGATCACCAGGATTGCAAGAACCAGGGGTGACGCTGCTCCTGCAAGAACCAGTTATGACTGGAGTTCCTCAGGGAAGTGTACTGCCCCTCACAGTTTTCAGCACTTGCATGGACTGGATCCTGGGGAGGACTGGATGTCATAGAAATGAAGCTGCGGTGCATCATTTGGGAGTGTCAAGCTCTCTGACCTTGATTTCACAGATGATGCAGTCATCTTTGCAGAGACACTGGATAACTTTATGGGAGCCCTCGAGGTGCTGAATGAGGAGTCAGAGCCGCTGGAATTATGGGTTTCCTGGGTCAAAACAATGATCCAGGCATTAAATGACATCTTGGATGCTGCTATCTTGACTGTATCTTTTTGTGGTGAGGGTGTTGATATGAGGTCATGGAGAGATTCACTTACCTTGGCAGTGATATTCATGTCTCCACATGTCATGGGCCAGAGGTTGATGGACGTCTGGGTCGGGCTTGGGGGGGAAGGGGGGGTCATGGATTCACTGGATCATGGGGTGTGGCATTGTCAGTACCTATGAAGGAGGTCAAAAGTCTGAGTCTTTAAGTCCTTGGTCCTTCCAGTCTTGCTCTGCGGATTTGAGACTTGGACTCTGACCAGGGATCTGAGATGCCAACTTAACTGTTTATTAACAGTGCATTATGATACAACCTCGGCCGACAGGATAACCTCGAGGTACCCACACTCGCCTCTAAGCTGTCTAGCCTGGGATTGAATCTCGACCCAGCTATAAAATATCACCCTTGTGCATCACAGCTCGGGTGAATCATCAGTGTGTGTGTATGTGTGTGTGTGTGTGTGTGTGTGTGTGTGTGTGTGTGTGTGTGTGTGTGTGTGTGTGTGTGTGTGTGTGTGTGTGTGTGTGTCCTTCCTACACATTAAACTGAGCATCCCGTCTTCCAACATTAGTCAGTGGACTTTGAGATCCCCACGGTGTCCTTCACAATGAATGGGCGAGTTATCGTTGACACCGTGGCCAAATTACCAATTCCTGCCCGAACTATTTTTGGGAAGTCGTGGAGAGAGGGGAGGGGATTAGGGGAGAGAGGAGGGAGTAGAGGGAGGGAGGTGGAAATTGGGGGAGAGACAGGGTAGTGGGGGGAGGGGGAGAGGGGGAGAGGGAGAGAGGAGAGGGGAAATAAAGAAAGGGGAGAAGGAGAGGATGGAGTGGAAGGGAGAGACTGGGGAGTAGGGGAAGAGAGGGCAAGGGAAGGAGGGTGGGAGAAGGGAGAGGGAGAGAAGAGTGGGATAGAGAGGATTGGAAGGGAGGAGGAAGAAGCTTCTGTCTGTCTATCCATCCTGTCCACCCCCATTCCTCTTATCCCATTGTTTGTCTAATTCTCCCTCTATTTTGTCCTTCAACTCCACTGTTGGTGTCCCCCATCCCCACCCTTACGACTGTTCCTTTTGTCCTGTTGTGTCCTCCTCCATTTTTTTGTTGTAGATCTTCCACAAGCCTTAACTGTATCCAAGTGACAGGTTGGCAACCATTATACAGGCTTTATCGGCCGAATGGTCTCTTTCTGTGATGAAGTTGCTTGGAAGGGAAATCATCTATGATATATTGTGAATCACGGTGTCTGCCGTGCGTTTGTCTGTCCCCCGTTTATGGCAGCTACTTCTTACGCTGCATTGAAAAGCTCAACATTCACTTTTGAATTGAAGGGAGAACAGACATGAGTGATGTTGGTGCCAAATTTTATTTTTGCAACCAGGATATTTTGCCCTCTTTTTGGACAAATCCAACCTCTGCTGCCCTATATTGCATGACCATTTTGTGTTGAGTGGTATAAGTAGTTCAGAGCTTTGGTTCTGAGCGAATCGAAGAATGCAAGCGATGAATTGCTGGGTATATTGCAGTGCTTATAAATGCCTGGAAACACCAGTGTTCCTGGCTTTATTTCATTTGCGCATATGAATAACCGAGAGAATCTCTTAAAGTAAGTAGAATTACAAATTGTAAGCTCCAGATTTGAAAGTATTAGCAATTCCGACTCCTAAAAAAGTGTTTATTTGTCCAATTCAGACATTGCATGGGCATTTCCGGGTGCATAGTTATATTGACGGCAATTGATAATCACTTGCGAAGCCAGGCATTCCATTGGAGTGCTTGATTGAGTGCTTAAGTCACTTACCGAGCTGTGCAGTTCGTGTCCTTATCGGAATATACGGGCAACAGTTACTGCAAGGTAGAGGTACGTGTACAGCACACACGGACGAAGTACATATGGGTAGATTTGGATCTGTACAGACTCTCCGCAGGTTGTGTGGAAATGCCATGCCTGTTACAGGTGCCATGGTGGCAAAGTTTCATCCCTTATCTTATGGAGGTTCCATCAGGTTATCCTTTGTCCTCGTGCCTGTTTCTAAACCGTCTGGTTATCAGATTTGCTTTACAAAGGTTATATCTTTCTCTTTGTGAGTTTCAAAGCAAAATATATTTGATCACGTTCGATTTCTGAGCCGTTTGCCATATTGACATATTTTCTAAATTACCGAGCCAATTTTTTTCCACCCATCGCACGTAGCTGTTTATAAAGAGTAATGTTGGTGAACATCTCCCTGAAACATCTCTAAAAATGTGATGCTTTTCAGTGAAAGCTTCTCAAGGTTTCTGGGTTGCATACAGTGCGTACTGTAGTCGGTAATCACACTAACTCCAACCTGCCGATTCCCCAAAAATTGCCGATATCGGCAAGTGTGTGGGTGTGTGTGTGTTATGTGTGTCATGTGTGTTGTTCACGAAGCATAACATTCTCTGTGATAACACCCCTACCCCACACCTCTCTCTCCCTCTGTCTCTCTTTCTCTGTGATTCTGTGTCACTGGACGTATCTGGACGGTGGTTATCTCCACATGTGTCTGGAGGGTAGTTATGTCACGGCAGGGTTTGTCTCTAGATGTGTCCGGATGGGACTTTGTTCCTTAAACATGTCCGGGCGGTGTTTATGTCTGGATGGGAGTTTGTCTCCGGACGTATCAGAGCGGTGTTTGTCTCTGGACAGCTTGGCTCGAGACATGTCCGGGCAGTGTTTGTCTTCAGTGTAAATATGTATATATATATTTATATATTGTTATGGAAATGGCCCTTGTTAGGCTACTAAATATAGGATTAGCTTAGATCCCCCATTAAATGCATGTTTAGTCAGGTTGTTGGGTAAATGGACATTACATGTGTGTCGGGAGGTGTAGGATGCATGTTTATTGTTCGTACAGTGGTGGTGTGCCGAGGGCTTCTTCTTCTTCCTTCCCCATCGTGGACGAGGCCCTGCCGAGTCGGCTGAGAGGGAGTGGCCAAAAAGAGGAAGTGAAATTGAGGGGAGGAGTTTGTCGGCTTCAAAAAGGGGGAGGAGCCAATAGCTTGAAAGCGAGCAAACGAAGGAGGGACAGTGTTGAATCTGCCTGGAGAGAAGCTGAACCTGAGCGTGCCGATTTCTGCCATTTTTGGCAGTAAGATAGGCTGCCTGCATGTCGACTCTGCCTTTTTGGCAGTGGGAGTGGCGGCCTGCACGTCGAGTCGGTGATCGACTCTTATGAGGAGGTGATCGACAGGTTCAACCTGCGTCTGGCTGCGGAGCCTCCGTCCTTACTCACCTCACAGCTCGACACATTTGTCGATCTGCTTGCGGAGCCCGGCACCTCAATTTGGCCTTGGCTGGTGAACAGGCCAGGCCTGGATTTGTATTTTGGACCTTGAGAGTAATCAGCTGAAACTCATCGTTGCTCTCACGGTCTTGTGCCCTCGACATTGCACAGGGCCAGAACAGGCTGAGGAGGGCATGCGCATGCGGTGCCTTGAGAAGAAAGTGTACGGCACCACCATCTTGCTACATGGCGTGTTCGAGCTTGGGCTTGAATCCGTGGACATCGGCTTGTTACGAGCGACATTTGTGCTTTTGACACTTTCCTCTCGTCCATGAGACATCACCAGGTACTCTGTCTTGTCTGCATGCTGTCTGTCTGTCTTGTCTGCACGTTGTTTCAGGCATATCTCGGTGGGGACCCTCTCGAAACCTGTAATCCGTAGTTCCCTAGTTAAAAACGGGTTAAAGATTGTTAATAAAAACATTTTCGTGAATATTTTGCTTATGTTGTGTTCCCCAATAAATCTGGTTGGTTCATATGAAGTTGCCGCTATGGATCGATTCGTGTCGCGTCGAGGAACGATCCATTCAATTGGCATATAAAACCAAAATGGTTACTGACTGGCAGAAAAAGCTCGGCATCTGACAAAACCAGTCTGTAACCGGGGTTCTATTTCCCCAACTGGAAAGGTCCAGGATTACTTTGGTATCGCGACTGAAGACGCATGACCCGAGGCCTGTGCCGAGCCAGCCAGCGTTATAAACCCCGGAGATGGCCAGAGTGGGTTGAGAATCCCTCCGTCGCTGAATATTTAACATTTCGCAGTCAGGAGTGGGATATTTGGACCTGTGGTGCATTTCGCACCGCGAACATTGGTTACGAGAGGCGCGAGAAAAAAAAATGCTGCTCGCAAATTTGATTTGATTTTGATTGGATCGGGTGAAAAACTTCGAAATCATAAAGAAAATGGAGTCGCAAAATGGTGGCGCGGCTCTACCTTGGCGCAACATGAAGTGAGAGTGGGCTATTAATAGCGCAACAAACGGCACATGAGGCGGAGGCTCCCAGCCACCAGTTCAAACCAGGTGGTCACGGCATGCACAATGGCAGGCGAGGCAGGACGATTACGCGAACATTGACAAGCTTCAGATATGATTGGGGGATGCCTTAGAATATGTGAGGAGTTATGAGATTTATTTAAAGGAGGTACAAATTGAATTGGACGAGGCACAACGGCACGCAGACGAGACTCAGGAAAAGGATGTGTACGGTGGGTTACAACAATTGGCCGATGTACGGGAACGAATTTGGTGGCTGAAAGAGGACTTAGCCAACAGAGTCGACGAACTATGTGGAGAAAAGAATAAAGTATTGTTGTTTACCCGTCAGTTGGACTATGAGAAGAGCAAACTGAACAAAAGAATAGAGGAAGAGCAGATTGGTATCTCCCAGGATAGGAAGAGCTTGGAGGAAGAATGGGAAAAAAAGCTAGAAAAGGAAAAACCAGAACACGATTTGGAATTGAAACAATTGAAGGAAGAGGTAAGTTCAGGTAATCAGATAAGAGACAGCCAAGAACAGAAGATAAAAAGAGGAGAGAAATCTCTGGAGCAAAGGAAGGAAGAATTGTTGGAAAAGTCAAGACAGTTCGAAGAACTACAGGGAGAAATGAGGAAAGTAGAGTGGAGTACCCATGAGTTGGAACAAGATAGGAGCCAACTGAACGAAAAAATAGAGGAAGAGCAAATTAGTAATTCTCGGGATAGGAAGGAATTGGAGGAAGAATGGAAAACAAAACTGGAAATTAACGAGGAATACGGTAAGAGACTGAACGAATTGAGGGAGGAAGCATGCAAAAGAGTTGTGGAGATGAGCAAGGAATATGGTAAGAGAATGAACGACATGAGGGAGGAAGCAGGCGAAAGAGGTGTGGAGATGAGAAAGGAATTAGAAAAAAAAAGCTTCTGAGTTACAGAAACACCAAAGCAAAGAGAGGTAATTACAAAACGAACTGCGGATGTTAAGGGAGGAAAGAAAGAGAATGGAGAATGAAACGTTAAGGAACCACACTGTGCAGATTGAACAATTAGAAGCCAAAGCAAGACTAAACCAGAGTTGGTGCCAAAGCAACCCAATGCTCGCCTGTTTATACATTTATCGTTTTTAAAAGACTCGTCTAATAAATAATTAATTTTTGTTTTATAAAGCATTGCAGTGAAGTCTGATCCAAATAATTTTAAAGCAAAATATGTATTTGTATATTGTAATCAGTAACAAGAGCGCAAGTGAGCACAATATACGCCCGAACAAGAAGGTATATACAGAATTGTGCTACTACATGGAAAACAGCATCCTGGTTGCCATGGCAACCACTTTAGATGACGAACGTATGTCGCTACACACCATCTCCACAGTCTGTACCGATGTACCAATTATGAAACGTGAAAGTTGAAAACTTTGGGAGTTAGAGTGCACACAGGAACGGATGGAAAACAGTATCCTGGCTGCCATGGCAACCACTTTAGATGACAAACGTAAGTCGCAACACACCGTCTCCACAGTCTGAACCTATGTACCAA
>NC_140965.1:77660106-77675106 GCF_056783735.1 Eptatretus burgeri
GTGCAGGAGCCCTGTTGACGGGCTTGGGAGCGTGGCTGCGAAAGGTGAGTATCGCTGAGTGGGTACCCCGGGCACCAGGCTAGTCGGCCGCGGTAGGCCAAGGGCCCATGGGGGGCCGGGATAGAGTAGTGGGCACGGGTGCGCCTGCTCGGTGCGGGGGCCCGGGGCGCCATTAGCCGCGTGGGCAGTGTTGTGGGCACGGGTGACCCTTGGAAAGGGGCCCGGGAGGCCGGCCTGCCACGTGTGCGTTTCAGGGGAGGTGCCATGGGGGGCACTCCCCGGTGTTAGGGAGCTGGTAGGCTCGGAGGCAGTGTAGTGCCCGGGGGTGCCATAGCGGAAGATTCGGCAGAGGGTCGTGCCTGCCAAAGGGAGCCACGTGTCCTAGCCAGGAGACCGTGTGAGGGCACGGAGAGAAAATTGGGGGGCGAGGCCCGAAATTGTAAGGACACCAACACAGGCGACGGGAATCTGGGTTTATAGAACCAATAGTTTAAGCGAGAGGCGCTTGTTGAAAGCCCCGGGGTAGTTTAACAGTTAAATGGTTAGGGTAGATTAGGAGATGTACCCCTCCGCACCATCCATCCCCTCGCTGTCGTTGTGGGCCGCTGGACCCACTTGGTGTTAAGATCGCCGAACTCTGGGGAGGCCATTCTGAGGCTTCGTTGGGCCTCGACACAGGACGTTAGCTCTCCCTTATTCCCCTCCGGGAAGGGAACGTAGGGGTTGGGAGTAGGCTAGGTGACCGAATAGGTTAGCCGAACAAGGACGATAAAGGGGGTTAGGGGACGATTTATAGTGGGGAAGTAAAAATAAAAACAATAAAAAAATAAGTTGGGGCTAAATTGGGGTTTGACAAATTAAGGGAGTGGGTATGTACAGTGACAGGCAAAGGCGATAGGTGGGAGGGAGACAGGTAGGTAGGCCCGAGCCCGCCTTCCAAGTGGCCAGCACCACCGCACTCCCTCCACCAACCTCCACTGAACGGCAAAGAGCTGGCCAACTTCATCGGCTGGCCGTGTTTTGCTTCAAGGCGGAGGCCGGCCAACTTCATCGGCAGCTGTTGTTTTGCTGCAAGGCCTGTGCCATCGGCTGGCCGTGTTTGCTTCAAGGCCTGTGCCGGCCAGTTCATCTGCCCGCTATGTTTGCCTGCAGCGGCCTTCTTCTGCGGGCTGTGTTTGCCTGCTACCTTTGCCATGCCATGCCCACTGCCCACGTTCACCAGCCCCGTTCAATTTTTTGCTTTGCCCCCCTGTTCATTTCCATGTGCGCCAGGATCGTAAAAGCAACAGTTTGCAAGCTGCGAGAACTGCCCTGTTGGCAGCTACAACACGGGCCTGCAGTGGCGGCCCGTGCACCGTGTTTGTGTCCATGCATCCATTCGTTGTGCTCATTGCGTGTGCCACTTGAGCTGGCACAGAGACTGCGTTGTGCAGCCCATGCACCGTTGTGGTTCACTGCGTTCAGTTCAAAAGGGAAGGCCTTGGACTGCGTGTGAGCAGCCAGCCACGTTCCCTGTCACCTGCATTGTTTGAGTCAGAGACTGCATGTGGGCAGCCTGGCTCCCTGCTAACTGCTTTCTTTTTGCAGAGTTCGATGATCCTGGGCCATGGTTTAGTGTAAAATTTGTGAGTTAAGGTAAGATGTACTGTACATATGAGTGCGCCCCCGGCATGTTTGTCTTAGCGCCGGCAATTTTATTCTAGTCGTCCGTGTGAGTGAGTTTGTTTAGATAGTTACGCAGCCCTTAGGTTATTTATTTTGGGGACACGAATACCATGAATGTCGCACTCAGGGATCCGTAGGTAAAGTGTACTAGGGGAAAACTACACATGATGGCACACGAAAATTTGACGACTCGGGACGAGTCTGTAAAAAGGGAAGGGGGTAGTGTTGTGGTTACCAGATTCGCAAACCACCATTCAGGTCCCTTAGGTGAGGTATCTCGGTAAGTGCATGTGTAGTTAGGCCCAAACCCGTTGTCTAGTGGGAATACATGTCATTTATACGTGCTGCGACTCTTCAGGATAGCCGTTTTTCTTTCACTATCTTTATTTTGGACCAACCGCCATGATCACAACCACAACATCAACCACCAACCACAACCACCGCTTCACCACAACCGCCACGACCTTCCCGTCACACCTCGCCACCGTAGCATCGCCACCGTTCTTGCCCCGCTGTGGGTACCGGTGTTGGACTCATGCAGAACGCGCGTCGAACAGCGTGTACAAAATCACGGATTTTCTGCTTCAAAAACGGATCAAAAACGACACACGCCCACTTTTTGCCGTCCAATCGGTGAGCGAGGGGCGATTTGGCCCCGCCTCCAGAACGATCGATATATGCAAATTTGTGGATCAAAAAGCCTTCACGCCCACTTTTTCTCGGGCCAATGGGGAGCGAGGTGAAAGGTCAAAGGGAGGGGGTCAAAGGCGAAGTTACGGGGGGATAAAAGGACGGTGTTCGTCAGTCAGTCGGGGGAGTCCAAAGAACGGGAACGAGAGAGTCAGAGAGGTCGGTCGGAGAGTCAAGAAGAGGAGAGTCGGAAGCAGAGGGTCAAGACTTCGCGGGCGGTGGAGCTGCTCGTCGTGTGCGTTGGAGTCGGAACGGAGGGGACGGAGCTGTGGAAAGGCGGCGACACCAGACGAGGGGGTGCTCGCGTCGTGCAGGAAGCTGCACCCGAGGGAGGCCGACAGCGCGACCTGGCCGAGGTGGAGACGCTCGTCGCACATAATAAAGATCCTCTATACCCCGAGCATCAGCAACCCCCTCCTGTTTCCCCCGCGCTGAGATAGTGCGACCAAGGGGGCCCCGTTCCCACCCCCTGCCAGGCACTGTCCACGAGGCCCGCGGGTTGCGGGGCCATCGCCGCTCCGCGTCTCATCACCAGACGGGTAGGCCCGACCCGGTCTCGGCCTCAGGCCTACCTCATTCTTGAGGGGATTTCTTTTCCCTTGGTTTTGGGTATGTGTTGTCGGCGCCGTCTGTGAAGTAGAATTGTATAAGTGTTGCCGTGTGCTCGGTAGTCGGTATTAGCTCTGCACTGTGTTTTCACTTTTATGTTTGCTTTTTGTGTAAATGGAATTGTGTTTTCTTTTTTGTGTGCATTTGGTGGAATTGTATTTGTGTGCTTCCCGTGTGCCGCGAATAAATGTGCTTTATTGTTGAACTGTTTCCCGCTTCGCTTCGTCTTTTTCCCCATTGAACCCCCATCTTGCTTCACGTAAAGGGTTGGTAGTGGGCTGAGTACGCCCGATAATTAATCGAACCGTCGAGGTCGACGATAACACCGCTCGGTTATTCTGATAGTACGGAACGGGTCGCTAAGTGGCCCGTGTCCGAAGTCGACCTGCGGCGAGGTGCGATCGCCCGGTCTACCCTCCGCGTGGGTACTTAGGTAGTTCGAATTTGGCGAGCAACCCTATCCCACGCGGGGGCTGATTGGCTCGATCGCGGTGAGACCGAAAGGTCCACCCGTGACTGGTTCCCGGCGTTAGTCCGAGAGGGTCACGACTGGATTGTCCGTCCGGTGGGCGACGTGCCGCGATTCGAGTTACGTGGCCGTTCGCACGCCGGCGGGCGCGAAGACCGCAACACTGGTGTCAGGAGTGGGATACAAATTCATCGCCCTCCTCGTGGCACTGGTATTGGAGAGCGGGACAACAGGCTCTCCTGTCTCCAGCGAAATTCACGGGAATCGGTCCAGGGGTGAGAGAAGCGACCCCCGATTCCCTCCAAATTACGAGCGAGCAAATTAACCCTTCACGAGAAGCAAGATGGCGTCTCAAGGCGAGCGGGAGCCGGGGGTATTAGAAATGTATATGTGTAAGAATGTAGAGTCCATGGTCCAGGATGGAATCCCCGAGCAGGAAATGTTGATTGTGCAGGAACACGGACTCGCCCAACTGAACCCAGGGCCCGAGGTGGGTGCGGCAGCGGCCGCGGTGTATGACACCTCCCCCTCTCCACCAAGACCCTTCCCCAACCCTTGCCGAAACGGCTCAGCTGAGTGCATCCAACATGGCTCCAGCTTACAGTAGCCATGCTGGCGGCAATGAACAAACAAATGAATGAAGTGAAAACGACGATGGATACAAATGCAAATGAAATGAAAACGAAATGAAAGACATGAACGAAAAGATGGATACAAATACAAATGAAATGAAAAACGAAATGAACAAGCAAATGAATGAAGTGAAAACGACGATGGATGCGAATACACAGCAAATGAGGGAAGAAATGAAAGAGCTGCGGGGTGAGACGCAGAACATGGGCCGATGCCTGCAGGCGGGCATGAAGGCCGTGACCAGGGAGCTGGGAATGGCGACTTCACGTGTGGGAGCAAACGAGCTGGGTGGGGTGCAACGGCTGACAGGCCCGCGGTGGAGGCGGGTGAAAAAATAATTCGTGGAACGTGTTGGGCGAGGGTCGTGACGATGACCGAAAGGGAAAAATTAAATGGGGAGACCAAAACGTGTGAGACGAGACACGAGGTGACGACAAAGGAAATAATAATAGTTGAGACAAGGGAGGTAAAGGGTGAAGAGTTGGCAGTGACGGTAGCCGGGAAGGGAACGACAGAGGAGAGACTGCACGGTGAGGACGGGGTAAGTGACGCACACACACACACGGAGGTAGTGGAGGATAATGGGGGTGAGCTCGCGGAGCGTGCAGGGACCCGGTGTGAGCAGCTGGATGGCCTCCTCCAGGAACGAGGGGAGGGAGTATGCCTTGAGGCGAGTCACGACCAGGTGAGTTCGGTCGTGCTTTTGCGAGGTTGAGGGGACGAGTGCTGTGGACGGGTGCACGGAGAGCTTGGGGGGTATAGAGGCCCCGGAGACCCTTGTGGGGACACGAATCCCCAGTGTAGTTGTCCCTGTGTGTGTGGTGCAAGGCGTGAGTGCGTCCCCGTGTGTGGAAGCGACCCCGTGTGTGAGTGGTGTGGTGGCGATGGTGCCGGAGTACGTGCTTCCCAGCACGCCGTGTTTGGATGAGGGACCGGGTGTGGATGAGGCACCGCGGTTGAGTGCCCCCGCGTGTATGAGTGAGGGACGTTGTGTGGAAGAGACCGCGTGTGTGAGTGTCGCCGTGTGTATGAGTGAGGTACCGCGGGTGAGTGCCCCCGCGTGTATGAGTGAGGCACGGTGTGTGGATGAGGCACAGCGGTTGAGTGCCCTCGCGTGTGTGGGTGAGGCACCGCGGGTGAGTGCCCCCGCGCGAGTGAATGGAGCACCACGTGTGAGTAGTATGGTTTGTGTGAGTAGTGAGGCACGCGTGAGTGAACGGCCGTGTGCAAGGTCGCTGTGTGCCAGGGAGACCGTGTGTGTGAGAGAGCGGTATGAGAGGGAGATGTCGGTTGGCATGCGGGAGCACGCAGCCGCGTCTCCCCGTGTGAATGTGATGGTGTGGACTGTGTGCGTCGTAACACGCAGGTATGCGTGTGTGGAATGGCGACGACGACGGCGACAGAAGAAAGAAAGCCGAGTAGCGGCTGTAGTTGTTTCGTGGACCGTGCCGGGTTCACCCAGCAGTGAGCACGCGGTTCGTGCTGTGCAACGCACGAGACCGCCACGTGCTCGCTTGCGAGAGTGAAGTCCCGGTCCGGAAACGCACGCGGTGGATTTGCCGATCCCGCGGACGGGCAAAGTTTAGGCAGGTAAATGGATTTGGACCGGACGGGTTCTCCACGCGATCGTGTGTGTTCGGCTCCAACGGGCAAAGCACATGTGTTCGCGTGGGAAACCCCTCGAGACGTGGGGCTTGTGTTTTTTTTTTTTGCGCACGGTGACGTCATGGCTGCACGTGTGGTTGGAATCCGGCAGGAGGGGTATCTCTGCCGGATGGTCCCGTCCAAGGAGGGACGAGGAACACGTGCAGCTGCATGACGTCACGGGCAGGTGTAAAGTGCGCGAGCTCTGAGTTGCCGCGCAGGTGCTGCGCATGTAAAGAGAAAAAAAAAAAAGGGAAAACAGCAAGCCTCACTTTCGGGTGTACAGGATTCCTGGGCAAGGGGTGAAAGACCCCTTAGCCTGGGCACAGGATGGAAACTAGTTAGGGGGAAGGGTTAGCTTAGTTAGACCGACTTCATGGGGCAGGGGTAAGTCCTCATGGAGTCCGTGGAATGGATTAGTTAGAGGGATTGTAGCCAGATTTAGGTTGGGAAATAAAATGATTTATTTGGTGACAGTGACAGATTTTTGGATGTGTAGAGGGGACGTAGTTTAGCTACGTAGTGTTAAAAGGAACGTGCTGTAGTTTAAGGGACGACGTGGGAGCACGAGTTAGTTAGGGGATGCAGTTAGAAGGATGGCAGAGTTCAGCGGTGTGTGTGTTGAGAGTTGTGAGTGAAGGCGAGGACATGTGCTTGGTGAGTGAGTGAGGCCAGTGGGTCTGTGTGTATGGAGCGAATGGGGAATGCATGGTGCGATGAGTGATTGGGGGGAGGAGTGACTCCCGCCCAAGGGACCCCGGGGTCAGTGTAGAGTGAGTTAGCTGGGTTAGTCAAATTGAAAAATGGAGGTCGTTTTGCTGTTGGTGGGAATGTAGGCTCGAGACCCATTTGGAGGGGTGCAGGAGCCCTGTTGACGGGCTTGGGAGCGTGGCTGCGAAAGGTGAGTATCGCTGAGTGGGTACCCCGGGCACCAGGCTAGTCGGCCGCGGTAGGCCAAGGGCCCATGGGGGCCGGGATAGAGTAGTGGGCACGGGTGCGCCTGCTCGGTGCGGGGCCCGGGGCGCCATTAGCCGCGTGGGCAGTGTTGTGGGCACGGGTGACCCTTGGAAAGGGGCCCGGGAGGCCGGCCTGCCACGTGTGCGTTTCAGGGAGGTGCCATGGGGGGCACTCCCCGGTGTTAGGGAGCTGGTAGGCTCGGAGGCAGTGTAGTGCCCGGGGGTGCCATAGCGGAAGATTCGGCAGAGGGTCGTGCCTGCCAAAGGGAGCCACGTGTCCTAGCCAGGAGACCGTGTGAGGGCACGGAGAGAAAATTGGGGGGCGAGGCCCGAAATTGTAAGGACACCAACACAGGCGACGGGAATCTGGGTTTATAGAACCAATAGTTTAAGCGAGAGGCGCTTGTTGAAAGCCCCGGGGTAGTTTAACAGTTAAATGGTTAGGGTAGATTAGGAGATGTACCCCTCCGCACCATCCATCCCCTCGCTGTCGTTGTGGGCCGCTGGACCCACTTGGTGTTAAGATCGCCGAACTCTGGGGAGGCCATTCTGAGGCTTCGTTGGGCCTCGACACAGGACGTTAGCTCTCCCTTATTCCCCTCCGGGAAGGGAACGTAGGGGTTGGGAGTAGGCTAGGTGACCGAATAGGTTAGCCGAACAAGGACGATAAAGGGGGTTAGGGGACGATTTATAGTGGGGAAGTAAAAATAAAAACAATAAAAAATAAGTTGGGGCTAAATTGGGGTTTGACAAATTAAGGGAGTGGGTATGTACAGTGACAGGCAAAGGCGATAGGTGGGAGGGAGACAGGTAGGTAGGCCCGAGCCCGCCTTCCAAGTGGCCAGCACCACCGCACTCCCTCCACCAACCTCCACTGAACGGCAAAGAGCTGGCCAACTTCATCGGCTGGCCGTGTTTTGCTTCAAGGCGGAGGCCGGCCAACTTCATCGGCAGCTGTTGTTTTGCTGCAAGGCCTGTGCCATCGGCTGGCCGTGTTTGCTTCAAGGCCTGTGCCGGCCAGTTCATCTGCCCGCTATGTTTGCCTGCAGCGGCCTTCTTCTGCGGGCTGTGTTTGCCTGCTACCTTTGCCATGCCATGCCCACTGCCCACGTTCACCAGCCCCGTTCAATTTTTGCTTTGCCCCCCCCCTGTTCATTTCCATGTGCGCCAGGATCGTAAAAGCAACAGTTTGCAAGCTGCGAGAACTGCCCTGTTGGCAGCTACAACACGGGCCTGCAGTGGCGGCCCGTGCACCGTGTTTGTGTCCATGCATCCATTCGTTGTGCTCATTGCGTGTGCCACTTGAGCTGGCACAGAGACTGCGTTGTGCAGCCCATGCACCGTTGTGGTTCACTGCGTTCAGTTCAAAAGGGAAGGCCTTGGACTGCGTGTGAGCAGCCAGCCACGTTCCCTGTCACCTGCATTGTTTGAGTCAGAGACTGCATGTGGGCAGCCTGGCTCCCTGCTAACTGCTTTCTTTTTGCAGAGTTCGATGATCCTGGGCCATGGTTTAGTGTAAAATTTGTGAGTTAAGGTAAGATGTACTGTACATATGAGTGCGCCCCCGGCATGTTTGTCTTAGCGCCGGCAATTTTATTCTAGTCGTCCGTGTGAGTGAGTTTGTTTAGATAGTTACGCAGCCCTTAGGTTATTTATTTTGGGGACACGAATACCATGAATGTCGCACTCAGGGATCCGTAGGTAAAGTGTACTAGGGGAAAACTACACATGATGGCACACGAAAATTTGACGACTCGGGACGAGTCTGTAAAAAGGGAAGGGGAATGTGTTGTGGTTACCAGATTCGCAAACCACCATTCAGGTCCCTTAGGTGAGGTATCTCGGTAAGTGCATGTGTAGTTAGGCCCAAACCCGTTGTCTAGTGGGAATACATGTCATTTATACGTGCTGCGACTCTTCAGGATAGCCGTTTTTCTTTCACTATCTTTATTTTGGACCAACCGCCATGATCACAACCACAACATCAACCACCAACCACAACCACCGCTTCACCACAACCGCCACGACCTTCCCGTCACACCTCGCCACCGTAGCATCGCCACCGTTCTTGCCCCGCTGTGGGTACCGGTGTTGGACTCATGCAGAACGCGCGTCGAACAGCGTGTACAAAATCACGGATTTTCTGCTTCAAAAACGGATCATAAACGACACACGCCACCTTTTGCCGTCCAATCGGTGAGCGAGGGGCGATTTGGCCCCGCCTCCAGAACGATCGATATATGCAAATTTGTGGATCAAAAAGCCTTCACGCCCACTTTTTCTCGGGCCAATGGGGAGCGAGGTGAAAGGTCAAAGGGAGGGGGTCAAAGGCGAAGTTACGGGGGGATAAAAGGACGGTGTTCGTCAGTCAGTCGGGGGAGTCCAAAGAAGAGTTCAGAGAGGTCGGTCGGAGAGTCAAGAAGAGGAGAGTCGGAAGCAGAGGGTCAAGACTTCGCGGGCGGTGGAGCTGCTCGTCGTGTGCGTTGGAGTCGGAACGGAGGGGACGGAGCTGTGGAAAGGCGGCGACACCAGACGAGGGGGTGCTCGCGTCGTGCAGGAAGCTGCACCCGAGGGAGGCCGACAGCGCGACCTGGCCGAGGTGGAGACGCTCGTCGCACATAATAAAGATCCTCTATACCCCGAGCATCAGCAACCCCCTCCTGTTTCCCCCGCGCTGAGATAGTGCGACCAAGGGGGCCCGTTCCCACCCCCTGCCAGGCACTGTCCACGAGGCCCGCGGGTTGCGGGGCCATCGCCGCTCCGCGTCTCATCACCAGACGGGTAGGCCCGACCCGGTCTCGGCCTCAGGCCTACCTCATTCTTGAGGGGATTTCTTTTCCCTTGGTTTTGGGTATGTGTTGTCGGCGCCGTCTGTGAAGTAGAATTGTATAAGTGTTGCCGTGTGCTCGGTAGTCGGTATTAGCTCTGCACTGTGTTTTCACTTTTATGTTTGCTTTTTGTGTAAATGGAATTGTGTTTTCTTTTGTGTGCATTTGGTGGAATTGTATTTGTGTGCTTCCCGTGTGCCGCGAATAAATGTGCTTTATTGTTGAACTGTTTCCCGCTTCGCTTCGTCTTTTTCCCCATTGAACCCCCATCTTGCTTCACGTAAAGGGTTGGTAGTGGGCTGAGTACGCCCGATAATTAATCGAACCGTCGAGGTCGACGATAACACCGCTCGGTTATTCTGATAGTACGGAACGGGTCGCTTAAGTGGCCCGTGTCCGAAGTCGACCTGCGGCGAGGTGCGATCGCCCGGTCTACCCTCCGCGTGGGTACTTAGGTAGTTCGAATTTGGCGAGCAACCCTATCCCACGCGGGGGCTGATTGGCTCGATCGCGGTGAGACCGAAAGGTCCACCCGTGACTGGTTCCCGGCGTTAGTCCGAGAGGGTCACGACTGGATTGTCCGTCCGGTGGGCGACGTGCCGCGATTCGAGTTACGTGGCCGTTCGCACGCCGGCGGGCGCGAAGACCGCAACACTGGTGTCAGGAGTGGGATACAAATTCATCGCCCTCCTCGTGGCACTGGTATTGGAGAGCGGGACAACAGGCTCTCCTGTCTCCAGCGAAATTCACGGGAATCGGTCCAGGGGTGAGAGAAGCGACCCCCGATTCCCTCCAAATTACGAGCGAGCAAATTAACCCTTCACGAGAAGCAAGATGGCGTCTCAAGGCGAGCGGGAGCCGGGGGTATTAGAAATGTATATGTGTAAGAATGTAGAGTCCATGGTCCAGGATGGAATCCCCGAGCAGGAAATGTTGATTGTGCAGGAACACGGACTCGCCCAACTGAACCCAGGGCCCGAGGTGGGTGCGGCAGCGGCCGCGGTGTATGACACCTCCCCCCCCCCTCTCCACCAAGACCCTTCCCCAACCCTTGCCGAAACGGCTCAGCTGAGTGCATCCAACATGGCCCAGCTATGCGCCATGCTGGCGGCAATGAACAAACAAATGAATGAAGTGAAAACGACGATGGATACAAATGCAAATGAAATGAAAAACGAAATGAAAGACATGAACGAAAAGATGGATACAAATACAAATGAAATGAAAAACGAAATGAACAAGCAAATGAATGAAGTGAAAACGACGATGGATGCGAATACACAGCAAATGAGGGAAGAAATGAAAGAGCTGCGGGGTGAGACGCAGAACATGGGCCGATGCCTGCAGGCGGGCATGAAGGCCGTGACCAGGGAGCTGGGAATGGCGACTTCACGTGTGGGAGCAAACGAGCTGGGTGGGGGTGCAACGGCTGACAGGCCCGCGGTGGAGGCGGGTGAAAAAATAATTCGTGGAACGTGTTGGGCGAGGGTCGTGACGATGACCGAAAGGGAAAAATTAAATGGGGAGACCAAAACGTGTGAGACGAGACACGAGGTGACGACAAAGGAAATAATAATAGTTGAGACAAGGGAGGTAAAGGGTGAAGAGTTGGCAGTGACGGTAGCCGGGAAGGGAACGACAGAGGAGAGACTGCACGGTGAGGACGGGGTAAGTGACGCACACACACACACGGAGGTAGTGGAGGATAATGGGGGTGAGCTCGCGGAGCGTGCAGGGACCCGGTGTGAGCAGCTGGATGGCCTCCTCCAGGAACGAGGGGAGGGAGTATGCCTTGAGGCGAGTCACGACCAGGTGAGTTCGGTCGTGCTTTGCGAGGTTGAGGGGACGAGTGCTGTGGACGGGTGCACGGAGAGCTTGGGGGGTATAGAGGCCCCGGAGACCCTTGTGGGGACACGAATCCCCAGTGTAGTTGTCCCTGTGTGTGTGGTGCAAGGCGTGAGTGCGTCCCCGTGTGTGGAAGCGACCCCGTGTGTGAGTGGTGTGGTGGCGATGGTGCCGGAGTACGTGCTTCCCAGCACGCCGTGTTTGGATGAGGGACCGGGTGTGGATGAGGCACCGCGGTTGAGTGCCCCCGCGTGTATGAGTGAGGGACGTTGTGTGGAAGAGACCGCGTGTGTGAGTGTCGCCGTGTGTATGAGTGAGGTACCGCGGGTGAGTGCCCCCGCGTGTATGAGTGAGGCACGGTGTGTGGATGAGGCACAGCGGTTGAGTGCCCTCGCGTGTGTGGGTGAGGCACCGCGGGTGAGTGCCCCCGCGCGAGTGAATGGAGCACCACGTGTGAGTAGTATGGTTTGTGTGAGTAGTGAGGCACGCGTGAGTGAACGGCCGTGTGCAAGGTCGCTGTGTGCCAGGGAGACCGTGTGTGTGAGAGAGCGGTATGAGAGGGAGATGTCGGTTGGCATGCGGGAGCACGCAGCCGCGTCTCCCCGTGTGAATGTGATGGTGTGGACTGTGTGCGTCGTGACACGCAGGTATGCGTGTGTGGAATGGCGACGACGACGGCGACAGAAGAAAGAAAGCCGAGTAGCGGCTGTAGTTGTTTCGTGGACCGTGCCGGGTTCACCCAGCAGTGAGCACGCGGTTCGTGCTGTGCAACGCACGAGACCGCCACGTGCTCGCTTGCGAGAGTGAAGTCCCGGTCCGGAAACGCACGCGGTGGATTTGCCGATCCCGCGGACGGGCAAAGTTTAGGCAGGTAAATGGATTTGGACCGGACGGGTTCTCCACGCGATCGTGTGTGTTAAGCTCCAACGGGCAAAGCACATGTGTTCGCGTGGGAAACCCCTCGAGACGTGGGGCTTGTGTTTTTTTTTTTGCGCACGGTGACGTCATGGCTGCACGTGTGGTTGGAATCCGGCAGGAGGGGTATCTCTGCCGGATGGTCCCGTCCAAGGAGGGACGAGGAACACGTGCAGCTGCATGACGTCACGGGCAGGTGTAAAGTGCGCGAGCTCTGAGTTGCCGCGCAGGTGCTGCGCATGTAAAGAGAAAAAAAAAAAAGGGAAAACAGCAAGCCTCACTTTCGGGTGTACAGGATTCCTGGGCAAGGGGTGAAAGACCCCTTAGCCTGGGCACAGGATGGAAACTAGTTAGGGGGAAGGGTTAGCTTAGTTAGACCGACTTCATGGGGCAGGGGTAAGTCCTCATGGAGTCCGTGGAATGGATTAGTTAGAGGGATTGTAGCCAGATTTAGGTTGGGAAATAAAATGATTTATTTGGTGACAGTGACAGATTTTTGGATGTGTAGAGGGGACGTAGTTTAGCTACGTAGTGTTAAAAGGAACGTGCTGTAGTTTAAGGGACGACGTGGGAGCACGAGTTAGTTAGGGGATGCAGTTAGAAGGATGGCAGAGTTCAGCGGTGTGTGTGTTGAGAGTTGTGAGGCGAGGACATGTTGAGTGAGTGAGGCCAGTGGGTCTGTGTGTATGGAGCGAATGGGGAATGCATGGTGCGATGAGTGATTGGGGGGAGGAGTGACTCCCGCCCAAGGGACCCCGGGGTCAGTGTAGAGTGAGTTAGCTGGGTTAGTCAAATTGAAAAATGGAGGTCGTTTTGCTGTTGGTGGGAATGTAGGCTCGAGACCCATTTGGAGGGGTGCAGGAGCCCTGTTGACGGGCTTGGGAGCGTGGCTGCGAAAGGTGAGTATCGCTGAGTGGGTACCCCGGGCACCAGGCTAGTCGGCCGCGGTAGGCCAAGGGCCCATGGGGGGCCGGGATAGAGTAGTGGGCACGGGTGCGCCTGCTCGGTGCGGGGGCCCGCGGCGCCATTAGCCGCGTGGGCAGTGTTGTGGGCACGGGTGACCCTTGGAAAGGGGCCCGGGAGGCCGGCCTGCCACGTGTGCGTTTCAGGGGAGGTGCCATGGGGGGCACTCCCCGGTGTTAGGGAGCTGGTAGGCTCGGAGGCAGTGTAGTGCCCGGGGGTGCCATAGCGGGAGATTCGGCAGAGGGTCGTGCCTGCCAAAGGGAGCCACGTGTCCTAGCCAGGAGACCGTGTGAGGGCACGGAGAGAAAATTGGGGGGCGAGGCCCGAAATTGTAAGGACACCAACACAGGCGACGGGAATCTGGGTTTATAGAACCAATAGTTTAAGCGAGAGGCGCTTGTTGAAAGCCCCGGGGTAGTTTAACAGTTAAATGGTTAGGGTAGATTAGGAGATGTACCCCTCCGCACCATCCATCCCCTCGCTGTCGTTGTGGGCCGCTGGACCCACTTGGTGTTAAGATCGCCGAACTCTGGGGAGGCCATTCTGAGGCTTCGTTGGGCCTCGACACAGGACGTTAGCTCTCCCTTATTCCCCTCCGGGAAGGGAACGTAGGGGTTGGGAGTAGGCTAGGTGACCGAATAGGTTAGCCGAACAAGGACGATAAAGGGGGTTAGGGGACGATTTATAGTGGGGAAGTAAAAATAAAAACAATAAAAAAATAAGTTGGGGCTAAATTGGGGTTTGACAAATTAAGGGAGTGGGTATGTACAGTGACAGGCAAAGGCGATAGGTGGGAGGGAGACAGGTAGGTAGGCCCGAGCCCGCCTTCCAAGTGGCCAGCACCACCGCACTCCCTCCACCAACCTCCACTGAACGGCAAAGAGCTGGCCAACTTCATCGGCTGGCCGTGTTTTGCTTCAAGGCGGAGGCCGGCCAACTTCATCGGCAGCTGTTGTTTTGCTGCAAGGCCTGTGCCATCGGCTGGCCGTGTTTGCTTCAAGGCCTGTGCCGGCCAGTTCATCTGCCCGCTATGTTTGCCTGCAGCGGCCTTCTTCTGCGGGCTGTGTTTGCCTGCTACCTTTGCCATGCCATGCCCACTGCCCACGTTCACCAGCCCCGTTCAATTTTTGCTTTGCCCCCCCCTGTTCATTTCCATGTGCGCCAGGATCGTAAAAGCAACAGTTTGCAAGCTGCGAGAACTGCCCTGTTGGCAGCTACAACACGGGCCTGCAGTGGCGGCCCGTGCACCGTGTTTGTGTCCATGCATCCATTCGTTGTGCTCATTGCGTGTGCCACTTGAGCTGGCACGGAGACTGCGTTGTGCAGCCCATGCACCGTTGTGGTTCACTGCGTTCAGTTCAAAAGGGAAGGCCTTGGACTGCGTGTGAGCAGCCAGCCACGTTCCCTGTCACCTGCATTGTTTGAGTCAGAGACTGCATGTGGGCAGCCTGGCTCCCTGCTAACTGCTTTCTTTTTGCAGAGTTCGATGATCCTGGGCCATGGTTTAGTGTAAAATTTGTGAGTTAAGGTAAGATGTACTGTACATATGAGTGCGCCCCCGGCATGTTTGTCTTAGCGCCGGCAATTTTATTCTAGTCGTCCGTGTGAGTGAGTTTGTTTAGATAGTTACGCAGCCCTTAGGTTATTTATTTTGGGGACACGAATACCATGAATGTCGCACTCAGGGATCCGTAGGTAAAGTGTACTAGGGGAAAACTACACATGATGGCACACGAAAATTTGACGACTCGGGACGAGTCTGTAAAAAGGGAAGGGGGTAGTG
>NC_140965.1:77680106-77702606 GCF_056783735.1 Eptatretus burgeri
CAACACCGAACGTCATGCTGTCCAGGGCGCGTTCGGTAATTGGTGCCGAACGCGTCGAGCCGCGAGTCCAAATGGATGTCTTTCGGGAGAGGAGAAGCGGATCAGGAAGGCTTCACGCCCCTTTTCTTCCATCCAATGACTGAGCATCGGGTGGCATGGCCCCGCCTCCGAACCCGCTGTGAATGCGTTCCTTTTAGGAGAGGAAATCGGATCAGGGGAGGCTCACGCCCCTTTTTGTCCGACCAATGGCTGAACGTCGGGTGGCGTGGCCCCGCCTCCAAGTGCGTTTTGATCCGTGAATCTGCATACAAGCTCCTCCCCCGGTCGATAACGACGTGAGCACAATGCAGCTCGTGTGTGCAGAAAGGGTGTGCCGAAAGGGGGTGCAGAAAGTGGCGCTCGTCGAGTAAAGATGGAGGTCGATGTGGGGTGCAGAAAGGGGTGCAGAAAGTGGCGCTAGTCGGAAGTCGTGGAGTCTGTGTCGTGTGTTTGCGGGGATCGGACAGCGAAGGGGATGGAGCTCGGAGTAGAGGTCGAGGGACGAGTCGCGGAGTGGAGCAGGGACGCAGAAGAGGACTCAGGGGCGAGAGTTTGCCGGGGTCGGTGCGGTCCCGAGACCCCACTAGCGGGACGGAGCGTCCGCCATTCCCCTCTTCCCACCCCAAGCATCAACAATTTCCCCCATCCGCGCTGAGATAGCGCCGGTAACCCCGTCCGCTCCCCGCCCCAACCGTGGTGTCGACCGACCAACACGTGCCTGCGCAACGCACGCCTGGAGGAGCTCACCGACCATACCAGGGGCACGGAGTCAGGCGTGTTACGCGGACATTGCGGCTAGCCCGCCATCGCACTACGAGGGCGCGGGTAAGACCCCTTCGGTCTCGTGGACCTGGCCGATCACCCAGGGCCCACGTTCATTTGGTCCACGGACCTGCCTGCCTCCTTGCCTGTGAGGGTGGCTTCTATTTTCTTTGCTTTTGGTGTAAATGTATGTGTGTGGCGCCAGTCTATTAAGTAAACCCGTATAAGTGCTTGTACATTGCTGTATTCGGTTTTAACTCTGCGTATTGTTCTTGCTTTGACTGTTATATGTGCATTTTTGTTTTACTGTAAATACCTGCTTTCCGTGTGTGTGTGTGTGTGTGTGTGTGTGTGTGTGTGTGTGTGTGTGTGTGTGTGTGTGTGTGTGTGTGTGTGTGTGTGTGTGTGTGAAATAAAGTGCTTGCTTGTTGAACTGTTTCCCGTTTTGTTGCGTCCTTTCCTTCGTTTGAAAGTTCCATCTTGCATCACGTAAGGGATTGGTAGTGGGTGTAGATACCCAATAAATAATCACGAAACGTGGAGGTCGACGATAACTCCGCTCGGTTATCCCTGCAGCACGGAACGAGTCGCTTAAGCGGGTCGTGTCCGGAGTCGACCTGTGGCGTGGTACAACTCCTCGGTACGCTACCCGCGCGGGTACTTAGGTATATCGACATTCGGCGATTCACCCTATTTCGCATGGGTAGAATGCGGACTGGGTTGTGATGAGGTTAAACCCCCACCCGTGGATAGCTCCTTGGCGGTAGTTTCAGGAAGGTCACGACCGAATTGTCTGTTCCGGTGGGCGACGCGTCGCGATTCGAGTTGCGTGGCCGATCGCACGCCGGGCGGGCGAAATTCGTAACAATATATATAGCTCTGGAAAAAAAATAAGAGACCACTCTAAAAAAAATTTAAATCAGCATCTCTCCATGTATGGCAGCCAGTCCATTCCAGTGTCTGTTGAATTCCAACACAGGCACACATTCTACTTAGTGAGGTACTGATTAGGTGATCACCTGAACCAAATCTTATTTAACAAGGAAAAGTATAAAAACCACTGCTGTGGTCATCACTATCCTCTTGCAATAGGACCAGCTGGATGGCAAAAACAGTGCTCGTTGTACCTCGAAAGTAATTGGAATCAAAAAAATAACTATTGACCATGCCAAAAGAGTTGAAAAGAAAAGTTTTGAGTGAGGAAAAGAAGGGTTCAATTCTGGCTTTACTGGCAGAGGGATACAGTGAGCGTCACGTTGCTTCCATCCTTAAAATTTCAAAGACGGCGGTTCATAAGAACAAGGTCAAGCAGCAGACATTGGGGACAACAAAGCCACAGACTGGCAGAGGGTGAAAATGACTTTCCACTGACCGGGATGACCGCCAACTCATTTGAATGTTACTCAACAACCGTAGGATGACATCAAGTGACCTACAAAAAGAATGGCAAACGGCAGCTGAGGTGAAGTGCACGGCAAGGACGGTTCGAAACAGGCTCCTAGGACCTAGGGGCAGGGCTGAAGTTGTGCAAAGCTAGAAAAAAGCCCTTCATCAATGAGAAGCAAAGAAGAGCCAGGCTGAGGTTTGCAAAAGACCATAAGGATTGGACCGTAGAAGACTGGAGTAAGGTCATCTTCTCTGATGAGTCCAATTTTCAGCTTTGCCCAACACCTGGTCGTCTAATTGTTAGACGGAGACCTGGAGAGGCCTACAAGCAACAGTGTCTTGCACCCACTGTGAAATTTGGTGGAGTATCTGTGATGATCTGGGGGTGCTTCAGCAAGGCTAGAATCGGGCAGATTTGTCTTTGTGAAGGACTCATGAATCAAGCCACGTACAAGGTTGTCCTGTTAGAACACCTGCTTCCTTCTGCTCTGACAATGTTCCCCAACTCTAAGGATTGTTCTTTCCAGCAGGACAATGCTCCATGCCACACAGCCAGGAAAATCGAGGTGTGGATGGAGGACCATCAGATCAAGACCCTGTCATGGCCAGCCCAATCTCCAGACCTGAACCCCATTGAAAACCTCTGGAATGTGATCAAGAGGAAGATGGATGGTCACAAGCCATCAAACAAAGCCGAGATGCTTGAATTTTTGCGCCAGGAGTGGCATAAAGACACCCAACAGCAATGTGAAAGACTGGTGGAGAGCATGCCAAGACGCATGAAAGCTGTGATTGAAAATCAGGGTTATTCCATAAAATATTGATTTCTGAACTCTTCCTAAGTTAACACATTAGTATTGTGTTGTTTAAAAATGAATATGAACTTGTTTTGTTTGTATTATTTGAGGTCTGAAAACACTGAATCTTTGTTGTTATTTTGACCAGTTGTCATTTTCTGCAAATAAATACTCGAAATGACAATATTTTTATTTGGAATTTGGGAGAAATGTTGTCAGTAGTTTATAGAATAAAACAAAAATGTTCATTTTACTCAAACACATACCAATAAATAGTAAAACCAGAAAAACTGATAATTTTGCAGAGGTCTCTAAATTTTTTCCAGAGCTGTGTATGTATGTGTATATATATATATATATATATATATATATATATATATATATATATATATATATATATATATATATATATATATATATATATATATATTGTTGCGGTCACGGATACTGAGACACCAGCTTGTCACTCAGGGGTGATTAATCCCTGGTTGTCCTCGGTAGAGCCGGACCTGGGGCCACCACTCACAATTAACGTTATGGTTCGTGGGTTGTTTTAAAACCACGAAAGCCACCCAGTCAACCACGAGTTCCAGTGTCCACCGTCTAATTATTCCGTTTAACTAGAGGTCACGTGGTTACCTGAGCGGGGAGTGCGCCCTCGGCAAAGCACCAACATTATCTGATTAGATTTTAATTAGGGCGGTCAAGCGTTTTAACCGGTGGTGCGTGCCGACGATTTTTTGGTCGAATCTGTGGTAATTACCTCCCAGTCTATCTCGGTTCGAACAATGCTAAACCAATAGAAGGAAAGGACAAACACAGACAGGTTGGAAATTGACAAAGAATTTATGAATAATAAAATAAATAAATAAAAATAACTTTTTATTTGCTGAGGTAAATATAGAATTTCAAATCAAAATCAATCAAAATGCCAGGAAAGAGACAAAGAGCAGATGCTTATCGGGGGTTGACTTACAGCTAAACATAGACAAGGGTACCCAGCAGATCATTCGGGGGAGGGGAGGGGGAGAATCATCTCGTTCACCAGAAAACCGTGAAACGAAAACGTCCTGAAAATGCGTGCGTGCATGTCACGTCTGTCACCAGCACCCTGCTTTACCATGCACCCTCTCGTGGGGCAGCCTTGAACGCCAGTCGACGTCAGGAGGGCACCGAGATCGTCCGTCATGGGTTTAGACCCTGGTGTTGTTGGTGATCGACCCAAGTGAGAATGCCTCACTTGTTGGCGGCACTGCTCATACCCACACGCTCGCTTGCCGAAGCACTGGAAGGGTGAATTGTCTCTTCGGCGCTGGTTAGACACCCACTTCTTGGTCGCTTCTCTCGCCCTTTGCTTTTTCCTCTCTGGACTTTTTCTCCTCAGACTTTTTCTCTTAAGAACGTATCTCTTTCTCTTCAGAATGTCTCTCTCTTCTCAGAACGTCCCTCTCGCTTTTTCCTGACTTTTTTATATCTCAGAACGTCTCTCATCACAGAACGTCTCTCCTCACAGAACGTACCTCAAGCTTTCTCTCGCTCGTTTTTATATTCCCGGGCCATCTCCGCGGGGTGCCGTCCGCCCAAGCTCACCCCGCCCCAACGGGACACGGTTACCATGACGACCCGTGATCTCAAAAAAGGCAGGCGTCGGAGCTCGCAAAAGAATGTTGCTGAGGAAAAAATGAGGGCGGACTTCAGAGCTCGTGAAAGAAATGTGTGTGAACGTCTCAGTCATAACGAAAAAAGCTTCCCATAAGAGAGGGGATCTATCCTTTACCCTTCTCAACGCATCACATCTAAGATTCCATTAGACCTGGGGATGGGGATAATCTGAACATGCATTTAAGGAAATAATTGTCTGAGGACCTGGATGTGTGAATGCATTCATCAGACCGGTTTCTAAAATCCGTAACTATATATATATATATATATATATATATATATATATATATATATATATATATATATATATATATATATATATATATGTATATATATATGTATATATGTATAAGTAGGGTAAGAATACTGATTCTGGCTCACTTTTCCCCATGTAAATGAATGGGGGATTTTCAGCGATTTATATTTTTTTTCCCTAAAAATAAATCCCCTTTTTATCCCAAGGTATATTTATTTGTCTCCCCTTTTAACTTGGAGGTTGAACCTCATTGAATTGAACAGCTCACTCATTGAACCTATAAAGATTTGTTCATTCTCAAATTCCTTCAATAGTTTAATTTTCTTTGCACAATAATCCCCATCTAAAATATTGACAAACAAAACATTTGAATCTTTATATTTTTTAAGATACCCCATTTGTGCCATTACGAAATGATAAACTTCTCTTAATGCTCTCATCTGACCACCTCCTGAGCCACATATCATTTTGAGATTATAGTAAATTGTTTTTTCATTGTTCAATTGATAACCATCAAAGTTTTCAGTCCATTCAAGGATATTCATTTTTTTCTTTACATCCTCTAACTTACTAGTTTTTAAATTAATTCGCTTATTTGTTTTATTTACCTTTGTTTTAGTTATTTTTTCAATAAGACTTATTTGATATGTTTCACATTCATTATGTTTTCCATTTATATACCAAGACTGAGATTTTCTCCACTCTTTAGTTTGATTAATACTTGGTTTAACCATTTATATATTGTGAAAAAACGCGGTAGCCCTTAAAAACCCTAACCCATCTTCCCATCGTTAAAACATAATCTATTTTATACACTCTATCATACAATATCCATATGGAACACAATCTATTCCATTATCTAAAATAAATCTCTTATCATCAAAGGCTCCTAATGCCTTTTTATTTACTTCTTCACTATATATGTTATGTTTATAACTTCTTATTGTATTCATTTTCCTATATTCTTCTTTCTTATTCATCAAACAATTATAATAATTTCTAAAAGTTATTGATTTCTTTATTACATATTTCTTTATTCCCTTTAACCTCTTATCAATCTGTTCACCATACTTATAAGCATATGCCTTTGCTCTCAATCCAATAAACTCACTCATTACTTTTCCACCCAACTCATCCTTAAACTTACCAATAACCTTTTCATTCTTTTTGGAAAATAACTCACTCTTCTTGCTGAAATTACTTGTATCATATACTCCAATATTTTTCTTCATATCTTCATAAACATCATCAGTTTTTATATCTAAGATAAAACTATCAGTATCCATATACAACAATGAAACATTTTCACCATACTCTTTCTTTAAGTCATTATACAAATAATCATACATCAATATCTTTGATAAATCAAGAACTGCTGTTCCAATATAAATTGGTTTATCCATTACAATACTTTCCTTTTTCATATGAATTGCAGAAAAGTTCTCTGAAAAAACCTCTTCTCTCTCAAAACTTGGTTTATTTATCAATCTCGAAGCTTCTTTCCAAGATGTTGCGAATCTAATGTTTTGTCTGTTTCTAACATTTTCCATAGTCTTTCCAAATACAGCATTATTCATTAATTTATAAAAGTCCCCTTCAAATTTTACTTTTGTATTTGCTCTCATATCTGTATTGAATTGAATATACTTTTTCACCCAAGGACTTTGTTTAAATTTTAAAACTCTATGAATTTTAGCTACTCTCAATCCTTCTCTCAAAAACTGTTTTAAGCTTCTCTGATGCAAAACATATCCCTCTTTATCATAGAATGTTGTTAATAACTTTTCTGTTGATTTACCTTTAATATTAAAACTTTTATGATAATCACTTAACCATTCTTTCTTTGGAGTTTCTTTCTCACATGCAAAAGGAAGATCTTTATGCTTATTATGAAGATCACTCGGGTACCTCAAATCAACTTCAAAATAATAACCTTCTTCTTCGTCATTCAATTCCTCTTGAGAAGAAATAACAATATTCATCAAAGCCTTTTCATAATCCTTTTCTTCCACCCACTCTAATTTACCATAAGGCAGAGATTGAGACATTGCCCATCCATACAAATTATTAGCATCAAAATACATCAAATAATTACTATCTTTTTCACTATTATAATTTGGAAGATATTTATTATTTGCTTTAGCATATCTTTTTGAACATACTTGTGATATTCCACCTCTCTTGGACTTCTCAATCATCAAAAGCATATCAACATCACTGATTAAATCTATATCTTGTTTTGTCATTTTCAACATTGCACTCCAAGCTAAACCAGGAGCTGTGAAATAGTGGGCAGGGTCTAATCCATAACAATTTTTATTATGACAGAGTGATCTAAAAGCTTCAAACACATCAGCTAACAATAAAACATCTGTTTTTAGATATAAATCATGATATTCTCCAAGGTTCTTTATCTTAAATATTTTCCATATTTCTTGTGCGTGTTTATATTCCTTATCACTTATCTCTTCTTCATAAAGGTTATTATAGAAACTTTCTTTTGAAGGAAGTTGTGTTTCTTTAAATCTCATAAATGAATCCATATAATCATAAGGATAAATTCCCTTACTTGTAAGAATTTTCTCTTTACTTTGAATTTCATTCCTTGTTTGAATTTCCTCTCTCGTAAGAATTCCTTCTTTAATCAGAATTTCATCTTTAATCTGAATTTCCTCTTTAGTTCGAATTTTCTTTATAATTAGAATTTCCTCTTTACTTTGAATTCTCTCTTTAATCTGAATTTCCTCTTTAGTGAGAATTTCCTCTTTTGGAAAGAATGAATTAAGATTTGGAAAAGAGTCCGTGGAGCTTAGATTTGATGCGAGGTAGGCTAGTGGTGTTCCCATAAACTTGTAAGAATCTAAAAACCTAATACGAGTTATAGGTTTTGTGAATATCATTTTTGAAAATGAAATATACTTTTGACTTGTGTTTGTTATAGCAGAAATATTCCCTGGTGTTTTTGAAAGTTCATTTATAAATAGATGTGTATCATAGTTGGCGCTGTTGTGAAGAAAGACTGGAATAAAAGAAGGTAATTTATAATTAAGATTACAACAGGAATGAGCGGGACCTCTATATTTACCAGTAAGATGACAATGGTCTCTAACTTTAAACTCCTTAATTTCCCCCTCACAAATATGACAGATATTGTTCATTCTAAATTCTAATTTTTCTTCTTTGGTTAATTTCATCGGTTCATTTGTTTCTTTCATTAATTTAGTGAGTCTTATACAATCCTTTTCTAATCGTTTTACAAACTCTTGTGAAGCATTTTTTCCACGATAATGTTCAAGTTTGTTATACTTTTCTCCAACAGATGATTTGATATAATAACAAAAACCACAAGGAATATGTTTTTGATATTTATTTGTATATGGTTCTTTTGGATTAGGAGAAGCAGTATTTATCTTTTAAGGATACATTCAAAATCAGCGTATATCACAAATGGGTGCATGATAGATTTATTATAATCTTCAAAATAAATCTTTTCACCAGGTTTAGGCATTGTAATTACAGCTGATTTATGATTACTACAATATTTTGAATGTTGTTCTAATCGTTCTTTTGTATGAAATGAATTAAGACATCGCTTACAAGGATATATTTTGTTTGCTGTTCTGAATACCTGAGAAGAGATTAATCTTGATAAATTATTGATGTATGTGTAATGTGAATTCTTTCCAACACTAAAATATAAAAGGTCAATGTGTGTTTCTTCATTTTTATAGTTGTTTGAAATTTTTAATATTTGAACTTTGTTTGTATCCGTTAATCCATATACATTAATAGAAAGATTATTCTTTTTCTCAAATTTAGGAATATCTGTTAGTGGCATTGGGAATTTAAAATCTTTAATGTCCAAGGTATTCTCATATTTCATATATTGTTTTACTCTTTCTGAATTACATTTTGGTGGATGTAAGTGAGCAAGAACAGACCAGAGAAAACATTTATTATCATTGTTCTTAATATTAACAACTGCCTTCTTTAGTTTTATTTCTTTTGGTAATTCAATATAAGAAGAAGCTTTAAGAGGGTTTGATTTTAGAATGTGTATATCTAAAAAGATGATTTTTTTAATATTGAATCCACTTCCTACCACTGTATTATCAACATCCTCCTCTTGTCTTGATAGTTCTTCATAAACCCCACTATTCAAAAAATCTTGAAATGATGTTATAAAATGAAGATCTGTTCTCATATAAGGAGTTTGTTCTTCATCTTGTCTTTTCATATTCATTTTCACTCCCATATAAAACTTTAAAGTTTTTATTTCTTTTAATGTCTTTTTAATAAATTTTTCAACATCGGGTTTCACTATTTCAATTGATTCAGCTATTGATGATGGACCGGGTTCTCCAAATTGAAAAATCCTTATTTTTATATGCCCTTTAAATGCCTCATCAGTGTTTTTAATATAATAGTCTCCCTTTACTTTAAACTCATTTTTCTTGTGTTTTTGTGATTGAAGATGTTGATTATAACTACTCTTCAAAACATCCTTTGAACAGATATCACAATGTTTTCTTTCCAACTCAAGAGGAGATATTTGATGAAATAGATTAAATGTGTGTTTGTTGGTTCGGAGGTGTTTTCTATAATGTTTATATTCGTGATTACAAACATCGCAGTACGTTGTATTCACCATATTTATAGAATAAAACTTTGCTTGAACTAAAATTTTCTTGATGAAAATTTCGTTTAATTTATAGGTGAATCTGTGCTTAAAAACATTTTATCCTCCAACTTTTTCACTTAATAAATACAATGTTTCAAGACACAAAAGACAAGTTTCAATCAATCTCTTCATCTGTTAAAGATACTGAGAAATATGTCAAGGATGTAAAATTGAACAAAGATAAATATAACAACTATTGGATAAAAACTATTATGGTAAATAATATGAGTTCTTCAATTTCCTTCAGTGGAAGGGCTTTTAGTATACCTGGTAGAACATCAATTAAAGTATCTCTAACAAAAGTTTCTCCTCTCCTTCTAGTAATATATTCAAAACTAGAAAAAGCAATGAAACAAGAAAAAGTATCAAAGAACAAAAACCTTATGGATGAAGCTTTAGAAAGAAAAGATAAGACCATCTGTAATATGCAAGGAGAAATTTGTATTTTTTTCAACAACCCTAAAGATGTAAATCTTGATGAAATAAAGGATGTTAATATATCAGGTGAAATGACATTTCGTTCAATAGTAGTTAACGATAATTTTAAAATTACCTTTAATATAAAAAATGTTGTCGTTGAATCTGATAATGAAAAAAAAGTATATCGATATCGATGGTAATATACAACTGAAAGTATAGATGAATTTCAGTTTAAGTAAAGTTTTACTTTATAAATATGCTAGACTTTCCTGATTCTCCATATGACAAATTTGAGAATTGTCCTGCGTGTGAAAGACGGGATTAAACACAGAGTCAAAAGCCTATAAACAATGTATATTCTGTGATTATCTTCTAATTAATGATAATAAAAAATATAAAAAGGAAAATAATTCTTTTAGATTTACACCAAAAATGAATTACTTTACAAGATTGATTAGAGAAATGAATGTAAAGTATGAGGATGATAACACACCTTTCCTTACAAGGGAAGAAACTGAACGTATAAGAGAAATGTTCAAAGGATTGTTGTTGTATATTATTCATGGATGTAATTTTCAGGGAAATATCAACACAAGATATTGTATAAATAAAATAATGGATTATCTTGAAATTAAACCTGAACTTAGGATAAAATATAGAGTTTCTAAAAAGCCAATAATAAATTAAATAACCTGTTTTTCAAATATATAAATGAATGATTTTTTACCTATTTGGGAAAATAAGATAAAATTTAACAACCATAAAAATCTCCCAAATTCATTAAGATGTCTCATAGTTGGTTCAAGTGGATGTGGAAAAACCTGCTTACTTTTAAAAATGCTCCTCACTCCCAACTTTTTAGATTATGATAATTTAATAATTTTCACAAAGTCGAGTTTTCAACCAGAGTATCAACTACTCTCACAAGGTTTTAATGCTGGTCTTCAAAAGAAGATATAATAGGTTTATTTAAACGTCAAAAAACCTAAATGATTATAACATTGAAGATATAATTCAACTATTTTGTGATACACAGAGATGTAAAAAGAAATCAAATCTTATAACTTGTATTCTTAGTGATAATACGGATGATATACCGTCTCCCCAAGATTTGGATAAATCAAAAGAACCTCGTTATCTTTGATGATTGTGTTAATGAGAGAAACCAAACGGTAATGGACAGCTACTACACAAGAGGGAGACATTCTTCTTGTAATTGTATTTATCTTAGTCAATCGTACTTTCAACTTCCTCGTCGTTCCATCAGAAACAATGCTAATACTTTTATTTTATTCAAGTTAAATTCAATAGATATCAATAATTTTTGGAGAGATAATTGTTCTACATTATGTAGTAAAAAGAAATTTGAGGATTATATGAAGCACACGACTGAAAAATATAAATATATTGTTGTGAAACAAGATGAGATATTAAGGGATATATTTTTTGTTTTATAAACAATTACATATATAAATGACAACTATTATTATAAATCTTGTGGGTAAATCTGCTTCTGGAAAAAACTTTCATAAATCAAGGTTCTTGTGTAGTACAAATGAGAATATTGTAAATTTACTTAAAAAACACCCCGTGATACGCATTGTATCAACAACAACTAGAGTAATAAGACCTGGAGAAGTAAAAGGTGAAGATTATCACTATATTTCAGTGGAGGAACATATGCGATTGAGGAATGAAGGACAAATATTTGAGGAGGTTTCTCTTGGTACAACAAAATATTCACATTGTAAGAGTGAGTTAAAGAAACTAAAATCTGGTGGTGTTGGGATATTAGAAACTAATCCAGAAGGAACGAGACAAATTATTAAATATCTGAGCGGAGTGAAGATTTTATCATTCGGTTTTGATGTTGATGAAGAAACTCAACACAAACGTATGAAAAGCAGAGATGCAAGGATTAGTGAAGAAGAAATTACAACTCGCATTAATGTTAATAAAGAATTTGATGAAATATTTAAAGAAAAGGATTTATTTGAACACATCTACTTGAATGATGAAGAAAAGGAAAATTTCCCTGTTGATCTTTACAATTCATTAAATGATATTTTACAATAAATAAATGGATACAAAAGAAAGAGCAAGAAGATTTAAGGAACATCAAGAGTTGGTTTCAAAAGTTGTAAAACAACAGGAAGACATAAAGAAGAAACGCAGACAGAAACTAACGGGCGAAGAAGCATTTGAAAAAAACAAGAGAAATTTTTTAAACCACTTTTAAAAACTTCCCAAGAAAAATGAAAGATGTTTCCACAGTTCCCACAGTAGAATATACTCCTAGAAAGCTTCAAATGTTAAAAGATTTCAGTCAAATGACGGAGGAAGAATTAGAGCATTTAGGAGAATTAGAATATGATGATGAAGGTTTATTTCAACAACTGGAAGAGATTAATCAACCCCTGATTATATTGTGAATGCTGTTCAAAACAATGAATATTCAGCGGATTCAAAAACCAAAGCAGGACTCATTCCAACAGAACAACCAGCAATATTTCTTCTTGTTCAAGAAAAGGTATTGATATTTAATGATGAATTAAGGTTCTTAAGTTCTGCTCAACCCCCTGTTAAACTAACTCCGAGATTAATGTTTCTTCTCACAAAAGATGGAAGGCAAGGTTCAACTGTGAGGGATGAATCAAAGTATATTGATAAACCATTGGATATGGAAAATAATGATGATAGAGTATATATTGATTTGCTGAACACTCTAAATTATAAGGTTATTCTTTCTGGTAAAAGTAGGAAGAATGAGAAGGAGAAACACATTATTCAGGCTTTAAGTATCCTTGGTTCAGGTATTAGTTTTCTTCCAAATGACCCATCGCAATTAGTTAATAGACTGTTATTGTTGTTCGGCAGTAAGAAGGCTGGAAATAACAATTGTTTTAATGAAGCATCAGCCATTTTAGACCAGTTGATGAACATGAAAATAATTAATAAATCTCAATATAAAGACATTTTATCTCATATTAAATAAGATGAGAAGCACAATCCTGAGTTTTAATTTCACAACAAGCGACCACACATCTTCATTCCCATACCCACTACAACTTGACACAACAAAAGAATATGAGGCATCTTTATTGTCCATGGAGACTTATAATACCTTATTTAATATAACCGAGAAAAATGACAAGTTTAGTTATAATCCGGGAAGTGGATACAAAACGATAACAGTCTCACCCGGAGCATACGAGATTTCTCAAATATCTTCCGAAATTGCTCGTCTTATGAAAGAACAGGGTGATGAACCAAAAAATATTATTATAAACATTCAAAAACATACTTCAAAATCAACGATTAAAGTTAAAAATAACTACAAGGTTGATTTCACAATTGATAATTCATTTAGAGAGTTATTAGGTTTCTCCTCAAAAAGATTGAAACTAATGGGACGTTTTACAGTGATAATGTCATTCAAATATCCTCAGGAATAAATTCGGTGTTAATTCACTGTGATTTGATTGATGGTGCTTATAATGATGGATTAAAAACAAATACAATATTTTCATTCAGCGCATACTCAACCCCAATTGGTTATAAATTCAATATGGAGCCTAAAAATTTGGTTTATCTACCTGTGTCAGGAAAAACCATACACAGAGTAAATTTTAGGATAACCGACCAAGATAATCGTGTGATCTCTTTTAATGGAGAAGTTATATCCATCAGAATTCACCTACGTGAAGTTTTTCAATAAATAAATACGATGGTTATTGTGAGGAAGCACGAGTTGGGAAAATATAAAATAATTACAGGGGATGGGATGTTCCTTTCCCCGCACTACAAGGGTGAAGGTATGTATCTTGGTAGAGGATACTATAAACCTAAGAGACAAAGGGGTGTCGGACATCAATTTAGAGGAGATGGGATAATTGATACTCTCATGGGTATTGGTTCAACTATTCTTAAACATAAAGACCTAATTGGTTCAACTGCTTCTGCTGTGGGAAATGTAGCAGGTGCTGTAAAGAGTATAAAAGATGCTCAGAAAGAATCTCATAAATTACAAGCAATAAAAGAAATTAAGAAAGGTAAAACTCAGTTGTCCCCCCAAGAACGACAGAAAATAATTCAAATACTTGGATCAGGGTTTCAAAAGTTTTAACATCTTTTTACCTAAATAAATACAAGTATGGAAGCAATTGATAGTATCTATGATTTGGATGATACTATTATTATCTCAAACTCCACTAAAAAAGAAGATTACTTCAAGGTAAATGCAATAACTGGAACAGACTGGAATACAAATGGTACAAAAAGTTTTGAAATAAATAATCAACAAACCTATTTGAATCTCTCCGAAAGTTTCTTGTTGTGTAAATTTAAATTCACTAAGGCTGGGAATAACACAAACGCTACACTTGTAAATGATTTCTTCTGGAAAATGTTTGATAGTGTGCGATTGTATATTGGAACACAAGAAGTTGAAGCGGTTGATTATGTCTCTGCTGTATCTGAAATGATGAAATTTACACTCTATACATTCAGTGATAGAATGGGAAAGGGGTCTGTCGAAGGTTTTATTCCTGATATGTCAACGGGAACAAACACAGACCCTGGATATATTCAAAGGAAAGGAATGTATAATGATGATACAAAAGCAGAAAATAGTTTTACTGTGGCAGTTCCTCTTAAAGGTATATTTGGATTTTGTGATTATGATAAAGTTCTGTATGGTCTTAAAATTAGATTTCAACTACAAAGGAATGATAATGAAAATAGATTGCTTTTTGGTGTTGGTAATGCTTTTGGTGATCAGAATAAATTTGTAATTGAGGAGATGAGTTGGTATATCAGTGAATATACTCCTAATCTTAAAACAGAAGAGATGTTGAATCGAAGACTTAACTCAAAGAGACCACTCAGTGTATCATACCTCAAAAGAAGATGTCAACACGTTAAACTCAATCAAACTACTTACACGTGGAATTTGGGTGTTCTGGAAGGAAAGCCACGATATCTGTGGATGATTTTTAAAAAGCCAGATGGTGATACTGCAACTGATAAGAATAATGCATTGAGTGATAATGCTAAGGTGAAACAACTTCGCGTTTCTCTAGATGGAACATTTTATCCACGAGATAGATTGGAAATTAATTGGGAAAAAATGATTTTGCTGAAGCATACAAGTCTTACCAAAAGGTGTGTGAAAGTAATGGAAATAAAGAACCTATTTTGGATATGACAGCATTTAAAAGTTTGTATACAATCTATACGTTTGACCTGAGCGCTCAAAAAGAAACTATAAAGTCTAATCGAGTGGATACTTCCCTATACATTGAAAGAGGAGAGAGTGAAGAAGTTGATACATATTGTTTGCTTTTGGAAGAAACAGAATTGCAGATTAATACAGATAATGGTGTGATGATTAGTCTCACATAATTTTTTTGTTAAATAAATGAGTGGCAAAGTACCAACTGGGGTATATGTTAATCAAATCAATCTTCATAAACTATCATCTTGTGTTCAAAATCAAAAGCCTTGTACGATTAACGTTAATACAATTCAGAGAAAAGGAGCAGTAAGAATTGATGTTTTGCTCACAAGAGAACAGGTTAAAATCTTGAATGACACTGACTCACTTAAAATTAAAATGACAAAACCAATGTTGAAAAAATATTCAATAAGAGAGACGAGTGGAGGATTTCTCCCATTTCTAATTCCTTTATTTGCTGGTTTAAGTGCGGTTGGAGCATTGACGGGTGGTATTTCAACAGCGGTCAAAACTGCCAACGAAAGGAAGGCTCAACTCCAGGCTCAAAAAGAATTGGAAAGACATAACAAAGAGTTGGAGAAACAAATTAGTGGAAGTGGTGTAATTGTAGATTTTGCTGAAAAACTTGAAGGTCTGCCTGATAAAGCGAGATTGTTAGTTGGAGATATGCTTTCTTCTATAGCACAAGCAGGTGTAAAATTAACGAAAAGAGGTAATGGATTATATCTTTCTAATAAATAAATGAGCATTGATGAGTGGTTGAAAGAATTTGGAAAGAATACAACATCAAATTTACAACTTGCCAAATATTGTAAGAAATTAAAAATTCATAATGTGGTTATTTGTATGAGAGATGAATTAACAAATGTGTCGAAACATACAAAGAATATTATTATGAACTTAGAAGATAATGATGGGAACGGTTCTCATTGGGTTTGTATTTTTAATAGTCAAGACAAATATTATTTTGATAGTTTTGGTCTTCCACCACCTGTTGAAGTCATAAAATTCTTACAGAATGGTGTTTATCAAACATTTCAAGTCCAAGAATTAAATTCCAAGTGTTGTGGTCAATTATGTCTATATGTGTTATTTCAACTCAACAAAAATAAAAAATTTTATGATATTATTTTTAATCTAATATAAATGACTTATGTTGGTAAAGATGGTTCTATCTTTGGTGTATCTCAAGAACTGGATATTGATTTATCAAATTATTATACAAAGGCACAGGCTGAACGACATAAATATAATATAAACAAAAATATTAACATGAAAAATGTTTATAAATTAAAAAATTATCCAAGCCCGACTGACGCGAATGACTTGGTGAGATTAAGCGATTTATCACAATATATATACTTAAATAAAACGGCTGTGTATTCTAAAGATACAGAAGTGTTGATATTATCTCCAGGTCATACAGAATTCACAGTTCGAATTAAAATAAATTTTTATAAAGAAGGGCGTATCGTTTGTATGAGAATAGAACAATGGGGGTATGATATGAATGATTTAGGGTATAATTGGTCATTTAAAATTAACCTCGAAGACCTGGAACAATTAAATCAGTCTCGTAAGGAAGAATATTATCCACTTGGTATCGAGAATGAGTTTTGTGGAGCCACGATTAGTAAACAACAAATAAAAGAATTTAATAAGGGTAAATATAATAATGGTTTTGCCCTTGTTTATCTCATGAAAACAGAAAAAACAGGATTATATATAATAAGTAAGGAAATACAAAATGATTTAACTATGGGAAGATGGGGAGGTGTTTCGTGCCATAATATTATTCTAACATATATTTCTAATACATAAATGACAGCAAGAAGACTTCAAGAAAATTATCATTTCTGTGTCCAAGCATACCTTCAAGAAAAGGGTATTCGGTATTTTAATAAATATGTTCTACAACATAAGAATGAGGTATTTTCAATAAAAGATTGGCATTATGCTGATGTTGATAAACCGACAACTTTAGATTTAATTAGAATGTTAAATAATGAAAAAATTATAAGGTTAAGAAAAGGTAAGGCTCTTTTAGAAATTCAAAAGAAATTTTATTGGTTTCCTGTTGTAAAAAAATTATTTTGGATACAGGAATAACAAGAAATCCTGATGAATATATGTATAATATTCTATGGGGTGTAAACGATTCAAGTATAGTAAGGGATGAGGAAGGAGTTGAAGAAGAGAGGGAAGAGAGAGAGAAGGAGGAAAGAGAGAAGAGAGAGAGGGAGAAGAAAGAGAAGGAGGAAAAGGAGAAGAGAGAGAAGGAGGAAAAGGAGAAGAGAGAGAAGGAGGAAAGAGAGAATAGAGAGAGGGAGGAAAGAGAGAAGAGAGAGAGGGAGGAAAGAGAGAAGAGAGAGAGGGAGGAAAGAGAGAGAATGAATAAATATCAAAATATGGAAACCAGTGAGATTCAAAAAGATTGGTGGTATTACAGAAAATAACTCAACCCACCGAGGAGGAAAACAAAGAATTGACAAGTCTATTTGCAATACTTTCGACAAGACTATTAGCATCGACAAGATATGGATTTTAATTCAAGTTTTTTCTTAAATAAATGGAGGAGAGAGTGAAGGCATTTCTAAGGATTCTTTATGTTTTAAAAATTAAGATTCAAATGTGCATGTTGGAAACTAAAAAGGTTTTTGCACTCTGCAGGAATTTTTCTCATAAATAAATGAGTTATTGTCTCAAATGTAAAAAGAAAACTAATACTAAAAATATTTCATATATTAAAAGTAAAAATAACAGGGTTATACAAAAAGGTATATGTTCGGTGTGTGGTTCAAAAAAATCAATTTATCTCCAAACACAAACTCGGAGGAGATATACAAAAGTTTTTATCAGGAAGTAAATTTACAACTACTGGAATACCAGGGGAATTACATCTTCCAGGTTATTCTTTCTGTGGTCCAGGCACAAACTTAGATAAAAGATTAGATGAGGCAGACAATCCTAAATCCTGGAGTAAACCAATCAATAGAGTTGATGAAGTGTGCATGAGACACGATATTGATTATGGGAATACCACAACGTTGGAAGAAAAGCATGAAGCCGATAGAGAAATGTTGTATAATTTGTCTCTGATACAAAATCCAACCTTGAGAGAAAAAGTTGATAGGTTCATCGTGAAGAAGATGATTAGTGCTAAATTGAAACTTGGACTTGGAAATTCAAAAAACTTATAGGCTCTAATGATGCCATTAAGACTGAAGAGCAATTAGCTGATGAATTACATAAACCAATATTCACAAAGTTTCAGAGAAGGAAAGTTTATTCCAAGGAAGTTGATTATATCTGGTCTGCTGATTTGATTGAACTCAATAATGATAAGGGGTACAAGTATGCTTTAACCGTTATTGATTTGAGGAGTAGATATGCGTGGGTTGTCCCTTTAAAAAACAAAACAGGTAATACTCTTATGTTAGCTTTTCAACAGATATTTAATAAAAGTAAGAGAAAACCTAAGAAATTGTGGACTGATGAGGGTAGAGAGTTTTATAACAAGACATTTATGAATTTTTTAAAAAATAACAGTATTACATTATACAGTACCTTTAATGAAGGGAAGGCAGTTGTTGTTGAACGTTTTAATCGTACCTTAAAAGAGAGACTATATAAAAAATTCACACAACTCGGTTCACAACAATGGTTATCTTTTATTCAGGATATTGTGGATAAGTATGACACGATTCACACGTCAACGAATATGAAGCCATCAGAAACATTTACAAAATTAAAATATGAAAAAGAGATTAATGTCAGAAAACCTAAGTTCAAAGTTGGTGATATCGTAAGAATATATAGGTGGAAATCTCATTTTGAAAAGGGTTTTACTGAACGATGGACGAAAGAACTTTTTAAAATTGTTGATGTAATAGATACAGTTCCTTGGACTTATAAAATATATGATTTGGAAGGGGAAGAGATTTTAGGTTCATTTTATTCACAGGAATTACAAAAGACAAAACTAAGCAGATAATACACCTTTGTGGACACTAGAGGGACAAGTATATAATGTGTGTCAAGGGGGACGTTCTTAGATCTGTGAACCCCAAACACAGAATCCTCAACTGAATAGTCAAGGCTTAACTTTTGTTTGTGTGTGTGTGTGTGTGTGTGCAATGGGAGCAATAGGTTGGCGCTTCACTCCCTCCTACTATACACCGTTGTGGACACTCGAGGGCCAAGTCCGAGGTGTATAACAGTATATAATGTGTGTCAAGGGGGACGTTCTTAGATCTGTGAACCCCAAACACAGAATCCTCAACTGAAGTCAAGGCTTAACTTTGTTTGTTGGTGTGTATGTGTGTGTGTCCCAACCCTCACATTCAAAATCTCAACCCCAACCCTCACATTCAAAATCTCAACCCCAACTCAATCCTCACCCAACAGTCTTTTTCAAAATGAGATTTCCACCTATATATATATATATATATTTTACGTTTTTTTTTTTTTCTTCCAATTCTGTCTTTTAAGGCTTTCAGGTTTGATGACATAGAAAGAGGGAGTAAGAACTTTCTTGATAGGTTTAGATCCTAAAGAGTGATAGCAACTCCAAAAGTCTCCAAAATATAAATAAATAAAATAATAATAATAATAAATAAATAAATAAATAAATAAAAGCCCCCAAAAAAGTTTCAAGTGTCCAACATAAACCCAACTTTCCAAGTCTTCAAGGTATAACCACATTCCCGTTGAGTTTCCAAGATATGTATCACATTGTGAGTTATCAATCCAGAACCCACATTTCAAGTATTCAAAGTAAAACCAACTTACAAAGTCTCTTAAGGATAACTCATTTACTGATTTTTTCAAAATTTGTGAGTCTCCAAGGTAGGCCCCATATTTAGAACCATCTTGGCAGAACCCTTTTCCTGAGTCTCCAAGGTAGTTATTTAAACCATCAAGGCAGAACTCATTTACTGATTTTTTCAAAATTTGTGAGTCTCCAAGGTAGGCCCCATATTTAGAACCATCTTGGCAGAACCCTTTTCCTGAGTCTCCAAGGTAGTTATTTAAACCATCAAGGCAGAACTCATTTACTGATTTTTTCAAAATTTGTGAGTCTCCAAGGTAGACCCCATATTTAGAACCATCTTGGCAGAACCCTTTTCCTGAGTCTCCAAGGTAGTTATTTAAACCATCAAGGCAGAACTCATTTACTGATTTTTCAAAATTTGTGAGTCTCCAAGGTAGACCCCATATTTAGAACCATCTTGGCAGAACCCTTTTCCTGAGTCTCCAAGGTAGTTATTTAAACCATCAAGGCAGAACTCATTTACTGATTTTTTCAAAATTTGTGAGTCTCCAAGGTAAAACTTGTATTCTGGCTCATCAAGGTATAACTTGTTCAGTGGGTATTGTCTTGATAACTCACAATGAGTACTATTGCTGTAAAACTCTTTTTCAGGATTTTGCTGGTCTCCAAGGTATAACTCTTTGGTTGGGTCATCAAGGACGAACTCGTTCTGTGGGTCTTGGTCGCTCATAAGGTCTTCAACCAAGCCAACAATTTCCCCCCAAGTTGTAGCAAAAGCAGTATTTTCATTTCGTATTTCAGACACAATTTCCTGTGAGAGAAAATAATAATGTATTAATTAAGTTATTTAATTATTAAATGAGTATGCTTCAATCAAAGTTTGAAAATAGGAAAATAAAAAATCTTACCTCAATAGATAAGAGGTTTGAATCCAGTTCATCAACTTGAAGGTTTAGTTCCATAGAAGACAGAGAGTTCCAAGGAACACCAAAGTCATCCCACTCAAGGTCTTCAACCAAGCCAACAATTTCCCCCAAGTTGTAGCAAAAGCAGTATTTTCAGATACAATTTCCTGTGAGAGAAAATAATAATGTATTAATTAAGTTATTTAATTATTAAATGAGTATGCTTCAATCAAAGTTTGAAAATAGGAAAATAAAAAATCTTACCTCAATAGATAAGAGGTTTGAATCCAGTTCATCAACTTGAAGGTTTAGTTCCATAGAAGACAGAGAGTTTGAGACAAGCACACAGAACACCATTGCCAGCAAGAACAAATGTTTAAAATGGAGCCTGGGTTTGAAGCTTTTATAGAGAAAGACTGGTGGGTGTGGTTTCCTTTGGAAATTCCTGGGCAAGCCTAGGCAAGCCTTCATTGGGAAATTTTTCAAAACCATAACATCCTGTAATTTTCTAGTGATTTCTTTGTGAGTCAGAGATGAACTGGAAATGATGTAAGAGTGGGCGGGGCTTAGCAAAAGTAGGCGGAGCTTAGGAAAAGTGGACGTGGCTTAGAAAAAATACCTTATGAAAAGTGGGCGGAGCTTAGCAAAAGTGGGCGGGGCTTAGAAAAATATCTTATGAAAAGTGGGCGGAGCTTAGCAAAAGTGGGCGGAGCTTAGGAAAAGTGGGCGTGGCTTAGAAAAATTACCTTATGAAAAGTGGGCGGGGCTTAACAAAAGTGGGCGGGGCTTAAAGAAAAGTGGGCGGGGCTTAACAAAAAATAACCTGTGGCTCAGGAGGTGGTCAAACAAGAGCATTAAGAGAAGTTTATCATTTCGTAATGGCACAAATGGGGTATCTTAAAAAATATAAAGATTCAAATGTTTTGTTTGTTAATATTTTAGATGGGGATTATTGTGCAAAGAAAATTAAACTATTGAAGGAATTTGAGAATGAACAAATCTTTATAGGTTCAATGAGTGAGCTGTTCAACCCTCAGGTGTTCAATTCAATGAGGTTCAACCTCCAAGTTAAAAGGGGAGACAAATAAATATACCTTGGGATAAAAAGGGGGTTTATTTTTAGGGAAAAAAATATAAATCGCTGAAAATCCCCCATTCATTTACATGGGGAAAAGTGAGCCAGAATCAGTATTCTTACCCTACTTGTATATATATATATGTGTATGTATATATATATGTGTATATATATATATGTGTATGTATATATATATGTGTATATATATATATATGTATATATATATATATGTATATATATATATATATGTATATATATATATATATATGTATATATATATATATGTATATATATATATATATATATGTATATATATATATATATATATATATGTATATATATATATATCTATATATATATATATATGTATATATGTATATATATATATATATGTACATATATATGTTTATATATATATATATATATATATTTATATATATATATATATATATATATATATATATATATGTGTTTACATGACAGAGAATGATGAAATTACTCGGCATG
>NC_140965.1:77707606-77750106 GCF_056783735.1 Eptatretus burgeri
TATATATATATATATATATATATATTAATGCGCTTCTCGAAACCGCCTGCATACAATAGAAAGTTGTCCTGAGTCAGTTATGCCATTAATATACGTGTAGTTAGGTCCCTACCTTTTGTTTAGTGGGAAAGCAACGGGGTGCGTTGCGATGGGCTATTAGTTAGGATTGATAAATCATTCTTCCCCTTTTATTTTATTCCCTCCTTTTACGATCCATGGTGAAATCATCTCGCTTGCTATCCTCATTTGGCTGGCCACAGCGGACCACCGTCTACCCGGACTCTCGCTTTCTGAGTCAAAATCCCTACGTTCGGCTGGACAAACGCTGTAGCTGTACCACATCCACCTGCCAAAGCCCAGGCATGCGCGGCGTAGGCGGACCATACCGGAGTCTGGCTGAAACCCAGCCCAGAAAGGCAGACCACGTGAATGGCTAGTTCAATCGGGATGCTCGGATCGGACGATGACGTCGGTTTTGAAATGGCTCCTCCCTGAACTCCGGGCTCTATGAAGTACGAAGCAATCCTCAGAGGGTGGTCAAAGTTGGTTGGTTGAAGTGGTTGCGAAGGTGGTTGAAGTCGTTGTGAAGGTAGTTGGGTTGGTTGGAAGGAGAATTGCAGATGAGAATTGGAGGAGAATTGAAGAGTGACAGAATTGAAAGGGGTTTGGAGTAGTTGTGAGTGAGTGTTCCTGCCAGTTGTCTCCACCGACACGACGTCGAACCGCCGCTTCCTTCTCAACCAAGCCTCCTGTCTGGCCCCGCTTTCTGTTCCTTATCTTCGACCTCATGACCTTGACGAACGGCCTCTTGCCTGGTCCTGCCTGCTGTTAATCTCTCCCCTCCCCCCCCCCTTTGGACTCCGCTCTTCTCCACTCGAGCCCCTCCTGCAGACACAATCTCCACATGTACGGTTGTGGCCGAACAACTCAACCATTGGCGAGTGCCACACCACGGAGCATCCTTCCCCCGAAACGCTCAGGTACCGAGAAACTGTAACCTCAACTCCCTCCCTACCTGGCTGCAAAAGTCCCTTTCACAATTGGGTTTACTTTGTCTGAGTGTGTGTCTGAGAGTGTTGGTGCCTGTCCGTTAAGTAAGCCTGTATAAGATCTTTTATTGTTGTGATTGTTGCTTTTATTAATCTCGCATCAAGTCTGCACTGTGTATGTTTTGTAAGTTGCTTGTAAAATTTCCGCACCCCACACCTCTCTCATCTTTCCCTGTATTTCACCCCCAATAAACCTTTGTTGTGCCACATGCTTTTCCTCGCTTATTGTAAATAAATAATTGTTGTGGAAATGTTTTCAGCTCGCCTTTGTCTTTTCCCTCATTGGTCCAGCATGGTTCGGATCCAGGTTTAGCCGGGTCTTTATTCCCAACAATCCGTTCCTTCTCACCAGTGCGTCATTGGCAGTGCTGCTCGGCTGCATCCGATACGGAAAGGAGATCCGATCGGTAGAGTGATCCGGTTTGGACAAGGCATACCCAGGGCGTGGTTCCCTGGTGGTTAAACCGCGTGGTTAATTAGGTAACCCGATTCCCCCATAGGCGAGAGGAACCCAGGCCACACGGCTGAGTTATTGGCGTCCACGGTCGGTTAAGCGACCCACCGCATCACGGAATTAACCGTGAGCGACGGCCTACAATTCCGGGGAGTTTGGTGGGAATCGACGTAGCTTTCCCCCACCGAGTGGTCTTCTCACCCGACCCCGCCGCCCCACAACAATATATATATATATATGTATATATATATATATATGTATATGTATATATATATATATATGTATATATATATATATGTATATGTATATGTATATATATGTGTATATATATATATATGTATATATGTATATGTATATATGTATATATATATATATGTATATGTATATGTATATATACATATACATATATATATATATATATGTATATATATATATATATATATGTATATATATATATATGTATATATATATATATATGTATATGTATATGTATATATATATATTTATATATATATATATATATATATATATATATATATATATATATATATATATATATATATATATATATATATATATATATATATATTAGGGTGTTCCACTTTTGCAAAAGTAGTTGCTGGAATGAAGCACGATGTGCCTATCGATTCCACGAGTGAAGTTAGGTGATCGACCAAAGTTTGAAAAATTTCTCGCCTTTTTTGACCGCGGGCTGGCATTTTGAAAATTCAGGAAAAAATCCGTATTTTTGGAAATAATATTGATTTTTGAATATATATATATAATAAAATGTATATTTCTCTATGTTTAGATGGCCGAATGCACTTCAGTAGGCACCAGTATGATAATAAGTACCCGTAAATATTATTCACAACCTGTTCCAACATTTTGAGAAGGGGTTGCCATTTTGGAATTTCACTGGGGTTGGCAACTCCAGAATCCCAACTCCGACGCCACCAGTTGGTTTCGGGGAAGCCCTCGTTTTGATCCGTTTCTGCAAATCGGCTCACGTTGTTTGTTCAGGAGATGGTTGGCGTTTTGTCGATGGTGAGGAGATGACAGTTGCTGTTTGTTTCGTGTTGTAGGAGATGCTGGGTTGCAAAGATGGCGTTGTTTGTCGATGGTGAGGAGATGACGGTTGTTGTTTGTTTCGTGTTGTAGGAGATGCTGGGTTGCGAAGATGGCGTTTTTTGTCGATGGTGGGGATGTTGTGTTGTTTTAAAATAAAAAATAGAGAAAGAAAAATGGCTACCTCAAAGATTCACAGCCCGGCACATGAACAACGTCCTTTACACATTGGTGGGGATTCTAACTTGAAACACATACTTATCAAAATAACTGATCTTTGGGGAACCTGAATGATGTTCTGTGAATTTCCACAACCGCAACAATATATATATATATATATATATATATATATATATATATATATATATATATATATATATATATATATATATATATATGTGTGTGTGTGTGTGTTTATATGTATATATGTATATATATATATATGTCTATAATATACAGTATAGTATATATATGTGTACACTATCGGTCAGAAGTTTTAGAACACCCCCATTTTTTCAGTTTTTACTGAAATTTAAGCAGTTCAAGTCCAGTGAATAACCTGAAATGGTACAAAGCTAAGCGGTAAACTGCCACAGGTTAAAAAAAGTCTAGGTTACCAACAGCTAAAAAATAATGTAAATTTCAGAGTTGTTAAAAAAGGCCCTTTTCAGGAACAAGTAATGGGTTAGCAACTGCAGCTGTTCTGCAGCAATGGAAGTAAATTAAGCCTTGCAATTTGATGCAAACAATTCCTACAGATGTCACAACTTTTGTTGATTCGTTACAAACCCTCTGTCTGTATAAAAGCAGTGTTGGAACAGACTGTGTTGCTTCACCCTCTGAAGCATTATTTGGACAATATTGCACTGCAGGAAGTAGTATATTGCTATAATAATGGCGAGAAAAAGACAATTAACAAAGGAAGACAGACAGACCAGAATAACTCTTAAAAGTGTAGGTCTTTCCTTTAGAGAAATTGCAAAGAGCCAAGGTGTCATTGAGTACAGTTTCCTACACCATCAAAAGGCACTTGGATACTGGAGGAAACTCTGACAGGAAGATGTCTGGCAGACCCAAAGCCACAACACAATCAGAAGACAAGTTTCTGAGAGTCAATAGCTTTCGTGTTAGGCGGCTCACAGGACAGCAGCTTCAAGCACAGCTTAACTCTGGTCAAAGTAAAGAAGTCTCAGTTTCAACTGTGAAGAGAAGACTTCGAGCTGCAGGTTTGACATGTCGAGTGGCAGTAAGAAAGCCATTGCTTAGATGGCAAAATAAGAAAAAGAGGCTTGTCTGGGCCATGAAGCACCGCCAATGGACTACTGAAAACTGGAAGAAGGTCTTATGGACCGATGAATCAAAATTTGAAATCTTCGGTTCATTACGCAGGGTTTTTGTACGCCATCGAGGAGGCGAAAGGAGGGTTCCTCACTGTGTGACACCAACTGTCAAACATGGAGGAGGAAGAGTGATGATCTGGGGCTCTTTTTCTGGATCCAGAGTCAGCAACTTGCACAGACTGACTGGCACCCTGAACCAAAAGAGCTACCACAGCATTTTTCAGTGCTATGCAATACCCTCTGTTTTCCGCCTAGTTGGTCAGGGGTTCATCCGACAGCAAGATAACGACCCAAAACATACCTTGAGGCTATGTCAGAACTACCTTAGAAGAAAAGAACAAGAAGGTAGGCTTCAAAATCATGGAATGGCCAGCACAGTCTCCCGACTGAAACCCCATCGAGCTGGTTTGGGATGAACTGGACAGAAGGGTGAAACAAAGCAACCTACAAGTGCAACACATTTGTGGGAACTTCTGAAACAGTGTTGGGAAGAACTTTCTGAACAATATTTGATTTCCATTGTGGAAAGAATGCCACAAGTATGTTCGGTTGTTATATCTGCAAAAGGTGGCTACTTTGATGAGTCAAAAATATAGATTAAATTTTGTTCAACAAAACGATTCCATGATTTCATTTTTATCTGCAATAGTTTATTTGTACTATGCTTTAATTTCAGAGTACATTGAAACATTACTCTGCTTAAATTTCAGTAAAAACTGCAAAAATGGGGGTGTTCTAAAACTTTTGACCGGTAGTGCATATATATGTATATTTGTATATATGTTTGTATATATATATATATATATATATATATATATATATACATACACATATATATATATATATATAATGTGCAGTATATGTACATGTATGTATATATGTGTATATTTGTATATATGTGTATGTATATATATATATATATATATATATATATATATATATATATATATGTAATATATATATATATATATATACATATTTAATGTTCTTGGCTCTTGCTTGGTAGTGTCACATCTTACAACGCACGGGTGAGGATAGACCAAAGGGCAGCAATTTCATCCCTGTGCCATTTTTGTCGGGTCGATGGATCCCGCATGTGTTTGGCATTGATATTTTAAAAAGGCACGGGGTTGAACGAGTTTTCTCGGCAGGTAAAAACCAAACAGAACAGCACGCGATCCGGCCATTTCACTGCGCGGTCTCGGAGTGAGCCGGGTAAATGGCGGTATGCGATCCACACCCTCAGTCATGTTCAAAATGTACAGTTGGTACGGATCCCCCCCACCGGCCCACCAACCAAAGAAAAGCCTCAAACGGAATAGGAGAAGTGCAGAGAGTCTTGCGTCCTTTATTCAATGTTCACTAGCACGTTATTCATTGTAAAAATGCAATCATGAGATTAAAACTTGTTTCTTTTTCTCTGTCATGTTATTGTACATCAAAGCAGGTTTAATCTGAGGATAGAGAAATCTCATGATATGGAACGTACGTCACGCCTGCGACTTTTCCATTAACAACAAAAAAAACACAACAACAACAACATTGGGCTTGGTGTGATGTCTGATTATCAAGACAAGTATATAGTACTGTACCTGTCTCGATTCTCGAACTCTCTGGACATTGTCATTCGTAATTGTCAAATCTATATTGTGGTTCATGGCCAGGGCTTGGAAGAGTTAGCATCTTTGGAAAGAGAGATAGGTAATCTCGATTGGAAGACATCCTGGTTACAGTACATGACGGAGAAAAACTTCAAAAGAGAAAGGACATGCATAGATCTTGGTATCTGAACGACATCTACCAAAGGTATGCAGAGATGGGTAGATCTTCATCACCAGAAGGACAACCAGTTCAGGCAGGGTATTCAATCTCTGCTGGTTGTGTTTACCTGTACGCTTACGTCAATTGATTTATTTTATTTTATTATTTAACAACAAATGTTTTCTTTGTAGGTACAAACATTTATGCGTTTACGATCCGTTGAGAGAGGAAAAAAAATAAAACGTTCTTTTTAATTTACTCGACTAAATTTAGAAGAGAAAGGAAAACACATTAAAGGCCATCTGTTGATTACATAAACGACAAAGAGTCAAACCCCTTTTCTGAGGAAAGCCATGAATGGAAAAGCAAATAAAAATCGAGTCAATAGAGTTTAATGTGAAAATAAACCAAGAAACTAAACAAGAGGAAAACCAACCTGTTTGGTTGCTGTGGCAAGATGCTTTTGGCAGTGTAAGCAACACTTTCGACACGCCCACTAGTTTGAGCGTCACGCCCTCTCACCTCGAGCGCCACGCCCTCTATAATCAGCGACATGCCCTCGAACGTCCAATGCCACGCTCAATCGTTGCATTCATTACACCACCGGGTTTCTCAATCTCTGTCGCTGGGTGTTTGGATGCAGGATTGTCATGCAAAAACGGATTGCACCACTGTAGTGTTCTTATGGTCGTGGAATTTAATAACGTCAGGCTGGAGCAGGAACTAGACAGGTAAGTTGCCAGGTGTACCAAATATCTGATAGGTTTATTCCCACCTGAAGATATCCTGCCCTCCCCCTCCCCCAAGCAGACTGTAACCATGTACATAATGGTCCTTATGTCTTGTTACCCTGCTAAAAATAACAAAAACGATGAAGAATGTTGTTTTCTTGTAGTGGGTAACAATACATGTGGACCATGTTGTAGGATGTACGAGTTAACATTTTGATCACCTCAATGTTTAACTGCAGAAGGGAAACCACTGTGAGTGAAAGGAAATGCTTTATGTTTTGTAATCGAATCCATTATTGTGTGGGATAGTGTTGAAGATACAATGTTTGTGTTTTAATACTGGAGAAGTACAACATGTGAAATGCAACTGACACGTGATAGATTCATATGTCATGTGCAAGAATTAAATGCTCCATAGTAGTCACGTGTTGATATTGTGCACTGTAATTGGTTATCGCATGCAAGCAATCAGAAAGTGCCACACCTGCTGAAGGGACTTTTAAGGTACAGGTGGTGATATCATGGTTCAGCAGGAGTGGTACGCAAGACTCTTCAGGAGGATAAGCCGAGATGGTATTGTTGATCATAGACATGGTCGAGGAAGGAAGTTCTAACTGCCCTCAGTACGAAAACCTTCGCCAAGGAGCGGTAAACGGTGAGGCAATGTCTGCAAATCATTTCCGGTTGCTGCAGTACACATCCATTGTGACGACTTTACGCTAATGTGCATCTTCCTCTTCTTTAAGAAATGTTAACACCTATAATTTTAGCTGGGTCATTCGCAATATCTCCACTGGGGTCTATCACATATTGAGCATACCCTGAGTCACGTAGCATAACTTTTTGAGAGGTTGTGCTTTTTTTTTGTTTTTCATCGATTGCTTCTATGATCAATAGAACCATCTTCGCATTTAATACTCAGTCTTGTGGACATTCTATACTATAAAAAGAGCCGTGCATTGTCCATGTGTGCAAGTTCCACCCATTGGTTGGACACAGGGGTGTATCTGTGGAAAATAGCACCTATGGCAAGCACTGAAATTGCGCCCCTGTCCAAACATCTGACACCCATCCTTTAGATAACTTCACCATAATATCAGCTCAAAAATACAATCTAAGCTCGTTAATCATTTAATTAACAAATTATGGCACTACATGAAAATTACAACTTCACCTTCCTTGCTTTCACTGATGCAAATTTGTCTATGATGTGCTCAAAGTCAGTTTTTCAGTTTCTTCTCTTTCTACACTCAGCAGAACAAGATCAGAGAGTCTGCCTTGACCCATGGAGGCTCTCAAATACAAAAGTATTCGTTTTAACTTGCTGAATGATCTCTCGCAGCTGGCGATGGAAACTGCGATGGTTTGCATGATCTGAATAGCAATGCAAAGATCGAGGAAGACGCTCTCATCTCCATACTGAACAATAAATTTGAGAAGCTCTTCAGCTCTTGATATTTTCATGTTGGCCTGACTTGATAGCAACATTCTGCAATCCAAAATTTCTTCATATAGCTGCTGTCCATCAACATCAGAGCTGTACAATTCACTCAAATTTTCACACTTCTTCTTTAAGCATGAGTCACATTTGCTCTAAGGCTAGGATACGGCGGCTATACCCCCCCCCTGAATAGACAGAAATGTGCGGCGGCCGCAGAGTTTTTGAGGTGGCCTCAGGGTGGCCCTACACCGTATGGCTATCTTTTACAGGCCGTAGGGGTCTCCGTGGAATTAAAGCGCGGAGTTATAACTTTTTTAATTTCTCGGTTGGCTGTAGCAATTTGATAAGCCGTAACCATGACGTAGATGTGTTCCACGTCGACCGTACGTGGGGCGTACGGTGGGCTTGCGTTATTCGTGCGTTTTCCGTAGGCTCTTATCAATGAAAAATGAATTTTGCCAACCCCAAAAAATTACGGCGGCCGCACTATTTCCACGTTCGCCTTAGGGCCCCCCTGCGGTCACCTTGCGGGCACCTTGCGTCTGCCTTGAAAATTATATGGCCGCCGCAGGGATGCCCTAAGGTCACCGTGCGACATCAAATCAAAGACCGTACGGAACCCCCACGTTTTCGGTCTCCACAATTTCTAAATACCCCGTTCGGCTACCCAAAAAATAAAAACATGTGACTGCTACATTGTGTGACCGTAGAAATACTGTGGCCGCCCTATAATTGCTAGTGGCCGTAGATTTTTTTTTTAGACCCTACGGCCGCCGAGCCAAATATGACTGAAGCATTAGGTCGTTACTGTCGAGGCCATAACACAGTCCATCAACATCGAGAAGGAACCCAAACTTGGCGTCAGTGTCGTGCAAACGAGCGAACCTTTTATCCATTTCTCTGTGAAGATGGTCGAGTCTTCCCTTCATGACTCTTTCCATTTCCTCCTTACCTGTTAACCCAGTATCTCTCGAGTTCTCATCAGCCATTCGTTTATTTTGTCTGACGGCTTTCAACTTCAATATTCCATTCTTGACAGAGACCAAGTCCTGCTCAGTGCCCCCTCCCCTTTTCAAGTGGCACCCAGGGCATGTGCCACGTCTGCCATACCTTAGGTACGCCACTGGTTGGACAGTTTGCCTGACTGCACCCACAATTTCTATACGACGGCCACCATATTCCTATACTCCGTATGGGTTTGAGGTTTCATTGGTATTTCTCTTTCTCCCTTTCTCCCTTTCTCCCTTTCTCCCACTCTAATTCGATATCCAATTTCATTTTTGATTGTCGCTAAGATGCTTTAAGATTGGGTTGCAAAATAATTGGGAAGAAAATGTATTAAAATATAGAGAGTGAAAGGGATAGTGACAAAGCAAGCACCAGAACTCAGTCAACTCGCTTATCAGGAACGACTCGGGCAAGTGGACATGTTCTCCCTTCACTACAGGTGACAACGAGAAGACTTGATTGAAATCCACAAGATCATCAAAGGCTTAGTAGCCACGGATCCCGAGCACTTGTATTCCGAGCACGGATCAAGCAACTGGAGAACATTCTCTGACGTTGTTTCAGGAGAGGAGTTGTACGGCTCTACAAAATAACTATTTCGGTCAAAGAGTAACTGAGAGATGTAATAAGCCTTCCTCACTTTGTAGTAACTACACTATCACTTCAAATGTTTAAGAGCAGGTTGAACAAACATTGGTCCTTCTCTCACCAAGTTTTACCCTGAATACCCAACAAACATACACACCTCGTGATAAATTATGTTCAAGTAGTTGTGATATATACCAACCCTTTCGATGGAATGATCGGAAAATTTTACAGGTCTACCTTTTACTTCCGTATAATGATGATTATGAAAATCAGATAAAATTGGCGTTTTTAGACAAAAATGCATTTTAGGTGAAAATAGGCCTATTTACAATCTCACGGTTGTAATGCAAAGCCGTTCAAACACTTTCACAGCTTCATCTTAGCTCTAATTTGATATCTAACTTTGTAATCACAAAGATGGTTTAAGACTCGGTTGCAACAAATGGGAAGAAAATCGGACGAATGTTGATGTTTTAAAAGGGAAAACACATTTTGATGGCTGTTTCTCGTTGGAGGTGAGACTGCGAGAGGGGAAAGGGGAGAGGGATTTTACATTACGTGGAATTTCCACGGGTCCCATTTTGGGACCATTTGCCATTTGCTCCTGTCCCATTTGCCACATTATATCGTTGTGGTGCCGGGTTCGGGGGCGAGCAACGACCGCTAGATGGAGCAGTTGGGCCATCTCCCCTCCGAACACCCGGAATTGAAGTTCATCACTCCGGATAACTCCGAAGTCGACGGGTCACTTAATGGACGATGGACACCAATATTTTGACCGCGCGGTTAGGGTCTTTTTGTCTGATTCAAATTTACCTAATTAGCCACGCGGTCTCGCTTCCGGGGAAACCACACCCTCGGCCAGCTTTGTCTGAACCGAGTCGCTGTTACCGACTCGGATCTGGCGTAACCGAGCGGAAATTACCAAAGCCGTGCCGGTCCAAATGTCAATTTACGGCACAATCGCCCTCCCTATTTCTCAAGCCCGAACCATACTGGGTCAATGAAAGAAAGCACAGACAACGAACTGGAACATTTAACAGTTATTTATTTACAATGTAAGAGGGAGGGAAACATAGAGCAGACTTAACCATGAATATGATGTAGGCAAATGTACAATGGCAATCACTTAAACGATTTCTACTTAGACTGTCCACAGACAGACACACACATCCAAAAAGAAATGGACCTCGTGGGTCTTTATTCAGCCCTTCAGATCGGGATGGAAGGCGAGCTGAGGGTCAGAGTCTGGCCGGGTACCTGGCCGCCTCGTGCGGTTTTACCGACTCGCACTTGTGGAGCTCGGAGTTCGTGGACGGGAACGAGGATCCCCAACTCGAGCACTCCAACACAACCCACTACGGTGGGACTTGAACCCATGACCCAGAATCCAACAAGCCCACGATCCTGGCTGCCACGAACGACGATCGACGACACGAGCACCACAAAACACCTCCGCCATGACCACCACCACCACGAGCACCAACATGACCACCAACCACCAAGGAACCCCAAAAAAGACCAGACCAGACCCCCTGAGACAGCTCGCCACCCTTCTTATCCCTCCCCCAGGTGGGTGGAGGGATCCACTCTGAGGTAACTCGCCTCCGGATTGGTCATGGGGCGTCAGGCGATTGGTGTCCTCCCTCATTGGACAAGGCGAACATTCCATCTGGCTGGGGCGGGTCAGCCCTGAGGTGATCTCACCCCCGATTGGATGAGGGGAACATTCCATCTTGCTGGGGCGGAGTCGGCCCTGAGGTGATCTCACCCCCGATTGGATGAGGGGAACATTCCATCTGGCTGGGGCGGAGTCGGCCCTGAGGTGATCTCACCCCCGATTGGATGAGGGGAACATTCCATCTTGCTGGGGCGGAGTCGGCCCTGAGGTGATCTCACCCCCGATTGGATGAGGGGAACATTCCATCTTGCTGTGGCGGAGTCGGCCCTGAGGTGATCTCACCCCGACTGGACGAGGCCTCGAACATGTGTGTAATGGCACTGAAGGAGTGGAGGGGGGATTTAATGCAGAAGACTAACTAGAAAGAAACTCACAGCGCACACATGAAATTCCCACTAGACATCGGGGAGAGATTCTAACTATCCACAAATACTTAACGAAATAACAAAAGTTTAGGTCAACTGTATGTGTCAATGCGAATGGTTTCCAGATTCGTAACAATATAGCCCACTCTTTCCACATCGATTCTTCACTTGAATCTGCTGCATCTGTAACTGTGTATGTGTGTGCGCACACGCATGCATTTTAAATAGTGATGTTGCATTGATGGGTTGACTCACTGCCTGAACGCATCTGAGGTTGTGGATCTACTGATGTGGATCCGTGACCGAGGTTGTGGACCCACTATTCGGAGAGGTTCTGGGCTGAAAGGATGGAAACTTTGAGGAAGAACGGTGCCCAGCTGATGATCCGTCCGGTCGGGAAACAATTCAGTTCTTTCAGGTTAAGGTTCTTACTTTAGTTAAGGGAACGATGTTTTGAGGTTAACAATTTTAGATGAAGCTGAATATAGGATGTTGTGAAATTAACATCATTTACAGCAATCCTTAAAATTGTGTGCGTGCGTGCGTGCGTGCGTGCGTGTGTGTGTGTGTGTGTGTGTGTGCGCGCGCGTGCGCATGTGTGTGTGTGTGTGTGTGTGTGCGTGCGTGCGTGCGTGCGTGCGTGCGTGCGTGCGTGCGTGCGTGCGTGCGTGCGTGCGTGCGTGCGTGCGTGCGTGCGTGTGTGTGTGTGTGTGTGTGTGTGTGTGTGTGTGTGTGTGTGTCCTGCTGAAACATGAAGCCTGACTCCAAGGGTCCAAGAGTGGAGGAGCTTTCATTAGCTTAGACTCGTATATGCTTGTCATGTTCATTCCCAGGCCCATAATATTCACCATGTTACAATGATGTGAACATCTAAACTTTCAGTACATTGGCAGGTGTGGCATTTTCTGATTGCTTGCATGACAACCAATCACATTGTGCGATATCAACACATGATTGTCCAATGAAGAATTTAATTTGTACCTCCACCACTGAAGGCAGACAGAGGTTATGTTTTCATTCTTGACTGTCTGTCTTTGTCTGTCTGTGAGCAGGATTTCTCAAACTTTTATTGATGGATTTGGACGAAATTTGGTGGACAGGTTGTGTGTGTGTGATAAGGATGAATTGATTCGATTTTGGTGAATTTGGATCGATTTGGATCCAAATCCGACATATTTTTTTGTTTAAGTGATTCTTCACCATTCAGTGATATGTTCAAAAACGATATATAGCAAGATAACTCAAAAAGTTATGGACGTAATCGGACGAAATTTGGTGGATGACTTGGGTAGATGACAAGAACAAGCCAATTCGATTTTGGTTCAGGTCCAGATCCAGATCTGGCCTATCAGTGGGATACAAATCGAAACTGTTCAGCCTGGCGTAGGTACGCGCTCTAACGAGTGCCATTCCAGTTACACAGGAGATGTGATTCTATAATGTTATTTGAAATGCAAGTCCAGTTTTTATTGTTTCAATTTCTATTGTTTCAAATATTTTATGTAGTAGTTATAGTACAACACCATACTACCATACTTTAGTATGGAAGTGGTTTGAAAGTAAACATAACAAATGATTCACATGCTAACTGGCATTCCAATCTGAGCACATACATCATGATACTGAGATTCCAATTTCAAATCCCACATACTTTATTGATTTTAAATCAAAAAACATAAGCGTTTCCATCTTTGTGTAGGTTGACGAAGCAGATGCTGTTCCTCATTACAGCCTCCTGTAGGATTGCACGTACAAAGCAATGTTAGTGGGATGCGTTCTCAATACTAAGGATCGGCTCACTCAGTCACCATCCGCAAACACGTGTTTCAGGCTGGTTTGGTGTCGGTAGCACTGAGCAGATGCCTCCCCCACCCGTGCGTGGGTATGTCAATACCTCTTGTGGTGTTACTAGTATTGGCCCCTTCACTGTTGTGGGACCAGGAACCATCTGCCATATGCCACAATTGTTGTATGGCTTCTTACTAACAGGATGTGTTTGCTACACACCATCCTGTCTGTCACATGATCAATATGTATTGTGTGTGATGTAACATTTTAACTGCTGTTAACCTTTAGATGATTATGTGTCACTTTATGGCAATACAATTTTGATGTTGACGCCATCTCGGAACACACTTTTTTTTTGTGGTGCAAGTATGAAATAGATGGCAATGGACTCTTTAACCTTTTGTACTTCATCATATCATTACGAAGAACGATTTTAGGCCCGGGTGAACAGTTTGTACGATTGCTGGGTGATGTGGATTCTCTGAAGATACCTGAACCACTTAATTACCTCCGCCATCCAAGGTGAAGGAGGTTATGTTTTCACCCCTTTCTGTTTGTCTGTCTGTTTGTTTGTTTGTTACTTGCAAAATCCGAAGATTTTTCAAGTATATTGGTTAGTCGATTTTGTTATTCTGTTTGTTTGTCTGTTTGTTTGTCTGTTTGTCTGTTTGTTAACTACAGGTTACAATTTTAAACCGATCTTCACGAAACTTCACCACATGGTAGAGTTTGACATAAGGAAGAAGTATATTGTTTTTGACATCAAAAGGTCAATAGGTCAACATTGGCCAAAGGTCAACAACTTGGGTGAGATTTCTAAAGTCCTCAATTTTCATCCGATTGACTTGAAATTTGAAGATGATTTATATTTCGGGTCACTGAATTGAACCACCAATTATTTTGGAGGTCCACATAGGCCAAAAGGTCAACATAGGCCGAATATCTAAAATTGTCAATTTTCATCCGATTGACTCGAAATTTGAAGAGGATTTATATTTCGGGTCACTGAATTCAACCACCAATTATTTTGGAGGTCAACATAGGCCGAATATCTAAAATTGTCAATTTTCATCCGATTGTCTTGAAATTTGAAGATGATTTATATTTCAGGTCACTGAATTCAACCACCAATTATTTTGGAGGTCAACATAGGCCGAATATCTAAAATTGTCAATTTTCATCCGATTGGCTTGAAATTTGAAAAAGAGTTGCAGATTTGGTCATTGAATTCAACCACCAATTATTTTTGAGGTCAAATTTATTTCCTGGATTTTGCAAGTATCGTGCTCTGCACGACGTCTTCTTCTTCTTTGTTTGTTTGTTTGTGTGCAGGATATCTCAAAAAGTTGTGGACGGATCCGGATTATATTTTGAGGACAGGTTGGGTTTGTGACAAGGATGAACCGATTAGATTTTGGTGAAGACCCGGATACGGCTGCTCGAATTTTTTATATTATTCTTCACCATTGAGAGATTGGGCCAAAAATGATACATAGCGCGATCTCTCAAAACGTTGTAGACGAGTTCAGATGAAATTTTGTGGACATGGGTGTGTGACAAGAATTAACTGATTAGATTTTGGTGAAGATCCAGATCCATATCCGACGACGAGAATTTTTTTTTAAGTGATTCTTCACCATTGAGGAATCGCACACTCGCCTCTTGGCTAGCCTTTGTTTGAATCTGTCTAGCCTTTGTTTGAATCTCGGCCCAGCTACAAACTGACACCTTGGTGTTTCACAGGAAAGGGTGATTTCATTAATGTGTGTGCCATCCCTCGGATGGACCTTGATCTAGGCATCCCATCTTCCGGCATTAGTTGGTGGATGTTAAAGATCCCATGGTGTCCTTTGCAAAGAGTTGGTGAGATATCACCAGCACCATGGCCAACTTCCAAATTCCTGCCCTAACATAGAGAGAATTGCATCAGTGGCACAGCAGCTCCCTCAGCCAATCATCTGCACCATCGGCCAATGATGCTATCCCATACCCTTGTGCTGCATACGAAAGAAGACGACAGCTACCATAGAAGTGTATGGCATAAGATTACTGTTGATGTCTGTATTTATGATTATGAATGGAACAGACCAACTGATCAAAGGTTGTTTTTTTTAATGGGGGAAGTTAGAGCACCGTTACATAAATCTGTGCCATCGTGGTGGACTGAGTTCGATGTGAACTGGCATGGATGTGTTTTTAAATGGATTGTGGTGTTGATATTAATGTTGATTTCTGAGTGGCAACTTCTCCAGCTACCCAGCTCTAGAGCCAGCAGCAATGCTGTTAGACAGTTGGGATGGTCTCTCGAAATGCCCATGTCATTTCATTTTCCAAAGTGCAAGAAGAGGATTGCACTATTTCAGGATGCGTGTTGTGCAGATAAATGTTCATAACTTACAAAGCCACAGCAGAAGGATACACAAGAAACGTTAGCAGCAGAGGAGGAGAAGGAGGAGGAGGAGGAGGAGGAGGAGGAGGAGGAGGTCATTCAGCCCATTATGTACTATATGTGCTGCACCAACCCCGGTATCATCACCCATCCACAAACAAGCTACCGACAAGTCCTGCCAATATCCCCATACCTCCCTATCTCCAATACATCCAGGTACCCATCAAATCCCATTTTAACTTATCCATCCTCTCTGCTGCCACTACATTTCCAGGGACCATTCTGTGCATTAACCACTCTCCAACTGAAAGACCCCTGCCTTAAAGCTGGCCACTGCTGAAAAAACCCACTGCACCTATCTTGTCCACATCCTTCATTATCTTGAGCATCTCAATCAAACCCCCTTGCAATCGACTTTCCAACACATAAAGTCCTGTCTCCTTCAACCATTCCTCATAGCTTAGCCCGAGCAAGCCCGAGAATCAATCTAGTAGCTCGACACTGTACCCTCCCTCGACACTGGCAGCTAGTTTCTTCCTCAGATATGGTGAGCAAAACAGTACACAATATTTGAGATGAATCCTCACTAAATTCCTATACAGTCAATACTTTTGATTTATAATTTATCCCCCTATGAATACGTGTACAACCTGAACCCTGTTAAGTTTACCTGAACTGCTTGGCACTGTGCTGTTTGCTTCCTTCTCCCCAACATCAATATCTATCGCCATCCACGGATCCTTTTCCTGTGTGACCAACTCCATGATTGCCACTTGCATCATGTAACATCTATTTTGATTCTTCTTTCCCATCCCCAGCACCTTACATTTCTTTATGTTAAACTGGATCTACCAATCTTTTGCCCAATCTTTTAAAGTATCTCCACTTTCCTGTACCTCATCACCACCATCTCTGCTCTCTAGCTTACCTCCAAGCTGAGTATCATCTGCAAATTTAGAAAGCTGCCTCTCAACCCCACTCTCAAAATAATTGATGTAAATTATGAATACTAACCTCAACCTCCGCCTCCCAACCTCAAGTCTTCACCAGCCCCCCTTCCAACCCGAAAGCATCAACACCACCGATGACACCTGCAACCTCTGCCGGCTTGGATAAAAACTCCCTTGGGGAAATCCATGTTGACTACCTTTAGTTTAATTGGTTTGAAATTATTCAAATGTTTTCCTATCTGTTCCTTCATGAATGCCTCCAACAATTTTCCCACTGAAGTCAAGCGAGCAGGTCTACCGTGCCCTAATTATTCTCTGGAACCTTTCTTAAATAGTAGTGCTACAGTTGATACTCTCCAATCCTCTGGTACCTGTCCCATCTCCGAGCTGTGAAATTTATCCACCAACGCAGTGCTTATCTGCTCTGCCACCTCCCGCAATACTCTTGGATGCATGTTATCCGGCCCGAGAGCTTTATCGTCTCCTAAGTTTTTACCTCCGCCACCAAAGGTGGACAGAGGTTATGTTTTCACCCGTCCCTTTTTGTCTGTCTGGCTGTGAACAAGATATCTCAAGAAGAACAGGATATCTCATTGTGTCATCGGGCAGAAAACGACAAATAACACAATGTATCAAAAAGTTATGTACGGATTCGGACGAAACTTCGATGACAGATTGGGTGTGTGACGCGGACTCATTGATTCGATTTTGGTGAAGATTCGAATCAGGATCTGGATACGAGAATTATTTAATTTTTAAAGTGATTCTTCACCATTGAGAGATGGGGCCAAAAACAATATATAGGAAGATGTTTCAAAAACGTTGTGGATGATTTGTGACAAAACTAGGTGGATGAGTTGGATAGGTGACACAAACAAGCTGAATAGATTTTGGTTAATGTCCGGAAACAGATCCGGTCTATCGGTGGGATACAAAACGTAAACGGTTCAGTCTGGCAGAGGTAAGCGCTCCACCAAGTGCCATTCTAGTTCTAGCTGTTTCATCACTTCCCCTGCAGTGATTCGTGATTTTGGTAGTTTTTTCCAGAAGGGGGTTGTTGGTGGACCTTGAGCGCCCTGCAGAAATATGGTGGGGACATATCGCAGACAGAGCGGGGGGGGGGGGTGAGACCGGAAAGGAGACGGTAGAAGGCACAAAGATCACCGACCTGCCTGTGGTGAGAGGGTGAGGGGCCCAAAGACTTAACCTCATCGTGGGAGATACCAATGATCCTACATGCCTTGATTTCCACAGCTTGAAGCCGAGAACGGTGAGAGGCAGGAGCAGCAGCCCAGATGGAAGAACAGTACTCCATCAGGCTGCAGACCAAAGCTTTGTTTGTGGTCAGGAGTTCAGGTGGGCCAAGGAAGGACTTTGCATGACGGAGGATTCCCAGTTGGCGACTGGCTTTGGAGGCCAGGTTGGAAATGTTGCTTTCCCAGGAAAGGTCATGGCAGACGGTGAGACCCAGAAGCTTGAATGAAAGGAAATTTTCTGGAGGATTGTTGAGAAAATAGATGGGGGGGGGGGGTGGGGTTCTAAACAGTACTTTTGGAGAGACATCGTGAGTGTGAGATTTGTCAGGATTGAAAGACATGTCCCACATGTTGACCTGCAAAGTGAGTCCCATTATCATTTGGGAGTTTGCAAGGTATGCCAAATCTGCAAATTAAATCTCTCATCATTACTTTGGCCACTGTCTACATGGGTACACCTCAACCCACTTAGAAAAAATATCCACTACTACTAGGATGAACTCATACCCACAACATTTTGGAATCTGTACGAAATGAATTTGAATATGTACAAAAGGACCCATGGGCAGAGCGTGTGCCACTGGAACCATTTGAGATCCTTTCCCAGGATTATGTTCTTGAAAAATTTGGCACATCCTACAATATTGACAATAGAGGAACACATCCCCCCTTTTGCTCGTGTGGAGCCACTTATACGGTTATCGTGTGATTTCCATTGCTCAGAATCATCATGTTTCCATCCGGATATTATCCATAAATCTCTCTCTCTGCTGGATCAACATCTGCTTGTAATGCAGCAGCATCGTCAACAGAAGCAATTGCGGCTGGTGTTAAAATATATTGAGACACCAACAGGGTGTTTTTGGAAATGGCCACAGCTTTAGCAGCTTCATCTGCTCTGGCATTCCCCTTTGAAACGTCATCGCAAAAATAATCTGTAATCAACCTTTCTCGTTACCATTTGGAATTGTTCCTTCCATCAAGCTTCAAAACCTCTCTGCTCTCCATCTTTTAAAAAGGAAAATCCACTTCCCTTGCACTTGCCAAAGCAAAACGCTGCAGGTTCCATCCAACTTGCTCTGACCATCTAATCACTTGCATAAACCCATTTTCAATAAAATCCATTCCTTGGACAAAACAAACTCTCCATGCTGGAAACCGTGACAATCAGCAACACCTGGCTCCGGCAATGCCTCCTTTACCTTTGAATGAAAGGCTTTGACAGAATTTGTAAGGCAAATGTAAAATTATATTAATGAGAATCGTACAATAAGACTACAAGCAGCACTGAATAACACTTATGTATTTGTGGAAACCGAACTTATCGCTGACTTCCTTATGATCGGGTTCCTGTTATTTAAGTTATGTGATACCTCATATGCGTCTGCTCACCCATTCTTCATTTCAAACCCCAAGCCGGAGTAAAAGAGCTATTACTGAGACTGAAAGATTCTTCATGATCACCTTTGTTTGCATGGCGATTGGAAGGCGGCTTGTGAACTTATTGTTATGGCGGCTGCTTTGGAACTGCTTGCTAATGAAACTGCAAATAGTATAGCAGATATTAATCTAGAAATGATTGCCATGTGGATAGAACTATGCAAAATCGCATTGCTTTTGACTTGTTGCTTGCAGCACAGGGTGGAACCTGCGCTGTCGTTGGGTCTGAATGTTGTACTTGTATCTCAAACAACCTCGGTATAATCCCTGAAAAAATCACAGCACCGCAAAAAAATAAATAATAACATTTAAAATGCTTCCCCAAATAATTATACCTCCTCTTCAAAGATTCTGAACAGACCCTCTCCACATCGTTCCACCCTGCATGCATTAACACCAATGAGCCCGGCCCACAACCCGATAAAATATCACACAACATTCCATCAATATCTTTCATCCCTGCCCCTCGAAAACAACAAAAAACTCTATTTTCCATATCCTTATGACAAAATGGAGAGTCCACATATTCAATACCCCAATTGCTGACAAAAACCATCTCCCTGGTCATCCTCCCTCCCCTCCCCATCCAACGCCCACAATCACGCATGTATATATATATATATATATATATATATATATATATATATATATATATATATATATATATATATATATATATACACCACTGTCCACATCATCACCCGCATCTTCCAAACCATTCATGCCACCCCCACCCAATGCGGTGGAAATGAGGTATGCTCTCGTCGTGAAAGAGTATTTAGCATGTATTTGGGCAAGTGAAAAATTCCATAAGTACCTGTTTGTGGAAAACTTCAGATGACTGACTGGCCATCAATCCTTGGTTCCACTGATCAATGAATGAAGCATTGAGCAAGCTCCACTTGTGTATCAAAGGCTGGTCTTCAGATTTTAGCTTTTAATGGCAAAGATAGGTGATACGCTAACTATAAGAAAGTGCCTATCAATATCTGATCCCTGGATTCTGGAATTTGGGAATGTGACTGGCAGGAATAAACTGCTACAAAAGGCCATCATGTACACAAACACAAGGGATGGCCGAAATGTGCAGATGGTGTCAACACTTACATCCAAGGTTAATACACGGTACATGGATCATGAGCAGAGTTGTTTCTGAGGGGCACTTGAAAAATCATACCAGGAAGTATATGAGCTAACATGTGTGAAAGGATTCACCATGGCCATCAGGTAGTGTTGAGGTGCAGAGAACACACGTAACATTCAGTATGGTGGTCAGGAATGAAAGAAGCTATGAGTGACAGTTAACCTCCTTTTGTCTCGAAAGAGTTCACCATATTCACAACAACCTTCCAGTTTGAATGAGTCACAAATAGCTTTTATATTCTCATCAACAAATGGCGAGAGATAGAGATGAGAATGGAGACGGAGACGGATAAACAGCAATAGGATCCTTTGCCAGTTTAATCAAGCCATTCGGTTAATTGCCTACAGACACAATGATAGCCAGGAGATAAGAAAATCCCAACATAATGATGCTGCCGAGACAGGTGAGGACCACTATACCTGTTCCACCTCAAGCCATGTTCAAGTCATCCTGTAGAACTTCAGTGCAATTATGGCAAAAGCAAAACTAAGAAGGGATATTACTCCAATCAGTGACACAGTTCAAACTAAAAGGGCACTCATACCTCCGCCATGTAGAGCGCATACCTCCGCCACGTAATGCCTGATCCACGAGAACATATCGGTCCCAATACATTTTTGAAATATCATGCTATACAGTACTATATCGTTTTTAGCCCCATCTCTCAATGGTGAAGAATCCCTTTAAGAATTAAATAATTCTTGTATCCAGATCCGAGTTTGGATAATCATCAAAATTGAATCAATTCGTCGTGTCCACACACTCAATCTGTACACGGTTTCGTCCAAGTCAGTCCACAATTTTTTTCAGATATCGTGCTATATTTCAGTTTAGCACAATATCTCAATGCTGAAGAATCACTTTTTAAAATTCTCGTCGTCAAATCTGGATCCGAATCTTCACCAAAATCTAATCAGTTCGTCCGTGTCACACACCAAACCTGTCCACAAAATTTCATCCGGATTCGTCCAAACTTTTTGAGATATCCTGTACACAAACAAACAGACAGACAAACAGACAAGCCGGTAGGCGGCGATGGGTCGCCGAGCATGGAAACTATAAGATATAGAGCAAAGTAGATGTCACATATCGGATAGGGAATCACCTTAAGATTATGCATATCAAATCTCATCCAGTTCCATCTACTGATAACTACTCGGTATCCATTTGAATGAAAAGTACCGAAAATGCGGTTTGAAATCGGAAATCCCCAAAGTTCGAGGGGGTGCTGTGGGTGAACAAAGATCTAAATCGAAAATCCGGCTCGATCGTTTGTGCACAATGTATTCCAGATTGGTGTGAATTTTCATGACCATCCGACCATAACCCGAGGAGGAGTAGCATTTGGCGCGAAGGCACCTCTCGCTCTCGCATATTATCGGTTTTGCACCAATTGACCTTTGACCCCTGACCTAAGCGAAATCGGTCAATATGTCCTGAGGCAAAGTTGTAGTACTCATTGAGTACCATGAACCTGCAAAGTTTCATTTGTATCGATGCACTTACCTGGTCGCTCGGGGGCCTTCAATTTTCGTGCATACCCTAATTGTAGGGGGCGCTGCGGGAAAAACTATTCCATATATCACAAAAACCGGAATATATTTGATAGAGCATCACCTGTAGATCATTCTTACCAAATTTCATAACCCTACGTGGGATAATGGCTTTCGGAATTGATGTCGCGTGATCGTTACCGATTTTGAAGGTTTTTCGGTTGTTTCTAGGGAACCAAAGCGTCCCTAGCAACCATCACAATTTCCAAAGCACAAGGTCATAAGATGTACCTACCACCCGAGTTTGGTCAAAATCCGCCCACGTTTACTACCAATTATGCTGATGACAAACGAACAAACATCCAAACAAACAGACAGAATTACTGACAATAAGGGTCACCTATTTCGGCGACTCAACAATACGGGGTGAAAACATAACCTTCACCTTCAGTGGCGGACGTAACAACAACCTTATATTGGAATCTTGTAACACCATTAATAGAAAGCTCACTGATAGTATATGCTGGGGGTCTGTCACTCTTTCTGGCAATTTGAAACCTAATATAATGATACTACCTCAAAGCAAATGTTATGATGATCTGCATGCCACCTGTGCTCTCTGCTGATGACACCTAACGAGCCAGAAACACATGTTTGCATATGATGATCTGACTGTGATATGACCCAAAAAATTTAGAGCAAAATGTTCTTGTACCTGTCACTGCTGTACAGCCTTTCCTAAATGGGGCTGTAGTAAAGAGAAGGATCTGCATTAACACCCTACATAAAGCTGAATCAGCTTAATTCTTTTAAATGTGTATTTGTCTCAGCTGCCTCTCCAGATCTTGCAAACAGAGGCAGATGAAGATTTTTTTTGGAGCCCTGGGTACAGAAAATATTTAGGCCCAAAATGAGGACTCGGTGTTATTTTCCCCCTAAAAGGTAAAAAAAAAGAGGACTCGATGTTATTTCCGCACTCTTCTCAGCCTATGTTGCTTTAGACTCAACTGCAAAAAATCTGGAGGAATTTCCATGTTTTATTGTCTTTTCCCCACCACCCCCCTGGAAAGAAATGCCATTTTAAGTTGTTCAATTATATGAATCAGCTTGCTATCCCTTGCCAAACCAGCGTTTCGTTGGAGTGCTTGAGTGATTAATCCACTTGGCAAGTGCTCTACAAGCTCATTGGCAATGGAACACACCCCAACACGTGCAGAAGTGTGTCCAGTTACCAAGTTTTCATTTTCTTAATTATTTTTGGACATGTAGCCGAGGCTCGTGGAAGAGCTAAAAGTTTCTTGTAAAGCATTCAAGTAAGCAGTCAAACTAAACTGTTGATAAGAATCAGCTGGCTTGGCAAGTAATAACAAGCTGATTGGTAATTGAACGCCCCTCAGCACACGTGTGATACTGAGGACCCTTTTTTTTGGTTCTGTCGCTTGTATAACGAAAAGAGTTAATTTCAGGTAATTTTCATCCTTTTCGCCTTTTGTTGATTTGAAAACCACTATGTTCCACTGTGTGCACGAGTTGGTCCATTTACTCATGAGGGTTTGTTTTGTGATAGTACAATAATTATGGTGTGCATTTGTTAAACAATATCGACATGTGTTAACATTTGGAATTATACAAATTTTTTTGTGATTATTGATGCATTTGTTTCCATGAAACGTAGTTATTATTCCCCTCGCTTTCTCTACTAACCTCACCCTCTAATTTTGTAATCGTCCGGAACAGTTAAACATCAGGGAAAACATTTTTTTTTAATTGATTCATTATGTGACGGTGCTTTCTTTCCTTGAGATGAAGCATTCTCTTTGCTCTGTTTTTTATCATCACTCACAATTTGATATGTTTTGGCGGCAAAGTGAGACCCCATCCTCGGGGACACCGTCTTGAAGGATTGTGAACCACGATTTGTAGTGTGGGGGCCCATGCAATTGCATGATTTGCATGGCCCTCGCGTTGCTTCTGCCCGGGAACCCACCTTGAGCTCGGGGATCCTGGGCACGGGTTCTGCACTCCCGTGTTAATCCACCACTGCTTGCAAAGACCACAGAATCGAATACTATGGGGCTGATATGTGGCCCTTGTCATGAGCATACATGCAGTAATAGCAGTTGTAGCATGTGGTTCCTGGTTCCGCAACAGTGAAGGTAACATTTATTCGAGATGTAGTACATTTATGGGCACGTGCACGCCTAGCTCACATTTCAGAACATGGAACGGAGTTCTCCCAGGGCTCGAAGTATACACCTTCATTTTGGTAAGGGGTTCACGATTCATGGACCAACCTGTGAAGTTTTCTTGTTACCTCCGCCACCGAAGGTGAGGAGGTTATGTTTTCACCCCTTTTTGTCTTTGTTTGTTGGTTTGTGTCGGATATCTCAAAAAGTTGCAGACAGATTTGGATGAAACTTAGTGGACAGATTGGGTGTGTGACAAGGAAGAATTGATTCAATTTTTGTGAAGATCCGAATCCGGATCCAGATCTGATAATTTTTAAATTGATTCTTCACCATTGAGAGATGGGGCCAAAAATGATATATAGCACGATATCTCAAAAATTTGCGGACAGATTCGTATGAAACTTGGTAGACAAGTTAGATATGGGGCAAGGACGAATTGATTTGATTTTGGTGAAGATCCGACTCCACATCGTGATAGGAGAATTATTTAATTCTTAAAGTGATTCTTCACCATTAAGAGATGGGACCAAAACCGATTATATTACTGTATAGCATGATATTTCAACAAGGACAAATGTGTCCAAGAGCCACGTCCTTAAGGTTTTGTCTTCACCAGAAGAAGAAGAACAAGAAGAAGAAGAAGAAAAACAACGCGGAGCTCTCTTAGAGCCAGCGTCTCGCATAAAATTTTAATGGGAATGATATGTTCTCGTGGATCAGACATTGCGTGGCTGAGGTATGCGCTCTATCGAGTGCCCTTCTAGTTATCAAAGTTTTGTTCCAAGCTCTCTTTTCAAAATCATCACTGAGCTCCAGACTCCACAGATGCCAACCCTCCCGATTTCATCGGGAGGCTTCCGAAAATTCACCCAAACTCCCGCCCTTACAATCACTATCCTTATCCTCCCGAAATTTTGATATTTTTGCACTGTTCACTAATCAGAATGTACTAGTATGAGAATTGAATGAAAAGCATCGTCTGCTACCTATAGCATGTGGTAACTCCATAACGTTCGCTGCTACCAAATTGTACGTAAAAAATTGCAAATTCAAATGAGGAGCAGCGAAACATTGGGTCTGGATCTCGCTTATGCGATCATGCACTGAGATTTAGTGCATGCGGTATGTGTGCAATACAGTGCATGCGGTATGTATGCACAGTGTATATGCATGCGATACGCTCACTGCATGCAGCTGGGCCCCGTACCAGCCCGGCGGTCGCGACCACCGTGCGGTGTTTAACAGCCGCTAGAGTTCTACGAGTCGCGCTGCAGCTGTGGAACATCGACTTCGAAGTTACCGATGCTTCAAGCCCTCGATGTTGATTACGAAATGGCAGAAAAGAAGCTTACGAAGACCAAGAAATGGTCTCAGAAGTACAAGACCGAATACAGTCTCCAATACCCGTGTATTCGAAAGTCTGAAAGAGGAATTCATCATGCGTATTGTACAGTATGCAGCGTTGATATTTCAGTTGAGCACGGAGGTCGCGATGATATTCGGAAGCACGTTGGAAGCAAACGGCACACAGACATTGCAAAGGAGAGATCTTCGAGCACGAGTACCGGTACACTTCTGAATTATTTCACCAAACAAGGGACAAGCGAGGAAGAGGATGTTACCCGAGTGGAACTTCTCTTTAGTGGATTTATTGTGGAACATAACTTGCCCATATCAGTCTCAGATCATGCTGGACCTCTATTTCAAAAGATGTTTCCAGATTCAAAAGTTGCTTCAAAGTATGGATGTGCAAGAACAAAAACTTCAGCAATAATTGGTGAGTTGTCAAATGTTACTGCTTCATCTCTTGCCGATATTGCTAGACTAGCTACAGACGGTAGCAATGACAGTGGTGAGGCCCAGCTATATCCTGTCCTGATTTCGTACTATGACAACAGTGCTGGGATTGTGAAGCAAGGTTTGCTAAGTTTGCCTGCGTGCAAACAAGATTCCACTGGAGAAAACATTTTCAAACTGCTTGATCATGAGTTCAGTGACAGGAAAATTCCGTGGGGAAATTGTGTTTCCTTTTGTGCTGATAATGCCTCTGTGTCATGGTGGGCAAGCACAAAGGAGTCGCTGCTTATATCCACAAACAAAATCCAGAGTGCTAAATCATGGGATGCCCTTGCCATATGATGCACAATACGGCCAAGAAGGCGGCTCAGGCCTTACCCATTGAATTAGATGACTTTCTCATCGATATTAACTACTACTTGGACAAAAGTAGTAAACGCGTCAAAGGAGTGAAAGCACTGCAAGAACTCTGTGATGCCCCGACACACAAGATTCTGAAGCATGTCGCAACAAGGTGGCTGTCCCTTGGTCAGTGCCTAGACAGGCTGATTGAACAGTGGGAGCCACTTCGCCTCTTCTTCAAAGAAGAAGTACGAAGAAAAATGCAACCAACTGTAGCCAAGACTCTAACAACGAGCAAGAAGGACGGCACTGTATCTACTGCCAGTACTGGCACTGCAGGATCAAGCACTAGTGGAGCAGCATTCACCACTACCACTGCAGTATCTGCTGCGAAGAAGACAGCAGGGACAGCACCAAAACCAATGCTGAGAGCAGGTAGCATCACCGGCCCTTCATCACGTTCATCTACAAAGCAGATCCCTTCAGAGTCGAGAAAGACTGTGATAGTCCCATCTACAGGCAAAGAAGGACCCAAGTTAAGTTCTGCTTTTGCCAAATCACTTGATAGAAGCTCAGCAAAACCTTCGAATCAGAGGTCTTCTTCCTTGGCTGCACCTACCTCAAGCTCTCTCCTCAAACGTAAAATTGGATCTGGTACTACGAGTCTGACCTCTTCTGCTGGCAGTAAACGCAAGTGTGATCGCCCTGCGGCTAAGTGTACTACGAGTTCTACAACTAAAAGCGCATCTTCCTCAAACACTGTGCAGGAATCTAGAGAAAAACGTGTCAACAGGATGTTCTTGTCTCCACAAACAAAACTCTATTGTTTCTTCCTTCGATATGCTAACAAGCTTTTTGAGAAGGGGAATCTTCTGCTCCAAAGAGACGAACCCTGTATTCATCTCCTGCACGGAGAATTGAATGGTCTTCTGAAAGATATCTTCGTACGGTTTTTGAAACCATCGGTGTCATCGGTTGCTCTGGTAAATGTACCCTTCTCTGACAGAAATCATCAGAAGAATGATGAGGACCTCATGATTGGGAACGATGCCAAACTGTATATAAGGGAACAAAGGAGTCTCAAGAAATCCACCTTCACTCTGAGTGAGTCAGACATCCAAGGTTTCTTCAGTGCAGTTCGCTCATATTATGTGAAAGCCTGCAATTACATCTTCAAAACCTGGCCGCTAGATGATGAATTAGCCAAGCATGCTCAGGTGCTGGATGTTAAGCTACACCAAGAAGTGGGGTTTGACTGTGTGGAGTTTTTCATCAAGAAATTCCCCTGTCTGTTCAGTGGCGGTGATAGTGACATAGACAGTCTTGAGAGTGAATTCGCTCACTACCAGGCAGACGCCTCCATAGCTACAATTGCTACTGAGACAGTGAGAGTGGATGAGCAGTGGCATCGGATTTCACAGCTCACAGATCCCTGCACTGGTGCCAAGAAGTATCCTAATTTGAGCAAAGTGATGAAGGGAATCTTGGTCATTCCTCATTCGAACGCATCATGTGAGCGGGCACTCAGTCTTGTACGGAAGAATCATACTGAATTTCGTCCCAATTTGAGTGTCAAAACCCTGGAAGCTCTCTTAATTGAAAAACTAGCTCATAGCACCCCTTGCTACCAGAGAGAATACAGCAAAGACATAATCAGAAGGGCTAAAAGAGCCACACAGCTGTCACTCAGCAAAGCTGCCATGGAAAAAGCAAGCAGCAGTAGTACCAGCCAGTAAGGTAAGAAAAATATTGCTTCTTTTGTGCTTTTTGTTAATCTTTGATTGTCCCCTAACTTACTAATATTAACATACATGTAACATTAAAAAGTGCACAATTTTCCCCTTTTTTTGTTCAAAAAGTGGGAATTCTTAACATGTTAAATGCTCCAAAATAGGGCTCAGAGGGCACTAGAGAGCGTCTAGAACCCCAGAGCTTCCAGGGCCCTAAGGCGGGCCCTGGACCCCGCCGCAAGGATCGAGCACTCCGCACTCGAGATGTGCGCTTAGCGCACATTATTTGGTGTCGGTTGCAAATCCTCCCTAATTCTGATTTCCAAAAGTTGGCATCTCTGCAGACAGTTTCCACATGTAGTTTATTTGTAATGATATTCTCAGGGATGGTTTTTATGATATCCGTGAGGTTCTTTGATCTTTATCGTTCCTGTTGTTGCAATTATTACTAGTACATTTTTGGTGCTCTTCAGACTCCAAGTTCTTTTGACTTCATTTTTGAGATCCTGGTATTTGTTCGTCTTCTTGATTTCTGTGTTTTTAGGCCAAAATTGATGCGTACTGACCCCTCAATTCGCAATGCCATCTTTTCCAATGCTTTGTTTTCTATGTTCACGCTCGATGAGATCATCAGATCATAGGTGAGCATTATGTTTTTGTCTTCAATGATTGATTTTGATTCGTGTTTCCATGAATTTTCTGGAACTGTGATATTGAAATTTCTGCAGATGTGCCAGTGCAGGCTTCAATCCAATCTAATCTTCACTATTTTTTTTTTTTTTAAGAACGGGCCCACCTTTGCCGATAAGACATCAGTGTGAGAGCCGCTACCATTTGCAGGACTCCAAAATGGCTGCTATTAGGCCGCGTCTCCATGTACTTTTTTTCTCACTGTGGTTACTGTGCTGCAAGCATAATTGTTTGCATTCTGCCATCGACTGATGTAGTGATGCTACTTTTACACTTCAGATTGGAACACTCATTTGAAACCATTCGTCCAATTTGATAGCATTTATGGCGGATTATTATGGGGTTTTTTTCACATTGTGTATTATTGGCTGCATATCAGGAGCTGCACTTTCAGCCACTAAGGCCGCCAGTGGCTCGCGGGCCACAAAATGAAGAACAGGGTGCCAGTGGATTATTCTACATATCTTCTTGTGTCTCTGTGTGTACAGCTGTTCTGACATGAGGTTTTTTTTTTGTTTTAACATCCCGAGAGGAGGTGACTCGTGCTTTCTGTTTCTATCTTGCACAGCATACGTGTGTTTGTGTGTGGTTTGGTTGTATGTTGTGTGCATGTGTTTTTTTCCCCCCCTTGTCTGTGTTTTTTTTTCTTTTGTACTTTCTTTGCTGCTGTTCATGCTTTTTTCTCCAAGACTGGATGGCATTACCCACCAACAGGCAAGGAGTAATTCTTTAATAAATAAATTGCTTTTGGAATTTTTTTCCCATTGATCTCATTGATTTCTTTGGTCCATTTGGAGGGGTCCAACAATTTGATTTTACACAAAAACTTCAGATCGCTAAGTCAAAATGTTTTTGAGATCCAGTTCACTGAATTTCGACCTGACCTGGCCCACCAGCAATTGCTCAAAACCTCATAACATCTCTCATAACAGAGCTAGAAATGTGATTTCCAATGGAATTTTCAAGCTCTTGAAGAACCCAATGACATAATTCCTTCTATGGAAAACACTTGCATGTTGTTGTTCATCTTTCGGCTGCTCTCGTTAGGGGTCACCACAGCGGATCATCCATTATGATCCGCATACTGATTTGGCACAGGTTTTACGCCGAATGCCCTTCCTGACGCAACCCTGGTCGCCTCTTACGACACAGGGATAAGGATTGGGTTTCGCCATGATTCCAGGCTGCCCTACACCCTCTCATAGCACGGCCGAGCGCAGAGCTCCCGCCCTCAAGCGATCCTCCAACCCAAGCCTCCGAGTAGCCGGATTACAGGCGCACGCCACTACGCCCGGTATGGAAAACACTTGCATGTGAGTAATAAAAAAGATCCCTCTTTTTAGGACATTTAATCTTACCTTCCCCAAAAATATGGATACATTGAAAATTTTGAAAGAAACATGACTGTGTAACCCAAAGTTTCCAGACAGGTTTCTCTGAAAATTTCACAATGAGCACTGAAATAGGTCTGAGCTAGTTTCACTTGTGCTAGTTTCACTATTTCACTGAAATAGGTCTGAGCTAGTTTCACTTGTGCTAGTTTCACTATTTCACTGAAATAGGTCTGAGCTAGTTTCACTTGTGCTAGTTTCACTATTTCACTGAAATAGGTCTGATCTAGTTTCACTACAACTGGGTGCTTCCCTTCAGCTCTTCTGGTCAATCAGCCAAACACCTACTGTCAATGTCAATATAATATTTCAGGTCTGAAAAGGAACAATTTGCCAATGGTTTAGTCCAAAATTAACCATGGGATGGTGTTTAGGCCTTCGTACCTTATTGTCTTATCAATTAAATTACTTATTTGGACATTCCTTCAGTGCCTTAGTTGCTCTCTGTACTTCCTTTAAAAACCTGTACGTTCAACCAGCTTCATTGGTTTGGTTCAATAAAATATTGGTTAAATAAGGACAATTTGGGTAGAACAAGTTCACTTCTTCATTCTGGGGTTCAACATTCAAGATATATGCCAGCTACCAATGATCATCGTGGACGGCTGATACGCCACATATCCCTTAATTTTATGATCCCGTAATTTCGTTGTCTTCAAAAGTCACTAATTCTTGCCTCATTGTTGGAGAAGAGGAAAAAATCCTTTACTTCCAGGTGAACCAAGAACTGGACAGAAGAAATGTTTTTGCTTATGAGTAATATTTTTTTGCTTTTTCCAGTTGTGGCTCAAGGACAGCAGCTTCTTGATGGTAGTGTCAGTGCTATAAACACCAGTGAATGCAAGGAATCGTTTTTGATGCAATATCAAACAGCTGATGAGGAATACAATGAAGAACTAGTCTTGCCCAGAGAGGCTACTATTGGTCTGCACCAGTGGACAAGTATAATGATGGATGAAATCAACCTAAATGTAAGCTTCTTGCTTTCCGCAGTGGTTAACATGCCTCAGTCAGTGTCTTGTTGGTTTCGTCTGCTGTCGAGGAGTGATTATTTGTTCATAATAACATTGATTGGTTCATTGTTGCACCTCCTTTTCCTGCCCATCACTATCTACACCTCCTGTCATTATCACCAACCACCCCCTCCCTGCCAGAGCAAGTTCCTCCCGTCCATGTCAATGGGTCGGGTCTGTTCCTCAACCTGCAGTGGGTCCATATCCCCTCCCTCCATCACTTGTCATCCATGCCACTGGGTCTCCGATGCCATGCCATGTTGCAAGCCCCAGTTCTGCCGCCTAATCTCTCCCCGTGCCCTCATGATGACCTCCTCACTCTCCCTCTGTCCACCTCCCAGTGACTCAACTTCCATTCTTTTCAAATCTTCTTCCGCTTATTCTCTGGCTTTGTCTGTTATCTCTTTTATTGGTTTTCTATCTATCGTCGACACAATCCTGTGAAGTTTATATAATGGGGCCACGTCTAATCTAGTGGCCAGTTTTGTTTTCCTCAACTGCCCCATTAATTGTTTTCCCCTATCTTTCATCCCCCAAAGCTTTTTGGCTAAACTGAATAAACCTGGCAATGAAGGATGATTTATTTCTCCTCTTTGCTCCAATTTTCCGTTCTTTGTAGTGTGTGTGTGTGTGTGTGTGTGTGTGTGTGTGTGTGTGTGTGTGTGTGTGTGTGTGTGTGTGTGTGTGTGTGTGTGTGTGTGTGTGTGTTTGACATTGTTCCGGTGACAGGTTGAGCAGTGTATTAAATATTTTGAGGTACGTTTCCACTGATGGGTTAATTTGAAGTAAGTGTAAGGTTCGAGCATGTACGTCTGTGTGAACGCGTTAGTTTATCAAAAGTCTAGAGGAGTTGATCTATCTCGGACCATGGCCTGGTCGTACGGAATAGCTCTATGTGATCAAGGCCCATGCAGCTGGTCTGATGTAACTCGGTATTAGAGGACGTGACTCGTTATCCAAGGACAAGACTTTTTACTTGTAATCCGAGAGTGCTGTCTGCAGAAACTTTCATGGCAACAGTAATCACATGAACACCACCATGCCTTGTGGTGACTGCAACTAGTTTTTCTCATTTCCATTTGGCCCATATTAATCATTCCTATGGGAATGCCAAAACTTGATGCAGATGAACATTGTTCAGAATTGATATGGACACGTTACTATGGATTATATATCTGTGAGAACACAGCTTAAGTGGCATATTCCCCAAACCCATGTCGTTTACATGCGATAGATTTGCAGCCGAACAATGCAAGGTCTGTCGTGGTTTACAATTGGTTTTATGGTGCTCCATTCGATCCATCCATGGAACTTGGAAAGGAGAAATCTTATTTTTACATATCCAGAACATTTTTCTTTCTTTGTGTCAATGATATTCATCATTTGACTTCAATGTTTTTTCTTTATAGATAATTAATAAATGTATTGAAGGGTATTAATTTAATTGTCCTTGTTTTTGCAGAAAATCCCTGCAGGAGAATGTTCACATGTTCTGATGCCAAAAGCTTAGACATGACAAACTACAGAGAGTCCTCATGTTCATCAGCTACAGCACAAAACAATACCAAGGATGGCAACTTGAAACCCACAGAGCACAACTCAACAAAAGCAGCAAAACATTGGTCCCTGTTGGAAGATGACAACAGGACAACATCTGAAGATGTAGACAAGATGGTTATTGCATTTAAAAATGAAAATGGCCAAGACATTGCATTAACTGAACCCGACAGGAATGCTGCAGGTTTTTCACTGACAGCCAAACAAAATTACCTCCCTGCTTGTGAAGCAAACGGTGAGAGCAGCAGCAACCACGAGAAAGCTGAAATTTGTCAACCAGTATCATCACCAACTTCATGCGCTACATCAAATACTGAGGTTGACAGCAACAGTGGCAATGGAAATGGTGAGCAGCAGGGTAGTATTCCAGCAAAAAGCACAACCTCATCCATGTTGTTGTCAACTGAAGGTTGCTTCAAATATGGCAATAACTTCAATATTTGCAGAAAAGATACCTGTGGAATGTTGAGCTCTTTTGAGCTGGACTGTAGAGCCAGAAAGTTGTCTCTATCAGAAAGCTTCTTGCTTGTGCCATTCACAAAAATCATGTCCTCCCATAGCGACTCAATAATCCACGATAAGGGTGGGATGGCCAATGTGAACGCACAATTGCAAGAATGCAGGACAGGAATGAACCAGAGTACCACCAGGGGGAGTCCAGATCTCAACCTCATTCAGACTGTACGATGTACAACGCGAGATATTGGAACACTCACATCGCCATCCCGGTGGATTGCAACCTATGAAAAGCTTGGGCACAGTGACGCCGGCGTGCAAGCAAATCTGAGTGCACCTTGCCGATCAGTGGGCACAAATCCAAAGACGCCATTCCGCAATCGTCGCTCTACGGTGCATGTGTTCCCTGAGGTGAGTTTGGAGTTTGGGGTTCTGCAAGAGCAAGAAAAGTCACCGGTGCGTGAAGTGAAATGGGATGACAAAGGTATGACCTGGGAAGTATATGGAGCCTCAATGGATGCTGAGGTTTTGGGACTGGCTATCCAGAAACACTTGGAAAACCAGATAGAGCAACACATAAAAGAACTGAAATCACCAGGCATGGGAGCGCTTGATGTTACTGCAGTCACTGCCCAGGCGAAGCGACGGCAGTCAGGGGTGTTTCGAGCACTGTTTCAGAACATTCGTCAACCCAAATGTTTTGGGTGCACCAACCCCACAATGGCTGAATGAGGCTCTTTCACTGTCACTTCTTGTTGGTTTTAGTTTACGTATGGTGTAGTTTCTGTGTTTTTTAACATCAATTATTCCGAGCACAGACCAAACAGTGTTAGTTCTTTTTCATGATCACGCTCACACCTTCAGTCGAGCTTATAGCAGAATATTTTAAATATCACGTGAAACGCTTGTTAAAGGTTCATCAAGCTCGATAGATAGTGCTATTATTCTCTTTATAGTATGTACCGTACGTGCCACAGTATTCAAACTTTTAAAGTCTAAAGTGTTTATATTAGGGCAGATGTATGTGTTTTAGGTTTCAAATGGATCTTTACTCAAGTGGTGCTGAGGTTAAAATCCATATTGATCTATAAAAACGGTCTACCTATATTTTTAAAGTTGTTAATTTCAGAAAAATCTGCAGGTTATTGAGTTTGTGTAAAACTGTGTAATTGTTCCACTGGAAACATGATTGGGGGCGTAAGCTGGGTTGAGATCATTGTCATAACACGGATAAATTACATCATGTAATTAATGTGAAATTATCTTCCTGCAATTCACTTAATGATATATTACTGCCTACATGAGAACTTCATCAGTGAAAAATGCCAAAATGATTCGTCTCCCGTTTCCTCTCCCACTGTGTCGAGGGTGCGAGTTTCATGTTGACACTGATTATGGCACTGCGCGTGAGCAACGCCGAGAGCAACGTATTTGCCATTAATTGTGATGTCCATTTCTGTTCCAATTTATCTCATGCTATAAAGTACATGGTAAAATTTACAACTTTGACAGTTTCTTGTTTTAAATATTTTTGGGATCCATTTTTAGCTCACCTGGATTTTAGTCATATGAGCTTATGCGATCGAGTAGTGTCCGTAGGTGAATGAGTCAGTGAGTGAGTCGGTCAGTCAGTCCGTAACCACTTCAGTCATTTTCGCTTGAACCAAACTTGCAATTTTGATTAAACTTGGCCACAAGCTTCATATCTGATGCCGAACAAATGCGTATTGACCGCATCAAAATCTGCGCTCATGAAGAGTCTACAGGGGTTTTTTCGACCCCCCCCCCCAAAAAAAGGTATTTTCTCTCTCCTCAAAATCTACACACATTATTCCGATGAAACTTGACCACAACCATCATCACCTGTGATGTACTAAAGTTTGTTCACAGCATTATATAATATATATATATATATATATATATATATATATATATATATATAAATATATATATATGTTATGTATGTATATATAGTTATACTGTATATATAGATATATACATATATATATATATATATATATATATATATATATTTTTTTTTTTTTAAGTGATCTAAGGTTTATGGTGGAATTGCTACATTAATCACAGCCAAGAGAAAGACGTTAGATGAAATCATGAGAGTTTCACATGAATGACAAGAACATCAGTAAATAATGGAGAAATCAACGCACACTGTACATGGCTGGGATTTGATTCCAAGCTGTGGGTTGTGATGTGAGCATGAAACAGAAAATTTCAATGCGATTTCCAAGGGATCATCACTTAGTCATAAAAGTTCTGAAATAAAAGAAAATGATTGACAACAAAATAGTGGTGTGTGTGTGTGTGTGTGTGTGTATGTATTTTTTTTTCTTTTCTTTTAACCTATGCATGTTCAGCCATTATCCTTTTCATCGAACAGTCACCCTTAATTTATACATGAGGCCTTTAAAAGGTTATACAAATGAGATACCCATGATCGTAAGCCTGGAGTTGGCTTAGCGGTTAGGGGTGGTGGCTTGGGATCCTCGGGTCCTGAGTTTGATCCCTGTTTGGCACTGAATTAACACCAGAGGGTTGACTCAGCCTGTCATCCTTCCGAGATCGGCAAAATGAGCACCAGTGCACTGATAATAGGGGCACTGCATCAGTGGCATAGCCACGCCCCTTGCCAACGATGCAACCAACAGCCAAAAAGGCTGTGCACGAAGGGAACCCATGATAGTTCAATGAATACCAACTTTAAAAAACAAAATAGATATAAACATAAATACTTGGGAGGTAAATATTTTTTCTTAGTAATTACTCATACTTGTGGATTGAAAAGTATATTTTGTTAACTTGATATTTCATGGACCATTCTCATCTGTGGATACATCTTCCATAGAACCTTTTGATTGCTCCTCGTATGTTAAGCCGCCAACATGTTGATCAACCCTCATATCATCCATGTATATCAGAAAACTTTCCACGACCATCATGCCTCGTGTCTGGGACAATGAAGGGAACAGTCAAATAATCCTTGAAAAATCACACAAAGAATCCTCTAACAACTTGTAAGTAACCTGAAAGACTATCTTAGCAGTACAATAGTGGTGAGATTTAGCTACTTGCTTCAAGGCATTGACATCCTATTTGCAAAGGGACACTATTTTCCATATGCATGCATTGGAAGGACATAAAATAAAAGTCAGATTTCTTATTTGCTGTGGATAAGATGTTGAAAGCAAGGCAATAAAGTATATACCATCATAAAGTGAATGAAGAGTAGAAGTAATATCGATTGAAGGCAACTGTCCATATCCTCATCTGTTCAAGTTATTCCAAATTCCAAAAGCTTGACCATGGAAGGGCCTCATTGAAATGTGATCTAAACTGGATTTATGAAGGCAAATGTTGGTTGGTTTAAACTTTAAACCATTAAAAAAAATAATCACTGTCAGACATGATGGTGTGGTGAGACTTGAGCATGAGGGGTGTAGGATGAGCAGAGTAAGAGGGGTATTAGGAACCATGGCCTTTAATGCAAAGACAGAGTTAAGGTAATCAACCTTAGCATGAGCAGTATTCATTGTCATCCATTCATCATGAAGAGCGAAGCAACTGATGAGCATGTGATGCAGACAGACTTAACGAACTGCCGCAACATTTTTATTGCTGGTGAAAGACCTGCAAGTTCAGACCTCAGGTTGGTTTTATGTTGAATTCTGACATGTCTGATGACAGAAACACAATGGTGATGAGCTTTGCTGAGAGAATGCAGGTTCCTATCAGTTTAGTTGGCTTTCAAATCGGAAAAGGCAAGTTGCTTATTGGCAATTTCTTCACCACATGAATTGCTCTACCTGTTATGATATTTGAGCAAGATAGCTGGAGACATGCAAATGTATGAACTGATGGAGGAGAGGGTAGTTTGTTGAGAAATTATTTCCTGGCACTATGTCTAGAGATGAATAGACAGTGGACCATCATTGGAAGAGTTGGTGGACTGCAGGCCAGACCAATCTGCCCAATGAATCTGCCACCCTTGGATTATAATGGAAGACCACCAGAGAAACATACTTTCAAGAGCTTTACATGTTCATAACTCTTCCCCACAGCCACTGCCCACCACCTCCCCCCGCCCCCCCCCAACCCCAATTCCTTTGAGGATCTCTATCTTTGTGTCTGTAACAACCTCTGCTTTGTGTGTGTGGTCTATCACCCTCCCATCTTTGATGCCTCCATAAATGAGTCTTTTTCTTCAAATATTAATGCTCTACTGTCCTATCACCCCAGTTTTCTCTTGCTAATCCAGGGAGCCTTCAATTGGCACTTTGGCAGTTGGCTGGGAGTCTGCCCCCAAACTGCAGTCTACGATATTGCATCTAAGATGTTTTGTGAGACAACTGTCCTTACCTCGTCTGTCCCTTCTCTTACTCGTATCTCTCCAAATGGCAGTTATTCTTTGTTTGATTTCATCATGTCAAACTAACCCTTCTGTCTGTCCTGCTTCTCTTGGCTCTTCTGATCACATCATTTTGAAAGGGTTTGGCTCTTTGCTGGTATTCTCAGAACCATGAAGGTGCTGAAGTGTTTGGCAGTTTGGCATGACTTGTCTGGTCTTAAATTTGCTCTCTCCCTCACAGACTGGTCCATTTTCTTATCTGCCCCTGGCATCAACAGTTCCTGGAATTCTTATCCCCATATACTGCTTTTATCTCCTCCAGAAACCCATCAACACCGAACAAGAACCCAACATCCAGTTTACCTGCATTTAAACCTCTCCAGTCTTTCACCATCCTAAGTCTGGCAGGATATGGTCAAGTCTGTCTCTGGTACACATTCACCTTTTCTCCCCTAACTCCAAAAAGATGAATCATGTTGGGGACTGTTTTTACTGAAAAGGCCAAAAGCTCTCACTCCTGCACCCACTCTTTCTCCTTCTAGTGTAGTAGATAGTAGAAAAGTCATGCAAATTATGATACAAGCATCAAATTTGGCATTTCTGTTCTGCAGGGCTTTCTGATCAAATCTGCCCGATTGGCCATTTGAAAATCCAAATTTTGAAAAATTTGAAAAAAAAAAAAAACTTCAAAAAATTTGAAGTCACAGCTGGCTGAAATTCTTGAAGCGCAAGTGAACATCCCAGACAGAGAACCAAGGGGAGATGCAGTCATCATTGATGGCTCAGCACTTATCAATGCGCAACCTCCACGCACTTCAAAGATATTTGATGACTATGCGAAAGAAGACATCATCCCAAAGGTGGAATCCTATGGTGCCAGGTACGAGAGGGTGGACGTAGTGTTTGATGTGTACAAGAAGTCAAGTCTGAAGTCCGAGGCAAGGTCGAAAAGGGTGCAAGGAATCAGAAGAAGAGTGACAGGAACCAGTAAGACTCCAAGTAACTGGAGAAGCTTTCTTCGAGATGACAGCAACAAGACTGAGCTGTTTCACTTCCTTGCGGAAAAGATGTGTGAAGCACAGACGACAAGCACAGTCATTGTCACAAAAGGAGAAGATGCCATTAGCAACACAAGGAAGTCACTGGACGCTGTGTCTCCATGTTGTCATGAAGAAGTTGACACTCGAATATTTGTACACACCAGGGATGCAACGACGGATGGTCGCAAGTCCATTATCATTAAGGCTAATGACACGGACGTACTAGTCATAGCAATATCTGTACTGCCATCCTTACAGGAACTAGGTCTTGAGAACATGTGGATTGCCTTTGGCCAAGGAGCCAAGGTGCGATGGATTCCAGTCCATGAGGTAGTTTCTGCAATAGGGCCTGAGAAAGCTAGAGGGATCCCATACTTCCATGCGTTCACTGGATGTGACGTCGTGTCTGCCTTCCACGGTAAAGGGAAGAAAACTGCATGGCAGACTTGGAACGTCTTTGATGATGTTTCTGAAACATTCACCAATCTCAGCCAGCATCCAACATTGATTCATGATCTTGACTTTTTAAAAAAAAAAAAAATTTCAAAATTTGGATTTTCAAATGGCCAATCAGGCAGATTTGATTAGAATCCCCTGGAGAACAAATGTGCCAAATTTGATGCTTGTATCATCATTTGCACGATTCCTCTGAAAAATTGCTGTTATCTGACCCACTATTCACAGTTGGCTCTTTGCAGCATGTGGATTTCTCTAACATTAAGTTTGGAGGTTACTCATCAACCTCAACACCTCTGCAAATGACTCCAACAGCATTGGCACTGTCATCCTCAAGAACTGCACTTCGGGTCTATCCTATCTTCTTTCTTCACTCTTCTCCAGGTCTTTCTCAGATTGTCTCCTGCCTCCATTTTGCAAAGTTGCCAATGTCAACCCTATTCACAAGAAGTGATGCATGTCTGATCCCATTGTCTCAACTAGAGACTGGTCAGCCTTCTTCCTATCAAAAGCAAAGTGATATAATGTAATCATTGCTGCAGATCTCAAGCACTATCTCCTCTCCCTCCAACTCTTTTATCTCTGATCATCAAAATAGTTTCTTCCTGGCCATTTTGTTTCTTCTAATCCAACAAGGGGTAGATGCACCTGATCTCAAACAAGATGCCAGGACCATCTCTTGAGACATCTCTTTGACTTTTGATACAGTCTGGTACCCACCCTTACTTTCCAAGCTGTCTGCTGATCATGTTCAAGAGCCTCTCCTTAAATGGCTATCTGATTTGTACAGCAAACATAACCAACAGGTTATTCTTGATGATCTGTCTCATGATCTCCCTCTTGAGTCTGGTGTCTTATAAGGCAGCGTTTTAGGATCCCGTGTACTATTCTTAGTAACGTAATCTCTGTGTGCTTCAATAACCTCTTTCACCTCCCAGGAAAATCCTCTGGGCTATTTTGCTGTTGTTTCCACCCTGTGCAGAACAGCCACCACAGTTTTGAGAGACATGCTGCTACAGCAACCATCTCTTCAGATATGTAAAAATTAACTCGGTAATCACCTCCCAGGAACGTGTCTGTTCATTCAGGATCCCATGCTCTCACTCTGTCCCTCCACAAGGATCAGCTCTCGAACGTCCTCGCTTAGTTCTTTCGAACCGTCTGTTTCAAACATATCAGTTCAGCTAAACCTTCCTGTCTGTCTCAACCGGTTTGTTTGTTTTGTGGCGTTACCTGTTTTGGGGACACCACATCTCCTAATTTGTTCTCTGAAGCTGGCCAATGCCTCAATATTCTCTGCAGATCGAAATTCATTCTGAACCATTCAGAGCCCATTAATGTCTGGAAGGAATTCCTCCAAAGTACCACCAAATAAGGGTCTCCACTCTGGGTCTCATGCTTTCAACTATGGCCTCTTGCGTGAGTGGCATTCCCACAATGGAAGCAGTTGCTTCCCATATTACTCTCCTGTAGGCATTCAAGTCCAAGGCTTTCCATGTTATTGACATCTCTTCACAGGAAAGCCAACTCCCAGATCGGTGGACCCTCAGTTTTCTATCATTTCAATGACGGCCTCATTCCTTAACGTTCTTTCCTCCATCCTTCCCCGATCCTGTACAGGTGGTACTGTTCTTCTTGAAACGTGCCCCGAGTTACTCTCTTAAATTTCTCCACCATTTCTTCATCCCTGTATTATATAGGTTTTGTATAACCAACTTCTTGTACGTGTTTTGGCCTATGCTCTCCATTGTCACCTCCTGCCTTCCACAATGCCCATCCCTGCTCTCTTCTACTCTCACTGACCCCCTGATCTGCACTCCTTCCCTTTCTGCTACTCATTCATTCTTGTGTGATGTCTTTGTTTCCCTATTATCCTTTCATCCTCTGTCGGTCTGTGAACTGGCTGTGCTCTTTCGTGTAGCTCCTTCATGGACCTAGATAAGCCTGGTGTTGGCTTAACAGTTAAGGTGGCTGGCTTACGATCTTCGGGTCTTCATTTTGAGCCCCTGTTATGTCGTTTAAATAACAAGATGCGTTGACTCAGCCTGTCATCCTTCCACGATCAGCACAATGAATACCAGCTTACTGGTAACAGGGCTTACAGCATCAGCGGCACAGCCACGCTCCAAGAAAATGATGCAACCAGCAGCCACATGCGGCATACAAAACAACAACCCCATGAACCTAGATGTCTGTTGAATAAATAATTAATGAAAAATCGAGGAAAACAGGAACTTTTCAAGATCCCGTGTAACATTATTAACGTGTTCAGTTAAACAGTTATTCCAAGAGGACTCGTTCTCGCTCCTCCATGAGCCTCGACTTTGTACACAAAAAAAGGAGAAAATCAGCATATATGAGTTAAACCAATGAATTATTCCTTCCTCACATTCCCCAATACACACATGACGCAAAACACACACACACACACAAACACACACACACACACACACACACACACACACACACACACACACACACACACACACACACACACACACACACACACACACACAAACACATCAAGTACACGACAATGTACTTTGGCAAAAGTGCATCAAGTACACGACAATGCAAAAGAAGTTACAGTTTACCAAAACAACGATTGCATTGCTTCTTTGTCCACCTGGAGAACACAGATCGAGGTGAAAAGTTCAGATGGACATGCTTATGGAGCGTTCAGTTTTTTTCTCTCCAAACGATGTATTCACAATCATTCAAAAAGGGCAGTTGTTTTTTTTTTCTTTTCTTATTCTGTACATGTATAAGTTAGTACATAGAATTCATTGAAAAACAAAAAATGTTGGTGTTCCTTGGTCTATTGTGAGTATATGCCTTTCCAAGTACTTTTTGAATGTCCCTTGTTCAGAAAAGCCAATAGCCATTGTTTGCAGCTTTCACCAATCTCTGAACTCACACCGCATCTCACGTGTTTCTAGATAGCTGTCCGGATGTAAAAAATGAAAAAAGAAAGAAAGAAAAGAGTTCGTTTAATATGTTTCTCCCACTTATTGTCTTTTTGGAGATTTTGGGGTTTTTTGATCTGCTATCTCATTACTACCAGAGATATGATATTGTGGATGTGTTGTTACGGAACTCCCATTTTGGAGTCTCCTTTCCCTTTGTCATCCTCACCCCCCTGGATTTTTTTTTTTTGACATTATTAAAGATGACACACGTTCAAGAATTCCACAGCTAGAGGGACACATCCATCAAGCTGTTCCACTCCCATCCAAGTTTAATCTCTAATATGTATAACGTCATGCTGTTTCAGTGCGGTCGATCTTTCAGACATTCGGCCTTAAACGACGTGGTCAAACGTGCCCTTTATGGGGGCATCATCTGTCCTGGAACCCCTCGGCGTAAACCTTGGTGAAAACACCCGCTCGGATGGCTTGACCATCGTCCCATGCAAGAATGGCAAAAGCCGAACCTGGGATTGCACTTGTGTTGACACTTTTGCCAAATCACAGGTTTACAATACAGCTGGAGCAGCTTCCACCGATGTGGAAGTTCTGAAACGTAAT
>NC_140965.1:77755106-77795106 GCF_056783735.1 Eptatretus burgeri
GCACAAAATTTCATCCCAATCCGTCCACAAGTTTTTGAGATATCCTGTACACAGACGGGCAGAAAGTGGTGAAAACATAACCTCCTTCACCTTCGGTGGTGGAGGTAACAAACGCAGGAATTTGTAGTTTGTTCAGGATGTTGGTGATAACGCACCGGCTCTGCACAAATCCCGAGGAACCTTTAACGTGCCTGGTGTTGGCTTAGCGGTTAGGGTGGTGGCTTGTGATCCTGGGGTCCTGAGTTCGAGCCCCATTGGCCACTGAATTAACACCAGGGGGTTGACTCAGCCTGTCATCCTTCCAGTAATGAGCACCAGTATACACCAGGTTGGTGACATGTGCACCAGTATACTGGTAGTAGGGGCACTGCATCAGCGGCATAGCTGCGCCCCCAAACCAATGATGCAACCTGCAGCCAAAAAGGCAGCCCATGATGGGAACCTTTAACGTCTCTGGCGACGGATTCTCTGGCTAAATGTCCATCCAGCGGACGAAGGACGACATTGATTCCCCCCCTCACATGGGAAACACGACATTGACCGTTTATAACCGGGTTGCAAGACAGCACAGAGGTGAGTGCACATAGCACGAGGCTATTTGCCCATTCCCATTCATTTTGATACATGACCATCTCAGATTTCAAATTAATCAGGCCATGGTCTATTATTACTGTACAGTATTTGACCTGTACTGTATGTACTGTACTGTACTGTACTGAACTGCAGTATTATCTTTAAAGCTTTTTTGTTTTAAATGATCACACCTTGTTTGTTTACCCTGAGCACTCAAACCGAAAATTGTTTCACGTCTGTCTGTCTGTGTCTTATCTGTCTATGGTCGTAGTTCATGAACTGGTCATCATTTGCGTTACAGGGTCAAAATATTCAATTTTTCAGTTTTCTCTGTGTTGATTGACATCACCAAGCTACATGCACTTGTGTGAAAAAAAACTAGCAAAACCACTAATTAACGGCGAATATGGTATTTTTAATTATGAACTTTAATGGATAATGCATTACAAGGAAAACACATTTTCGCGTTTATCTCAAATTCACCCTTTCTGAGTAAATTGGATGTGGAACAGTTATCCTTTGGCCGTTTTGGACAATTCAAGTGCCAAGTTAATCCTGAGAATCTGCTAGATACATAACTATGTAAAGATATTTACTAGATCTCTTTTAGGGGTTTGTACATATTGGTCAGGGTTTGCTGAATAACAACGAGTTGAATAATCAATTTTGCATCATGCAACAGCAAATCCCAAGTGTTACTCACCTAAAATATAACAAAATAGATTAGATTAAAGCTTATTGATTGAAATAAATTCAGTTTATTCTAAATTTGACTCACCACATCCGCCGCCTCTGCCACATACGTCGCCTCCACCTGTTTACTCCACCCCTGACTTGTATCACTTATTTGCCTGTTACACAAAAACTATTGCATATTTTTTATTTCTGTTTTTTCCACATTAAACTAGATAAAATTACCTTTCTTCTCATACTAAGATATCTAGATATCTGTGATTTTTCTGGTCTGTAGTCAAAGTGGAAAGTGGATATTTTGAAAAACATGTAACAACTCCGCCTTTTTAGGGTGACCAGTTCATGAACTACGACTCTATAACCGTCAGTTTATGATCGAGGAACAACTAAATTTAAATTGAATGTTATATCTTGAATAATAATTGGAAAAAAAGCCTTTAGTTTAGCAGCACGTATATACTTTAGCTCTGAATTCGTGCTGATTGCACATGCACAGAGAGGAGTGATAATTTTTTTTTGATTCTGGAATGATTTTCAATTAAGTTTGACAGCCAGACAAACAGGAAACTTGCTGTTTTTGAGGATGTCATCGAGGGACACAAACAACAGGCATGAATAAATAATGTAACATGTTATAAAGTAAGGTGGTGTAAAAGACGATGCATCAGCAGCAGTAAACTTCCGGAATTTATTTATACAACCCTTAAAAATCCCTATTTTATTTCGATCAAATTATATGGTTGAACACTGGAGAACACAAATCACCTTTTTTCACACTTTCAAACCCCTTCCATTTATCAGTCCAGTATTTGGCCAAAATATTACAGCATTTTACATCAGGTGTTCGTTGAACTCTCGAGTTACCTCCTCCACCGAAGGTGGATGGAGGTTATGTTTTCACCCCTTGAATCGGCTTCTTCATGTCACCTACCCAACTCATCCACCAATTTTTATGCGAATCTTCCATAACTTTTTGAGATAATGTGCTGTATATCGTTTTTGGCCCGACCTCTTAATGGTGAAGATCGAATTGATCTCTTAAAAAAAATTCCAGTATCCGGATAATCAATTCGTCCTTATCACCCACCCACCCAACCTGATTTTGCAGTCGTTTGTTATTTATTATTACACACTATTCATTCATTACCCTCGCCGAAGGAGAGGGTATTGCATTTGGATTCGTTTGTCTGTTTTTTACTTGCAAAATCAAACATTTTTCAAGTATATTGGTTATAGTCGATTTTGTTATTCTGTCTGTTTGTTTGTCTGTCTGTTCGTTAGTCTGTCTGTCGCCTACAGGTCGCAATTTTAAACCAATCTTCACGAAACTTCACCACATGGTAAAGTTCGTCATGAAGAATCCTATTGTTTTTGAGGTCAAATGGTCAACATAGGCCAAGGTCAACAACAAAGGTGGTATTTCTAAAATCCTCAATTTTCATCCGATTAATTTGAAATTTGAAGAGGATTTATATTTCAGGCCAATGAATTCAACCAGCCAATTATTTTTGAGGTCAACATCGACCAAAATGTCAACAGACGCCAAATGTCGACAACTTAGGTGAGATTTCTAAAATCCTCAATTTGCATTTGATTGACTTGAAATTTGAAGAGGATTTTCATATCAGGTGACTGAATTGAACCACCAATTATTTTTGAGATCAACATAGGCCAAAAGGACAACATGGTCCGAATTTCTACCATTGTCAGTTTTCATCTGATTGACTTGAAATTTGAAGAGGAGTTGCATATTTGGTCATTGAATTCAACCACCAATTGTTTTTGAGGTCAAATTTGTTTTATGGATTTGGCAAGTATCGTCCCTTACACGATGACAACTTCTTGTTAGGTTGTTTGTCTGTCTGTTTGTTTGTCCGCACAGAACTTTAGTGGTTTTCTCCGCAACAGTTTGTTGGATTGAGACAAAATGTTCTCGATTGGAGCGAATACTCATGCAGAATTTTTTATTGATAATTTTGATGTCATCGATCGCGTGGTGTGGCAGCCATGTTGAATTTACCCGAAAACAGATAAAAAATCTTCTTCTCCAGAACGGTTGGACAGATCGAGGGGAAACTTCACACAAATGTTGCCCAAACCTTGGGGATACCAGGGTATTCACGAATAATTGATAAGTTACATGGTCTGGCAGCCATATTAGATTGAGCAAAAACCTTTGAAAAAATTATTTCTCTTGAACCGCTTAATCAATTGACATGAAACTTTACAATTTTGATATAGTAGTGATGGGGAATACATCTATCTATAATTCCAGCAATCTGTGTGTGTGTGTGTGTGTGTGTGTGTCTCTGTCTGTCTGCGACCGCCGTTTCTCGACGACCGCCGGTCCGATCGGATTGAAACTTGCCAGGAATATTGCCGGGGCCCCGCAGATGTGCCTTTTCGAGGTTTGATATCGATCGGACAAGCGGTTCCCAAGTTACGGCCATTTATGTCGGCCAATGACAAGACACGGTGCTATGACGTCATGAATGACGTCACAATTCTTCTTCTCTTTTTTTGCACGTACGGCCACGCACGTACGGTCCCGCATGTATGGCTACGTACGTACCGGCATGCAGGTATGGGCCCGCACGTATGGCCATGTACGTACGGGCACGCACGTACGGGCCTGCACTAGTGTTTTAAATTTCAACTTGATCAGATGCATAATCTGGCAGCCAGGATTACTTTTTTTTTTTGATCTGCGTTCTTTTTGATTTTTTAATTCTTATTTATTTATTTATTTTGAATGAGGCTCACTTGGCTGCACTTGGATGGGTTTGAGGGTAGAGGAGTGGCATCTGAAACCCAAATCCAATCAAGGATCCTCCTGTTGACTTCATCTCTGCTTTTTGCTTGTTCGGGTTCCTTCTGATGACTTCAATGAAGGACTGCACCTCCAGTATTAGCTCGCCTGTTTGAAGAACAGAGAGCTATAGCGATACCCCTGGTGTTAGCGCGAGCGTCATCGTCAGCGTGAGCGTGAAAATGTTAAAGTTTTTGGTGCAAGTTATTTAGAAGCTTGCCATTCATTTAATATGTGTACTAGGATGCTGATATTTGGCATGGAGGTTCCTTTGGGGTATATTATTAACCTCCACCATTGAAGATGGATGGGGATTACTGTTTTCACCCTTGTCTGTTTGTTTGTTTGTGAACAGTATTACAGAAAAAACTCCTAGACGGATTTCGACGAAACTTGGTGGGGGGGGGGGGGGGTTAGGTATGGTCCAAGGATCATGCCATTAGATTTTGGACTTGGTCCAAAGTCCAATATGGCCGCTGTTGCGGCCATTTTGAAAAAACATTAGAATTTTTGTTTTTGCATTTCTACATGTTTTAAGTGATTTCCAACCAAAAAAAATAAAAAAATTTGCAACTTTTTTTCAAAAAAATTTCGATTTTATTTGAAAAATATTTGAATTTTTTTTTTTGCATTTCTACATGTTTTAAGTGATTTCCAACCCCCCCCCAAAAAAAAATTGTTAGAGAAAAAAAAAATGAAATTTTGCAACTTTTTTTTCAAAAAAATTTCGATTTTATTTTTTTGGCATTTCTACATGCGCGTCGATCTAGTTTAGTTTATTCAATCGTGGTTCAGTAGAGTCTGATCCGTTTTGACCTACAATGAATAGGATATGAGGTTCACTTAAGTGACCCAGCAGTATTGGCGGCGGAGGTTTTGCACTCTCCCGAGTGCTCCCCATCTAGTTGATGTAGTGAAGTTGAAATTAAAAAATAATTTCAAATGTTTTAAATTTTTGACCTGTTTTGAACTTAACTTTTTTGTAGCACATCAACGTTAACGTTTTTGGTGCAAGTTATTTAGAAGCTTGCCATTCATTTCATGTGTGTACTGGGATGCTGATATTTGGCATGGAGGTTCCTTTCAGGTATACTATTGGTGTAGTGAAGTTGAAATTAACAAATGATCTAAAAAATTTTTAGCCCATTCGAAGAACAAAGAGCTATAGCAATACCCCCGGCATGAGCGTCAGCGTGAGCATGAAAATGTTAAAGTTTTTGGTGCAAGTTATTTAGAAGCTTGCCATTCATTTAATACTATCGATACCCGTGCACATGCACGGGATAGCAGTACAACATAGCTGGTAGCAGACGACAGACCGTACACGGGGAATGACAAAAATACGCATTGTGCAAAATGCAAGTGGAACTATGGAACGCCAAGACTTCCCAAACATTGTCGGCATGTCCGCTAAGTGCCACAGCACCTTCATAGGGATCGTGTGACGGCGCGCCGAGTTTTTAGTGTGCAAGCTTGATATTATAATACAGATGTGTACTAGAATTTTTTTGGTGGGATTTTGGTGGGAGGTTTATATCATGATCTAGTTGTGTTTTCCTAAGAATGGGCGTGGTGCCCCCATTATGGGCGGAGCCACGCCCAAAAAACGTGTTTTTAGGGGGTAGCCGATTTCAATTTGCATCTTCTCCTAGGGGGTTTGTCGAATCTGACAGGGGTTTCAGTATTTGGTTAGCCCAATGGCACCTGCATAGCCCCACGTAGCTTGATTTTTCATTTTCGTCCCAAGGTCAAGGTCACAAGGTCACGAACTTAGAAAATTGCAGTTTTGACATAAAAATCCATCTTCTCCGAGGGGTTTGTCGAATCTGGCAGGGGTTTCGGTATTTGGTTAGCCCAATGGCACCTGCATAGCCCCACGTAGCTTGATTTTTCATTTTCGTCCCAAGGTCAAGGTCACAAGGTCACGAACTTAGAAAATTGCGAATTTTGACATAAAAATCATACGACCGCCCAAACTTTGAGAGCTTGGATGACAATATTTTTTATGCATAATCTTGAGGTCATTCCCCACCTAAAGTCTTGAAACCATTTTGCTCTATCTCAAACACATTGCCTGTGGCGCCCCCTTCAAGTTTGTTTTTACGCTGATTTCATCACAGTATGGATATATAATCCGAGGAGTGCGAAATGCCATATAGCCTATATGACATTATATTGTTCCTGGAATGTTCTGGAGGAAGTTTTGCACCAAAGGTCATAATCCTTGACCTTTGACCTTTAAAGTTCACAAGGGTCAAATTTTCAAAGTTGTGGGAATCGAACCGGGTTTTCGACCTTCTTCGACGAACTAACTCCAATAAGCTATAGCACGTATCCTGTTTCCTTATTTAAATGTCCACAACATTGTTTTGTGACCTTTAAAGGTTATGCAAAGGTCAAATTTTTAAAGTTGTTGAACGAATCCGGGTTTTCGACATTTTGCAGCTAATAATTTGTCACTCGTACCACATCATGTTGATCATTTTTATAACTTGGTCAAACATTATCACATTGTCTCATCCTTGACTTCTGAAACAATCTACATCGTCAAATACCGCTCGTGAACCATCGTCGTCTTCAGACTTGTATTGCTTTTAAAATTATTTGGATCAGACTTCACTGCAATGCTTTATAAAAATATTATTAGACTAGTCTTTTAAAAACGTTATGTGTTTTGTTAACGATATGAAAAAAAAATATGTATAAACAGGCGACCATTGGGTGGCTTTGACACCAACTCTCTGGTTTTGTTTTCCATTTGATTTTCATTGAATTTATTTTAATCTCATTCTAAATTCAATTGAATAATAATAAACGTCATGGGTCAGGTGTCCGATCAAAACGGGGTTGCATCAAAGCGGGACGTCTTTCTTGATACCCGGTCATCACTGCCAGCAGTTATAAAGTGGCAGTTCTAATTACATCTCATTAATTACATAACACACCAGTACACAAACGCCACACAAAATACACCACACAAAATCAAAAGTCCTGGTGAGGGTCTGCAATCTCTGATTGCTCTTTTTCTTGTTTTTTGTAATGTTGCCTGTGGCTGCTGGTTGAGTCATTGCTCGGAGTGCAGCTGTGCCACTGATGAATATCATCACACACCTCTTCCCCCTGTAGGTTAAAGCAGGAATTTTTAGCTTATCTGGAATTAGAATCCTTACTATAATTAATGGACCGGTGTTTGTGTGTTTGTTTGTTTGTGGGTTTGTTTGTCACACTATTCCTCCTACAGTTCTTGGCCAATTGCATCCAAACTTGCTGTAGAGGATCAGCAATGACCCCAATTAATGTATTATTATTATTTTGCCTATACAGAGCTGTCAGTTGCCTATACACCACCCAAATATAGGTATGCATCAGAAGAACGCGTTGCATGCTTTGAACAAGATCGCCCGTTGGGCGGGTACTCTGCTTGTTCCAGATAAGGTATTGTCATCTTGCATCATCTGTCCCTCCATCCTGTCCGTCTCCTTTTTCGACTTCTCCGGAAAAACTGCTGGGCCAATCCGGCTGAAAATTTGCAGCAAGGTTCTGCTCCTGACTGGTAACAGAAATTGCAAAGCTTGTTCTGGTCACATGACTTCAAGTAGGTTAAAATGGCAGACTTAGTAAATTCCTTCAAATATATTTTCCAGACCCACCAGTGTGAATGCTGCCAAATTTGGGTTACAATATTTGGACAGGGTTCTGATGTTAAATTGCGGAGGCCATGCCAATCACATGACCTGAAGGGTGTCAAAATGGCGGTCCCACAAATTTCTTCCAAAATGTTCTTCTGATCTACCAGTCAGAATGCTATCAAATTTGGGTTACAACATTAGGATCGGGTCCTGATGTTAAATTGCGGAGGCCATGCTGATCATGTCATCGGAAGTGTCAAAATGGCGGTTGTGCAAATTTCTTCCAAAATCTTCTTCTCTAAACCCACATTTCAGGATGCCAACACATTTGGGTTGCAACATTATGGTAGGGTAGGGATGTTAATTATATTGTGGAAGTCATGTGGATCACGTGACCGGAAGTGTGTCAAAATGGCCGACTTGGTCAACTTTTGGGAAAATTGCATGAATTCCTTTAAAAATCTTCTTCTCCAGAACCACCCATCAGAATGCTACCAAATTTGGGTTACAACATTAGGACAGGGTCGTGATGTTAAATTGCCGTGGTCATGCTGATCACATGACCGGAAGTGTCAAAAATGGGCGGACTTAGTAAAAATTTTGGAAAATCACATAAATTGCGACAAAAATCTTCCTCACCAGACCCATTTCTTAGAATTCCACCAATTTTTAGTTCCAACATTAGGCCGGGGCCCCATTAAGCTACAGATCCAGTGGTCCTAAATTTTTTTTATTCATTTGGTGCAAGTGTCATGAAACCAATCAAGATACAAAATATTACAACTTATGATGCATTTTTAGACATCGTTTTTAGCAGTTGACGAAATCTGTCCACAGCGATTAAGTCAACGTTGGTACATCTTATTACCCAAGCCGAAGGAGAGGGTGTGGCGTTTGGGTCCGTTTGTTGCTACTTACGAAATCTTTAGATTTCGTAAGTATATTGATGACTTCTGTCCTCTGTTTGTTTGTTTGTTTGTTTGTTTGTTTGTGTGTTTGTTTGTAGGCACGATAACTCGAGAACGGAAGAAGCTACCAATGTCAAATTGCACCACGTGATTCAGGAGGGTGATGGCTAGTGCAGATTACATTTTGGTCAAAATTGGTCAAAGGTCAAGGTCACAGTGAGGTCAAACATCCCAAAAATGTTATAACTCAAGAACGGAAGAAGTTACCAATGTCAAATTACACCATGTGATTCAGGAGGGTGATGGTTATCGCTGATTAGATTTTGGTCAAAATCAATCAAGGGTCAAGGTCACAGTGAGGTGAAACATCAAAAAAATTATAACTCGAGAACGGAAGAAGCTACCAATGTCAAATTACACCACGTGATTCAGGAGCATGTTGGCTAGCGCTGATGAGATTTTGGTCAAAATTGGTCAAAGGTCAAGGTCACAGTGAGGTCAAACATCCAAAAAAAGTTATAACTCGAGAACGGAAGAAGCTACCATTGTCAAATTACACCACATGATTCAGGAGGGTGATGGCTAGCGCTGATGAGATTTTGGTCAAAATCGGTCAAAGGTCAAGGTCACAGTGAGGTCAAACACCCAAAAAAAAGTTAAAACTCGAGAACGGAAGAAGCTACCAATGTCAAATTATACCATGTGATTCAGGAGGGTGAGGGCTAGCGCTGATTAGATTTTGGTCAAAATCGGTCAAAGGTCAAACATTCGATTTTTGATGGTTTGGTACAGAATCATCGTAGAAACTTCTGGTTTGCGTCGCTACCTTCTCTGGAGACAGCTTTTATTCGAGAAGGTCAGATGTCAAGTTGACGATTTCGTAAGTACCAGTCTATGACTGCTTGTTTGTTTGTTTGTCTGCACAGACCTTTAATGTTTTTCTCCACAACCGCTTGTCGGATTGAGATGAAATTTTCACCATAGGTGCGACGATGCATGTAGAATGTTTGCATGATAATCATGACATCATAGGTCATGTGGTGTGGCAGCCGTGTTAGAAAATGGAAAACTTTGGACCTCTGCCTATTTGAAACCGCATCAAGGAAAAAATTGAAACTTGGCACATAGCAAGTACTCCTCATGGGGAATAAGTGTGATTTTTTTTATTTTTTATGATGTCATATGGTGTTTTGTTGTGACGTCATAATTGCAAATGTAGAACGCTACATCTGATCAGTATGAAAAATTTTGAGGGTCATCTCGGGATAAAATGGTGCACAGAAAAGTAAAATGATGATGTCATCGGTCATGTGATTTGGCAGCCATATTGTTTTTTTACAAAAGAAAATAAAACCTTCAAAAATCTTCTTCTCTGAAGTGGCTGAACAGATTGAAGTGAAACTTTACACGTCTGACCGCTTTTCCATGAGGAACAAAAAGTTCACACATGACATCATAGGTCTCATGGTTTGGCAGCCATATTGAATTTATCCTAAAACCTATAAAAATCTTCTTCTCCAGAATGGCTGGACATATCAAGGGGAAATTTCACACAAATGTTCCTCAAGCCATGGGTGTACAAGTTTGTTAAGGAATAATTAATAGGTCACATGGTTTGGCAGCCATATTGGATTGAAGAAAAATATTAAATAATGTTTTCTCTGGAACCACTTAATCAATGTGAAACATCACAATTATCATCTAGTAGAGATGGGGAATACATTTTTAATATTTCAACTTGATCGGACGCATGATCTGGCAGGCAGAATTATTTATATTTTTTGATCGAGGTTCTTTTTTATTTTTAATATATATATATATATATATATATATATATATATATATATATATATATATATATATATATATATATATATATATATATTTTTTTTTTTTGAATAAGGTTCACTTGGCCGTGCCTGGTTGGGTTTGAGGGTATAGGGGTAGCAGCTGAATTGTGAATCTTATCTAGGTTCGTCCTGATAACTTCATATTTGCTTTTTGCTTGCTTGGGCTTCTGATTACTCGAATGCAGAATTTACTCTAATACTCTAATTACTCTGATTACTACCTATTTGATCTTCCATTTGATTTGAATTGGATTTATTCTAAATTCTAAATTCATTTGAATAATATAAAATGTCATGGTTAAGGGTCAGGTGTCTGATCAAGGCAGGGTTGCATCAAAGCGGGATGTCTTGGTACCCGGTCATCACTGACAGCAGTTCTAATTATGTCTCTTATTAATTACGTAACACAGCGGTACATAAACGCCACACAAAACTCCTGGCGAGGGTCTGCAATCTCTAATTGCTCTTTTTCTTGTTATTTATTGTATTGTCTGGAATTCCGTGTACATAACTCGAGATCTAAAGGCCCAGTCACACCTTGACGTTTTAGCCAGCTTATGCCGATTTTTGGAAAATTTGTGTAAAACGCTGGTACACGTCGAATACGTTATGGGTAAGTTTTGATAACATTGAGAGCACGCTGAAAAACACTGCCATACGTCGTAGTACGCTGGCTTTAAACGTTGTACTTTTGCGTTTTCCTCGAATTTTTTCATGCTTGAAATTTTACGACGTATGCCGGCATATGACTCACACGTTCTGCTACGCTGGCCATAAGTTGTAGGCATGTTATGCAATCGTTGACACACGTTGAAACACGTTACTTGTAAGTTACTGAAAAGTCGAAACACGTCGAGGTAATGTTTAGCGTACCCGAAACTTATTTCTAACCTATGAGTAACGTTTTGTAAGCACGCTACACGAACGTTTTTCACACTTTGCAACACGTTACTTGAAAGTAATACTACTACTACCACCAACATCGACATCAGTAAATTCTCTCGAACTACTATTACTACTACTAATGACATCGACATCACTAAATTCTCTCGAACTACTACTACTACTACTACTACTACTACTACTACTACTACTACTACTACTACTACTACTACTACTACTACTACCACCAACATCGACATCACTAAATTATCTCGAACTACTACTACTACCACCAACATCGACATCACTAAATTATCTCGAACTACTACTACTAATAACATCGACAACACTAAATTCTCTCGAACTACTACTACTACTACTACTACTACTACTACTACTACTACTGCCACTGCTTCTGACATTGACATCTACTTAACATGGAGTCTGGAACACTGACAGATTCCTCTTGTGAAGCCCATTTGTATATACCAATTCCCCTAAACGCTGCCAAATCGCCATTATACGGTAGCTGTAAGTTAAAAACACGTTCAGTAAGTTCTGTGGTCGTGCGAAAGACGTCAATCAAATTCGTCTACTTACGCCAATGTGCGTTTGAGATACGTTCCATATAGGTTCAAAGCACGCTACTAATAGGTTCAAAGCACGTTACTCGTAGGCTAAAAATTAAGTTTCGGGTATGGTAAACATTACCTCGACGTGTTTCGACTTATGAGTAACTTACAAGTAACGTGTGGCCGACGTGTGTAAACAATTGCGGAGCGTGCCGAGAACTTACGCCAGCGTATGCGGAACTTGTGAGCCATACGTCGAGTACGTCGTAAAATTTTCAGCATGCTTGAAATTTCACGACATATTAGACGTACCACGTAATATGCCAGCGTACTTCATTGTTTTTCATCGTGCTCCTAACGTATACACAACTTACCCATACCGTATTTGACGTGTCCCAGCGTTTTAGACACATTTTTCATAGGTCGGCATACGCTGGCTAAATCGTCAAGGTGTGACTGCGATTTTGACACTTCCAATTTTCAGACGGTTATGATTTAAATCTGCGTGCGGCAGGTTTTTTTTAACAGAGAACGCCACGAGTTTGTCGGCGATACGTGCAGCGCGCTTTGACTAAGTTAAACTATCGTTGGGCATAGGTTGTGAACACCGACACCAGGCTAAGCATTCGTTGGTATAAGTTATCTTTAACACAACGAAATGTTCTGTGCACGTGACTAATACGTTATGCATACGACCAACACGTTATGAATACGACCAAAACTTAAAAAAAAAAAAAACTCAAAACTTCAGCGTACGCCAACGTTTTACGTGCATTTTTATACGTTGCCATTCCTGGCTAAAACGTCAAGGTGTGACTGGGCCTTTACATGCACAGTATAATGGATACCGGTTTGGAAAATCGGTTTGGAAAAATCTTCATATGCTCAGAGGCCAGCACAGAGTGTGAAGAAGTGAACATTGTTGCAGCCACATCAATGAAACAGATTATAACCGCGATGATTTTTGACTTTGACAGTCATGCAGATGGCAATGTTGTGCCTCACCACATAGAACTGCTACAGATTAATGAATGTTACATCGGCCTTGTTGACATTTGTGATGCTCAAAGTGTGTATCGACTTCAAAATAAACCAATGTCACCCGCAGGGTGACCCGTATCTTGCCAAAAGGTGACCACATGTGACTTATTTAAGGTCACACTGAGGTGAACAGAGCTGCTATCCACCAGGAGCGACTCCTTGAGGAATATCTGCCTACGAGAGATTCTGATGAGAATTGTTCTACAGAGTAACCATGAAAAATATGCTTTTGCCTCATAACGTCACCAAATGACGTCATAATGTCTCAAGCTTGACATATCTAGAAAGCACTCATCGAGGTGTTCAATTTGAGGTACTACACGATATGGTTCCTAAAACTTGAAAATTTGACCTTGGGGTCAAATATGTTTGACCTCAGGCGTTAACCATGAAGGTCAAGGCCAATCGCCACCAAAAATTAATCAGCTGAGCGCCAGACCATGAACTATATTCCCATGAAGTTTGAAGACTATCCGATCAAAATTACTCAAAAAATAAGGGTTTCGTTGACTCCCCTGATTTGCGACAAAGTGACCTTGACCTTTGACCTTGACCTTCAAAATTTTATGCGCTGAAAGGGACCTCTATAGGCCTCTGATATGCGAAGTTACAAAAATTTCCAATGATAACTGTGCTCTGTAGAGTGATTTATATGTGATTACAGACCAAAAAAAAAAAAAAAACATATGAAGGTCAAGGCCAATCGCCACCAAAAATTAATCAGCTGAGCGCCAGACCATGAACTATATTCCCATGAAGTTTGAAGACTATCCGATCAAAATTACTCAAAAAACAAGAGTTTCGTCGACTCCCCTGATTTGCGACAGTGACCTTGACCTTTGATCTTGACCTTCAAAATTTTGTGCACTGAAAGGGACCTCTATAGGCCTCTGATATGTGAAGTTACAAACATTTCCAATGATAACTGTGCTCTGCAGAATTTTTTATACGTGATTACAGACAAACAAACAAACAAACAAACAAAAAAATAAAAAAAATAAAAAAAAGCATACAAGCTGATTAACATATCTTGCAAAAACTTCGTTTTGGCAAGATAATAACCAGATAGCAAGGTGTAATTTAATCATTGTTTAACCAAAGTTGACAACATGTATATGCCTGGTGTTGGCTTAATGGTTAGGGTGGTGGGCTTGGGATCCCACTCGGCTGTTGAATTAATACCAGGTGGGGTTGACTCTGCCTGTCATCCTTCTGAGGTTGGCAAAATGAGTGCCAGCTTGCTGGTATCCTGTGTCGGAGTGGCGACCTGTCCAGGATTGTGCCCAATAGCCAAGGAGACTGCTTCGGCAGCACCAACGCTCTGCACAGAGTATAGTCCTGATGGATGGACAACATGTAGGTGTAAGCACTTTAATGTTGAACCAGATACATTGATAATTGCCTTCATTGCTCGCTCTGTCTGTCACAGAGTCAAAGGTGGGCCAATTGAATGTGTCGGTTTCTTGCTTGCAACACAGTCAGTGTTAAAACACATTTAGTGTTTTAACAACAAAAAAAATAAAAATTGGGACAAAAAAAAACAAAACAAAATAACAATGTTGATTGTAAACCAGCTATTTTATAAATAATATATTTAAACATAATTATTAGTGCTTTGTGATGTGTTGAAAGTAAGTTTATGTGGGGCCTTTCATCTCATCATCTTTGGACCTTGACAGTTAATAAAGGCAATGCATTCTGACAGCTGGAAGCAAGATTTCTGGGAATCGTGATACCATCTTGTTTGCATTTTTTTTTTACTGTAAGTACAGGTGATATTGAGTGGTTTCCTGTAATCCTGAAGAAGTCTGTGGGCCATGACCACGACATGACCTGAATGCAAAGTCTGCTCTGTTGTGTTGTTTTGTTTTTTAATTGGAGGAGTACAAGTAATTGCTGTCCAATTTGTTTAGCTGTGCTCTCATATCTCTTCAAAGAAACAAAAAAACACACACACACACACACATGCACACATCTCGAGGCAATGTTAAATGATTGAAGGTGTGGGTAAACGGCAGTCAATGTCACCCAAAGACCAGCTTGGCAATCTTTTTAATGTGTGTTATATTGTTATTTCATGATTGCTATCAATATTTTGTTGGCTTGGCTCGTTATGGACAGTATTTATTTTTAACTTTAAGAGAACAAAACATTTCATGTACAACCATGTTTTAAGGATAGTTGCGAAAATATTTTGGGGTGTTGATTTCCAAGCGCTCTTTCCCCCTGGCCGGCCTTTCCCACCTTCAAAAAGGTTAAAGAAGTTCGTTATTAAGGAATAGCCTGCTTATCAATCGCTTTACAGGTAGAGTGAACAGAGCAATCTGAATTTCATTCATATTAAAATGTAGGTATTGTTTGTTTACAGGGGAGGTTCCAGCACATCTTGCAGGTGTCACAGATTTTGGAGACAACATCGAGGATGAGTGGTTCATTGTGTTCTTGCTGCGTGAAGTCACTCGACGGTTTCCAGAATTGTTTGCTTGGTACGTTGAACATAGATCGCTGTGAAAACGGAATACAGTTGTTGAATGATTAACTTTGCTTTCACCCAGAAAATTGTAGTGCAGACTGAGAATTTTATTGGCAGGATGGAAGATGTGGATGGACAGTTTCTGTTAATTGAATCTGCTAACCATCTGCCAAGATGGCTGAACCCAGACAGCTGCGATAATCGGGTGTGTACATTCATCACAATTTCACAGTGCTAAGGCCATCAAGCAATAAAATGTCACTTCTTTTGATGATGAGCAAATACTTTCCTTGCTGGAGGGCATCAAGTGAGTGAACTACTTCTCTACATTAAAATAAACGCTCGCACCTCGTGCACTTTACAAGAAATGCTCGCACATCATGCACTAGTCCATTGCCCGAGCTTAAGTACAGGCAGGAAATTTGCTGAGAATAAAAATTGATGCAGTAATTTACAAAAGTGTTCTTGTTTCAGTCCATGGACTCACATTGAAGTATAAACCTAAGGATAATTGTTCAGTTAAAAGCCTCCAAATGTTTTTAAAGGATAATAGCAAGATTTTTTTTTAATGACTTTATGTTAGGCCACACGATTTCTGACCAAATCTCTGATTAAGCATGATGCTCATGTCCAAAGCAATTCACAAACCAACAGTTGTCCTTCCAGGTTTTTCTCCGTCGTGGGGAGGTTCACATAATTCCTCCATCTCGAGCACCTGGTGACACTCATCCCGAACCTGCACCTTTAAAACTACAATCTGCCCTCGACATTCTTGCTCAGAATGGGGACAAGTACCTGGCTGGAGAAAGGGTCAGACAAGCAATAGGAATAAGAGTAGATTGGTGAGTTTTGTTGGCATCCAGATTATTTTGATCCTTGTAGTTTTTCTCTGTCTCACAAGAAAAGGCTAAAGCAAAGATTCACAGCAACAAAATACAGCAAGAGCATGGAAAGTTCTAAAATGTTGACTTGGCTCTTTTGGTTGAGATGTATTTGAGAATGACCTGTCCTTTTTTTTTGTAAACCACAAATCATGGTGATTAACTTCTCTTTTCCTCCCTTGCCCATTCTTTGCTCACAGCTACCCAGTCAAGGCCCAAGACAACCTGCACCATGCGTACTGCATACTTCCAGCAGTGTTGGCCAGTCTCCTGCAACGACACCCACAACTTGTGGCTCCAGCCGTGCAGGCTTTCTATCTCCGAGACCCAGTGGACCTGCGAGCTTGTCGCACCTTCTCCGCATTTTCTCCTGAGCCCTCTGTCCTCACAATGGTACACAGAGTATTACTACAACTATTTTTTCATTTTTAAAATTATTTTTACAATCATCTCTTTGTACATTTTTCTTTTGATACAGTATTTCATTTCATGTTTTCACATGATTCTCTCTGCTTTTCCTTACAACCCTACAGGTAAAATGTAATTTATTTTCTTTGCCATAATTCTTCTGAGTTTCCTGAAAACTTTCAATTTAGCTTTACGTAGAAAATATAATCAAACATATTGATGAAAAACTTTAATAACTAGAGTTCATGAAACACCTTACCTCATGCAGTCTTGAGAAAAAGGATATAGGAAGGGTCTTTTCAACTCTTGGTTTGTGTTGTGGAGCACAATCGATATTTCCTACGAGCCACCATTTTCTTTGAATCTCAATATTCCCCAACACTGAGAGCACGAGCAGCAAATTTGATTGGTCGATATGACGTAAAATGATAGAATATTTTGTCCAAGTACTGCTAAACTGGAGGTTTTTGGAAGTGACAACAAGGGGTTTGTGTTCTACAGTGTTCAAGTAAATACTTCAATTTAAATAAAATAAAGGTTTTAAAGGCTGTAGAAAAAAATAAAAAGAAGCTTTAAATTTTATATATTTTTAGGAAGTTTACCGCCATTAATGCACCATCTTTTACACCACTTTGTTAAATTAGTTATTCATACATGTTGTCTGTGTCCTTTATCATGTAGCTAAAAATGAAGTTTCCTGTTTGGTAGGCTCCGTCGATATCGATTTTATTTATTTTCGACTGAACGTCGATATCGTCGATTTTTATTTAGTTGTCGATAGCGACTGAACAGTCTACCTTTTGTAATAGGTGTGGTCATACTGGTATATCGATATTATTAAAAATAAAAAAAATTATTAATTTTATTATTTATATTATTTAAGCAGGTTCCAAAAATACGCAATGGTCCATTATGTATTCATATATGATGTACACATCATTGATACACGGTAAATTTTCAAAGTATTCCCACACAGGGATTCCCCCCCCCCCTCCATGATGAGAGCAGTTATTTTACTTCCAACTTCAATTTGTATTAAGAATTATTTTGTTTTAAAGTGGTCGGGATTGCCAGTCGACATAGGTTGGTTGGAATCGATCGCCATCGCTGTACCATTATTGCTTTCATACCGGTATCACTATTGCAGATCACTGACTTGGAACAGGATTTCTAAAGCACACCAGATTCATCTAAAATAATAACTTTATTATTCAAAGTTGCTTTTTTTTTTTTTTTTTTTTTTTTTTTTTTTTTTTGTATACCTTGGTCGAGGCTCGTATGAGAGCTAACACACAACTCACAGCAAGGAGGCATGAGACAAGAGGGGCGGGAGTGGAAGGGACAAAACATTGGGGAACAGACACAGGTGAACTGTGGAAGGGAGAGGGATGGGGATGGGACGGGGAACATGGCGAGGGGAAGATGGACATTAAAGGGACTTTCAGGAAGGAAAGCAGGAGAATTGAAGGAAGTGGGCTTGGGTGGATTATCGGGGGTAGAAAAGATCAAGGATTTGGATGGGGGAAGATAAGAGGTGGTGGTGAACAGCTGTTTTGAAAGCCTGAAGGGAAGAATGGGAAAGAATAGAGTGAGGAAGTTTATTCCAAAGGCGGGAAAAAAGAGGAATGAAAGAGTGAAGATGAGCAGTGATTCGTGATTTTGGTAGTTTTACCAGAAGGGGGTTGTTGGCGGACCTTGAGCGCCCTGTGGAAATGTGGTTGGGACAAATCGCAGAGAGAGCAGGGGGGGCAAGGCTGGAGAGGAGTCGGTAGAAGACAGAAAGACCACCGACCAACCTGCGGTGATTGAGTGAGAGGCCCAAAGACTCAGCTTCATTGCGGGAGATGCCAATGATCTTAAAAGCCCTGGTTTCGACAGCGTGAAGTCGAGAAAGGTGGGAGGCAGGAGCACCAGCCCAGAGGGGAGAGCAGTACTCCATCAGGCTACGGACAAAAGCTTTGTAAGTGGTCAGGAGCTCAAGAGGGCCGAGGAAGGACTTTAAAACTATCCACGAGGGCAAAGAAAAACGCGATTGCTTGTATGGGTGCTTGTATGCTGAGGGTTAAAAGTGAAAACATACTGTACATCCTGGTACGTCTTGACGTCACATGTTTCACTGTTCCTGTTCCATGTTGAGCTGAGACGCCGAGTGCATCAAAGCTTTTTAAAATCATGTACGGAAATTTAAGAATTGTAATCAATTTTCTTCGATTTGTTGGTGATGGACTGGCTTCTTTTCATATCGTTTTTTTTTTTTTTTTTTTTTTTTCGGAATACCGGTATATTCAGAATTCCAATACCAGTATATCGATATGAAAAATTACATTGATATCACCGGTATATCGATATATCGCCGGACCCTACTGTTTGGGATGATTTGCAATTTTGTTTTATTGCCAGCCAGACATACAGAGTAAAAAAAATAGAAATCACTCATAGTGACACTTGGCGAAACAGAATGAACAGAATGCACGAGAACGACACTCGGTGGAGCACATACCTCCACCAGGCTGAACAGTTTGTTTTGTATCCCACTGATAGACCGGATCTGAATCCGGACTTGAACTAAAATCAAATTGGCTTGTTCTTGTCACCTAACCAATCATCCATCTAGTTTTGTCATAACTCGTCACAACTTTTTTGAGATATCATGCTACATATCATTTTTGCCCCCATCTCTCAATGGTGTATAATCACTTTAAAGATTAAAAAATTATTTTATCTGGATCCAGATTTAGATCTTCACAAAAATCGAATACATTCGTCCTTGTAACACACCCATCCAGTCCAACAAGTTTCATCTGAATCTGTCCAGAACGTTTTTGAGATATCGTGATATATATATATATATATATATATATATATATATATATATATATATATATATATATATATATATATATATATATATATATATATATATATATATATATATATATATATATATAGATATAGTTTTTAGCCATATCAATAAATGGTGAAGAATCGCATTAAAAAATTATCGGATTCGGGTCTTCACCAAAATAGATTGGATTTGTTCTTATCACACACCCAACCTGTTCACCAGGTTTCGTCAGAATCGTCCACAACGTTTTGAGACATCCTGTTATGTATCGTTTTAGCCCCATCTCTCAACGGTGTTGAACCACTTCAAAAATTTGAAAATTCTCGTATACAGATCCAGATTCAGATCTTCACCAAAATCAAATCGATTTGTCTTGTCGTGTCATGCACCCAAGCTGTCCACCAGGTTTCGTCCAAATCTGTCCATTACTTTTTTGAGATATTGTGCGATATATTAATTTTGGCCGCATGTCTCAATGGTAAAGAATCACGTTAAAAAAATGCTCGGATCTGGATCCAGATATTGACCAAAAATGTGCGTTGCTCAGCAACGCACACAAAAAATTTCAGAACGATTGCTTGAAAACTGGACAAAAATTGTGACAGCCAAACAGACAGACAAACAAGTCATGCAGACAGCCAAGAAATCTTTCAGAGTGACAAGACAAAACAGAATTAACTAGAATGACACTCGATGGAGCGCATACCTCTTTTTAGCCATATCAATTATGATATCAAATCTTTTTAGCCAAGCTGAACAGTCTACCTTTTGTAATTGGCCCCAGTTTCCCACTTATCCCACCGATCGCCAGATCTGAAATTGGACATGAACCAAAATCGAATCGGCTTGTTTTTATCTCCGAACCAACGCATCCTACCAAGTTTTGTCATAACTCATTCACAACTTGTTGAGATATCATGATATAGTTTTTGGCCCCATCTCTCAATGATGAAGTATCACTTTAAAAATTAAAAAAGTTAAAGTAAAAAAAATCACTTTAAACTCTTATATCAAGCTACATATTTGAATCTCCATCAAAATCGAATCGATTTGTCCTTGTCACACACCCACCTGTCCACAACTTTTTCAGATATCGTGCAATATCGTTTTTGGCCCCATCTCTCAATGATGAAGAATCATTAAAAACATTTTCGGATCCTGACCCAAAATGTGCGTTGTTATCCTTGGCCGGTCACCGACCTACACAAAAAATTTCACAACGATTGCTTGGAAACTCTGCACAAAAATCGTGAGACAGACAGACAAACTTTGCACAATTATTTCACCAAGTGACAGACAGACAGACAGACAGACAGACAGACAGACAGACAGACAGACAGACAGACAGACAGACAGACAGACAGACAGACAGACAGACAGACAGACAGACAGACAGACACTACAGACCAACAACATACTTGGAAAAATTATTTCGCCAAGTAAAAATACCTTACTACTCTGCACATGCGTGCTCAGCACGAGATTCCGTACAATTTGCCAAATTCAGAGCCAAAGTCCTGCTAAACTACAGGTCCGTGTTCTTGATTGATATCTTCAATTTAATTATAAAATTTTTAACGTTGTTCCTCGATCATAGACTGTCTACAGACAGTGAAACAAGCTTAACACCGTTTTTACCCCTCAGCCTGAATTGGCTAAGGGGTATTGTCGTCATAGGCGTTGTCCGGCGGGAGTCCAGGCGTCCGTCCGGGCGTCTGTCAACTTTTGGTTTCCGTCAATTTCGAGGAGAACGCCTTATCCGATTAAATCCATTTTTGCAGGGTATGTTGGGATGAGTGGAGGAAGGTTCCTTTCGAAAATAGGCATGCTGCGATTTTCAATGTGGCCTCCATGGCAGCCATCTTGAAATCGGTTTCCGTCGATTTCGAGGAGAACGCCTTGTCCGATTAAATCCATTTTTGCAGGGTGTGTTGGGGTTGAGTAGAGGAAGGTTCCTTTCGAAAATGGGCGCTACGATTTTCAATGTGGCCTCCATGGCAGCCATCTTGTAATCGGTTTCCGTCGATTTCGAGGAGAACGCCTTGTCTGATTAAATCCATGTTTGCAGGGTGTGTTTGGGTTGAGTAGAGGAAGGTTCCTTTCGAAAATGGGCGCGCTGCGATTTTCAATGTGGCCTCCATGGCAGCCATCTTGAAATTGGTTTCCGTCGATTTCGAGGAGAACCCCTTGTCCGATTAAATCCATTTTTGTAGGGTGTGATGGGGCTGGGTAGAGGAAGGTTCCTTTCGATATTCAGTGCGATGCGATATCCAATATGGCGGCTATGGCAGCCATCTTGAATTTGGTTTCCGGACAATAACTTGAGAACGGCTTCACACATTGATTTTATTCTGGCGAGGTATAATGGGGTTGAGTAGAGGAAGGTTCCTTTCCAAAATGGGCATGCTGCGATTTTCACTGTGGCCGCCACGGCAGCCATCTTGATATTGGTTTCCATCAATTTCAAGGAGAACGCCTTGTCCGATTAAATCCATTTTTGCTGGGTGTGTTGGGGTTGAGTAGAGGAAGGTTCCTTTCGAAAATGGGCGTGCTGCGATTTTCAATATAGCCACCATCTTGAAATTGGTTTGCGTCAAGGGGCTGAGGGGTTATGCCCGCTTTGCGGTGCTATTTTTGTCCTTTGCATGCGGGTTACAGAGCCAATGATTTTTGTGATTTTTGGATTATGAGCTCTCTGCACATCCATTCAGGTGTTATTTAGCTTTCATTTTCTAGGGGAAGAGTTAAGGGGTTCGTGGTGGGGAGAGGGGTGGATTATTTTAGTTTTCTCAAAAAATACAAACATTAAACAGGGTTTGTTGTGGATGTGTGGCAGGAACCCCCTGTTAGCCAATATTTTTGCAACAAGTGCTTCTGTGACTCATGGGTTCATGTCTCCATTATGGTTAAGAAGTGATATTTGGATATAATCCCATGTGGGGCAGCTTACCAACTCAACTTTCTGCGGAGAATCCACTCTGTCTGATGATTGCCAGTGGTCCCTAACATTTCTGGTATGACCAATCATCCACTGCTAAATTTGGTGTCAATTGCTAAACGCAGTCTCATCAGCCTGAAGGCTTTCAAAACTTTTGACGCAATGCCAAACCCTTCCAAAGGAAATCAATCCACAGACACCTTTTTGGTTCCCTGGCTGTCATTTCTGTTCAGATACCTTTTGTATTTATAAAAAGGCAAATATAAAGTAAACATTACAATAGAGCGAAGCACATATCTTCCTGCCCCAAGACCAAAGCACATGGTGAAACAAACCTTGTCAAACGAATACACATGTACCTTGGCCATAAGGCCAAGGTTCACGGTCATACAAAAACACAATCATTCTCACTCACAGGACCAGAATGCATGCTCTGTCTTTCACAGACTGAAACGAAGCTCGACACTGCCATCTACAATTCGGAAACCTCATTAATTGTGTTGAATATCTAAACTCTGTGGATACGCAAGAGCTGACCCCTCTTGGTCAGTACCTTTGCAGCAAGTGCTGGTGGAGCTCATGGATTCATAGCTCCACAACTGTTTCATGGGAACTTCAAGGAAAGTAGACAATGGACAAGTACATTTGATGCATGGAATTTGAACCTCTGTTCCAAGCATCCTAAGTCCAGTGGACCATATCAACCTGCACCATTATAATGCTAAAAAGGCCAACACGTGTTTTGCTATAACTAGCCGAGTACCCACCAGATGGGCAATCTTGTTCCAAGCATGCAACATGTTCTTCTGATGCATACCTTTATTTTGGCGATGCATTAGCAACTGACAGCTCTGTATTGGCAAAAATAAAAATAACCCAGGTTATGTGCATGATACAAAAACATGCCTTCTGCTTATAATTCCAAACACCTCACGACACTGGAAACGTGGGTACAGGAATACTGTGCTGTACATTGTGGAGATACTTGCAATACCCTCCCCCACCTGGAGGTGGCGCTACATGACACATTTACATAGCGAATTTGTGTCCCCTCCCCCGTCCACCCCAAGACCACCAGCAAATATAAAAACACCCCTCTATACTAATTGGGGTCATGCTGTTCCTATGTAGAAAGTCTGCATGTACTCAGCCCAGAACACATACACACACACACACACACACACACACACACACACACACACACACACACACACACACACACACACACACACACACACACACACACCACTGTTCCATGAATGATTGTAAGGATGCTTGTTTTGTTCAATCAGGATTTTAGCCTTGGATTTGTTCAAACCAAAGATTTAGTATCCTAAATTTCACATGAACACTGCAATCTTAATTTAGTAATACTCATGCTTTGGGCGTATGGTGTATGTTGATTAAATGGAAACCAAAAAACTCCTATTGTAAGAAGTGGAACTTCAACAAAGGCTACAAAAATACCAATACTATGGTTCATTCCTTTATTTTGCATTACTTCAGCCTTTTTCCCCCCCTTAATACCGTGCTTCAAAAACCTGACCCACATCTCTCACACTTTTGTGACACTTGCAGGTAACGTTCACACGCTGTTTGTATGCCCAGCTGTGCCAGCAAGCCTTCCATCCTGACCGGCGTAGTGGCTTTGTGGTGCCACCTCCATCACACCCCAGGCATAAAGCTTACTCCCTGGGCATGAAACTGGTAAAACTCTTCACCCAGCATTAATGTCTACACTTGATGATTGTCATTCTTGCAGTAATTGATGCTGCTTTTTCATTTTTAGGCCATGAGAAAGAAATTGAACTGTCATGAGCACTCATCCAATAATTTACTCCCATACGAACTGTCTTATTATTCTTCCATAAAAAAGTCAAACAATCATTTCCGCTCCTCTGAGAGTCGTGTGTATGAAAAACTTTGATTGAGCTGACTTTTAAACGAACAATGATGCTCTTGTAGTTGCATAGTTATGGCCAGCAAGTGTGATTCTCTCGGATCCTGCAGGATACAAGTGACTGTGTACATTCAGGATATTTCTGCACATGAAATCGATTAAATGTTGTAGTTTGCATTTTCGAATATACTCAAACAAATTCTTTAGTTTAGAGGTTTTCTGTTTTTTGGTATGGAAAGTCTAAGCTCTTCGAAGAGTGAGGAGTGAGAGGATGAAATGGCAACGTTCTGATAAGTTGGACCACAGTTGGACACAACAAGTAGGGGGAAGAACAAACATGAAAAGAGGAGTGAAGGAAATGCAGGAATCTGTAAGTGAGAGTTTTGGGTTACGTCAGGTTAACGTGGATAGAAAAGATGACAGGTAGAGTTGCAGGATGACGTGGTGGTGCACCATTTGCATGCTTCAATCCAAGGGTTCGAGTAATAGTTAATTATATTGCTTAGTTCAGTGTTGAACATGTTTTTGGTTCTTCAAATCTTTTCTGTGCCTGGGATCCTGGAAAGCGAGTGCAAATTGACAACGAACAGGAAAATGCAATCTCTCATCAATATGTACAACAGCTACATGGCATGAGGTTCCTCTATCATAAATCAACTTTGGAAACTCCAGTTTATAGTTTATGATTGCTCTTGTTTTACTAATATTCATTCAAGAATTAGTATTTTATTATAAAAGTCCATTTTAAAATGTTTAATATTGATCTGTTGCATTTTTTTTACCTCTGCCACCGAAGGTGAAGGAGGTTATGTTTTCACCCCTGTCTGTCTGTCTGTCTCTGTCTGTCTGTCTCTGTCTGTCTGTCTGTCTGTCTGTCTGTGCACAGGATATCTCAAAAAAGTTGTGAACGGATCCGGATGAAATTTTGTGGACGGGTTCGTTGTGTGACGAGGACCAACTGATTCGATTTTGGTGAAGATCGGGATCCAGATCCGACTACGACAATTTTTAAAGTGATTCTTCACCAATGTTTTTTTACCATTGAGTGATATGGCTAAACTAATATATAGCACGATATCTCAAAAGGTTCTGGATGGATTTTGACGAAACATGGTGGACACGTTGGGTGTGTAACAATGACGAACTGATTAGATTCTGGTAAAGATCTGAATCCGGATCCATATGCGAGAATTATTGAATTTCTAAAGTGATTGATTCTTCACCATTGAGAGATGGGGCCAAAAACGATATAATACTGTATCGCATGATATTTCAAAAATGTTTTGGACCCGATATGTTCTCGTGGATCAGGCATTGCGTGGCAGAGGTATGTGCTCCACCGAGTGCCCTTCTAGTTTCACCCCTTTCTGTCTGTTTGTGTACAGGATATCTCAAAAAGTTGTGGACAGGTTGGGTGTGTGACAAGGACGAACTGATTAGATTTTAGTGAAGATCCGGATCCGCATCCGACTACTAGAAATTTTAAAGTGATTCTTCACCATTGAGAGATAAGGCCAAAAACGATATATAGCACGATATCTCAAAAGTACTCTACCGAGTACTTTTCTTGTTTTTTCATGAATTACTGCTTGTGCAAAGCGAGGTTAATCAATTGGTTCACTCTGTTTGTCTGACATATGTCTATGATCGACAGACTATTTAATTTCAATTGAATTATATATTTTGAACACTGTAGAAAACAATCCTGCAGTTTAGCAGTATTTTCGATCTGATTTTGGTAAATTTTACGGGATCTCGTCTCATTTGCGGTTAAGTAATTGCTTCAGTCTGTCTGGCAGTCAAACAAAATTGAAAATCATTTACAAATAAGAAGCATACTGTTTTTAGGGACTAAAGCACACTACCCAAAGGGTGATTGCATCACCCTTGATAGTCACCCCCCCCCTCAACAGTCAAACACATACACACACACAATTCTGACTCCACAAAAAAGCCTCACCCCCACCCCCTCCCAACTCTGTCCTAACTTTACTTCCTGCTACCCCCCCCCACCACCCCAAGTATTCACTCTTCCCCTCCCAACCCTAAGGCATCAATCTCCTCCCCACACTCAAACCTTCAGACCCTGTCCTCCCCCTGCCAAAAGTCCTCAACCCCATTCGCCTTCCAAAGCCGTCCCATATTTACTCTCACCCTCCTCCCGCTCATAAAAGCAAACGGGCTTTCCCACATCGAAACAGCGGAATATGTAACGTTTTCCGCTTCCTTATCATGCTGTCACCAACTTCACAGAAACCTGTCACAATTTTAAGACACAATAGTCAGAAATATTAGCAAACCTGCATAAACCTCTGCAGTAAAAGTGTTGCTTGAGAGGAAGGGTTCAAAAGGGTTCCTAAATTTGTAGCCGTAGTATAGAAATTGTATGTGGAGTCATGTGAACTTTCCAACCAATGGGTGGAACTCGCAAGGATGCACGCACAGCTCCTTTCAGAGTAGAGACAATGGACACAAACAACAGGCACGAATAACTAATTTAAGGTGTTGAATGAGGTGGTGTAAAAGAGGGTGTATCGGTGGCAGTAAACTTCTGATTCAATGTTTTTTTTTTCTGCAGGCTTTAAAGCTTTTATTTTATTTCAATTGAATTATATTGGCAATTCCGCAGTTAGTAACGTTACATTTTAGGGACATTCTCATTATTTAGATAAGAGTCCTTTCTCTATCTGTGGATGTAAAGTCTCATTAATGTCACCAGAGATCAACCTAGTCTAGACGTAGAACAGAGCAAAGAATGAAATCATTTCATGAAACATTCTAGAAGAAAGAACTGCTTTTAATGCCGGTTAGTAACGTTACAAAAAAAGGACATGAAAAATTGATGAGCATCTTTGAATGAAAAGTTTGCTAAAATTGGTATAGCTTGAAACATATCAACTCTATTTTTTCATTTCTAGCTTTAAGGGCAATAGCTACCCTAAATATCCTTTCTCATTCTAGCTGTTTGAAAATTAGGAACAAAAATCATGGTTAGTAACGTTACGGTTAGTAACGTTACACTTTGTCCAGTGATTACAATGACTCACAGAATTATTTTTAATCTCAAATCATTACATTTTTCCTCAAGAGAATGTGAAATAAGCTAAAAAAACATCAGATAAGACATGAAACTCTTATTTCAATCACCAAACTCAAGCAGTATAGTGTCATTGTACTTGTACAATGGTACAAATTACATATGTGTTAAAAAAGACAAGAAAAAGTTACAATAAATTTACAAACAACAAAAGAGTACCACTTTAAAGACTGGGTCAAGTGATATCCACAGATCCATAACTATGCTGATCACAGTTCATCGTGATTCACTGGAATTCACAAGTTGAACAAAACAGTACATATTGTATGTGTTCCTCATTCAAGAGTACCTTTCATATAGGGGAAAGAAACCAAAGAGCAAAAACTAATGTACCGGTATGTAGTATGTACAGTGTATGGCCATAATGCAACATTTGATATTGTGACAGTAGTTTACATCATAGCATTTGAATTCATGTTTATTCAAGTCTAGAGATATGTGATATGTTTTTTTTTTTTTTCTTTAGACCACTTTGAACGTATCTCTGCATTGACGTGAAAACAAAAGTCTGTTCGCTGTACCTGAAATGTAATTACACCTGACAAACCACCGTACAATAATTTCAAATTGGGACAGAAAATTTGAAATGGCCTCGATTGTTCACTACTTCTGGTGCATCCAACGGGGCAATCATCTGGTGTCTCATGTAGAAAATAGCATCCCTAGTTGAAGGCCATTTCCAGTACTTCCCGACATGTGCCATTACTGACACCTGGAACTCTCCATCTCGTACAGCAAGAACTTCTCCTGGAAATTGTTTTCCATCGTACTCAACTATGAACCAGTCTCCCACTGCTGCAATGGTCTCACTGCTGCTCTGGGTTGCCTCATCATGCTTGTCTCTGCTCAGGACATAGGCTACCACCTCGTCATTTACCACTTTGAAGAAGTGCATCTCTGCTATGCCAGTAATGGCCTTGGCTTCACTGAAGATGACATCAAGGTTCAGCTTCTCGTTCCTCTTTGCGATCTCACTGGAAGTAATCTCACGAACAGACACATTCTTCATGGTACTTGCAGCTTCTGCAAAATTCTTTGCATCAGTTACAGTATGTTTACGTGTTCTCACCTTGTCCCACACAAAACGCTTGGCTGACCCACCGATTCCATCAACGGGTCCCTTCCCATGTGAAGTGGCAAAAAAATTCCACTCGATATGCACCTTGTGAGCCTTCTCTAGTGATGCCAATGCTGCAGCAATGTAGCGATTTTTGAATTGAGATTTTGAATTGATCCAAAATTTACCCCCCCCCCACTGTCTTCATACTGCCCTCTGTTGTCTTACTGTCACTTTTGTCTTGACCAGGACCTGTCTATTCGAGTCTTATTCACTTATTTCATGGTTAGTAACGTTACAATACACAAAGGCTGGTTAGTAACGTTACACATTTTGATTGCTGTTATTTCTAACTTCTATCATGACAAGTAATACTTATTTATATATTTCAATTAGTCATTGGACACAGCAGGAAAAATTGAAATATTATCATTCATAGACACTTTATACACTCTGGAGGTAAATAATTTCACTTTTCGGTTAGTAACGTTACATGACTTTCTAGGGGTTGGGAAATGCACACATGTTTGCATTTTGAAGACATGTAGGTTGATTTTACTTAATATATCCATGAAAGCACTACACTGCCTCTATGAATTCAATATTTTTGGTAAGAAAATGGCATTTAATTTGACTAGATATCTTCTTTGCCATTATGGAGATTTTGCTGATAAAATTTATCTGGAACAATTCTTGTTCAAAATTGGTGAATTCACCACCTAAAACTATCAATATACCCTGAAAAATATTTTTTCCTGAATCATCAATGTGTCCTTTCGTAAATCACACACAAAAATCAAGGAAAAAAACAAATTGAAATTTTAGGGTCATGTCCCTCTAACTGCGGAATTGCCCATATGTTTGTACACTCTCTATCGAGTGCAGCCTATGGTTGCTGGTTGCATCATTGGTTGGGACGTGCTATGCTGCTGATGCAGTGTCCCCCTTACCAGTACACTGGTACTCATTTTGCTGACCTCGGAAGGATGACAGGCTGAGTCAACCTCCTGGTGTATTTTAATTTAGCAGCCAACGGGGCTTGAACTGAGTACCCTAGGATCCCAAGCCGCCACCCTAACCACTAAGCCAACACCAGGCTTGTTTGTACACTGTAGAACACACATCTCCTTGTTTGCACTTACAAAAACCTTCACTTTAGCAGTATTTGGGCAAAATTGTACGCCATCTCGACCAATCCAATTTCTCTCATGCTCTGTGGGCGGAGTAGCAGCGAGATTCACACAAAAATGGCAGCACCTGGCGATGCAACGACAGAGATAACTTCATCCAAAATATGTTTTGTTTCGTGCATCCTTTTCTCAAACATCGTTCCTGAATCATCAGTTTCTCTGAGAAGAGCTGGCTGAACGTTTGCCTCTGGACTGTTCCATTTGACCCATTGGCTTCGTATGGTTGCCGTCGCTCCTCTTTTTTCAAAGTTAATGAACAAAGTTAATATATTGTGCTTGGAAACGCAAAGAATGAGTTGAAAAGACCCTTTCTATGTCCTTTATTTTCTCTCGAGACTGTGGGGGTAAGGTGTTCGACAAAACTATACAACCATCCAATTGTATGTTGGATGGTTGTCTGGTTGATAATATGTCAGTAGAAAGGACCAAGAAAGATCTACAAAGGCTTCTCTTGAGCCACAGTTTGGCTGTTCCTGAGCAATGTGTAGAGGGTACTTCACTGCAGAACCTTCAAGAAGTAGCAAAGCAGTAAAGTGGCATTCCTTTCCATTGTATGTTGTTTGTGTAATACCATGTTATCATGATTGTGCTTGTCATCACATTTGTCATTTATGCTGAATTCTGATTGTGGTTCTGAAGCTGAACTGGGACTTTGCTAAGTTTAATGTTTGCATATAGTCCTGAAATTCCTTGGGCATGAGTGTTTTCCACATGTGAAGAGCGAGAATGAAGTTCCAGAATGTAGCATCCTCAGAGCTGGTAGCCTTACTTTTTGACCCTTGTATCAAGGAGGGGCGCCACACTGTCTCCGACTCGTGTTTGTTGTGCGTGATTTTGTTGTCGTTTCAGTTTTCATGGTTTTATCCAAGTGTGCCATATGATGAGCTTCTTCTGAAACTTTGAGCTTCTTCGCTTTCAGCCAAGTTTGAATTTAAGAGCACCAAATTTATCTCATGGTTTTCTTTCAGCTTTGCATCATGTTGAACAAAACATTACAGCCAACATGAAGCAGAATTACCTGATCTGATGATACAAGTCAAGGTTAGTGTAACCTTGGCATTGTGCTTTGAAGGGGAAAAAAAAAAATCCAATGAATGTCATCGTTCCCCATTTGTTTTTGAAACGATCAAGATGCAATTGCATTTTTATTTGCTGCCGTGATATAAATTTCCACAACAAAGGGATCTTGCAAAGCCCGATCTGCTTGATAACAGACTAGTCATCATCATTCCATCATAACGTAGAAGGGCACTCGGTGGAGCGCATACCTCCGCCCTGCAATGCCATATCCGAGAACATATCGGGCCCAATACATTTTTGAAATATGCTATACAGTACTATATCGTTTTAGGCCCGATCTCTCAATGTTGAAGAATCACTTCAAAAATTCTCGTAGCTGATTCTGGATTTGGGAGCAGGAAGCATGTTTATCAGGTTTATTAAAAATGGGCAAAAGCATATAAATTGGACCCTTTTACTCTCCTTACTCATTACTTCTGATTACTAACATGCATAAGCCTGGTGTTGGCTTAGCAGTTAGGTGACTGGCTTAAGATCTTAGGGTCTTGAGTTCAACCTCTCAGGTCCTTGAATTAACACCAGATGGGTTGACTCATCCTGTCATCTTTCCGAGGTCGGAAAAATGAGGACCAGCTTATTGGTAACAGGGCACTGTATCAGCGGCACAACTGTGCCCCCCAGAAAATGATTCAGCCAAGCAACCATAGGCTGCAAACAAATAAATAACTAACGCAAATCATGTGCACTGTTTAACTATTCCAACTCTAAAGTCTTCTTCAATTGTTCTCCACAAATGGCAGCGATACAACAACCAGTTCCTCTTCGTCATAACAAAACTCGACCATACATACCTCTTTTTATAATTGTGGTACAGTGTGTTATTGTGGTTTTGTACATCGTATGTGACATCCATTCTTGTAAAATTCATTCATGCTCTTTATTACTTGTGTGCAATCTGTGCATGAAAAAGCATTTTGTTTGTTGGTGTACATTCCCAGCATCTACCATTTACCAGAAGCGAGTCACATATTTTGAGCGGTCGGTATCTGCCTTTGTCTTTGAGAAGTCTTTGCTTTCAAAAAATAACAAGAGTCAAATAACCTCTGCCTAAAGGGAGACCAAGCTGGTATCTTTAAAACAGCACAATTACTGTATTTCATTGCTTGCACTTTTTTATGATGTGAAAAAGATCATCAAATGTAACTTGTTAACTTCCCAATTATTTATGTTGAGGAAGCCATGTCCTCGCTTCTGTGGGATATTTGGCTGGGAGGCACATACTGACAAGCACATGTTAAAGTTTCACACATTCACACGCGCTTGTCAACGGTTCATCTTCACAAATATTACAGCCATGGTGCTTGTTTTCCCATTTCTGAAAATGCAGTGCTTTACTTAAAAAATAAAAAAAATAAAAAAAATAACATTTTTTACAATGGGATAATTTTAACCACGTTATTTTCAGATAGTACAGTCAGTTTGATGTATTCCTATCTGCTACATGTTTCATAAACAAAATAATATTTTTAACCTTAAATTTATGCTGCTGTGCAATGATTATATTTATTCAATTCGTACTCATTCAGGACATTTATTAAATTCAGGACAACGCAGTGCACTCCATCTCGGCAATCCCTGTCCTTCACCCCCCCTGTCCCATGCACAACCATTCCATCCCTTCTCTTACAAGCTTTATTTTGGGTTTCTACCCACTCAACCCATCTTTATCCATATCCTCCACCTGTTGCGATGAACTACCAGCCCCACCACAACCCCTCATCCCCCATTGTTGTTTTACAAGATGTTTGACTTGTAGTTTATTTCTTATTTATTTTCTCTCCAGCACAGCTCGTGAAAAAGCTGGCAAGTATATGATGAGAATAGGGAACCCTGCCAGATAAATCGATGTGAAATATGATTATCATCAAAGCTTGTTTTGTGGGTCTGGTTTAAAGTCGTGCTTATGCCATGATGCCACACAATGTTAATTTATTACACAATTTGGAGAGAAGGGTTCTTTATCGAGTATTCTTACTCATGAAGTGTTCGTGTATACACACACACACACACACACACACACACACACACACACACACACACACACACACACACACACACACACACACACACACACACACACACACACACACACACACACACACACACACCAACGCAATGCTCTGTAGCACCATGCTCTTTGTGATGAATTGGATAATACAACTGCTAGAAAATGGTATTTCGATTTCTCCAAACATTTTTCTGAAATATTTGTGTACATGTTCTGGATTGTCCCCACTGCCCCCAACCCCCCCCCCCCCTCACAACAGGCTCATGGCTTTGAGATTATTTGCGCTCGTTCGACAAAGGCAAAATTCCACTCACCAAGAGGAATTGGCATCAGCCCTAAAGAACACACCTTCCTGGAGAGCCTTAAAAGCCACGGATACTTTCAGGTGATTGCAAATCTCCTAAACAACAGAAATAATTATAGGAACAATAATTTGGCAAATGAGAGAGGGACTCAAGATGGCAGCTTTTCCTGTGCTCCCTCAATCGTGAGCCTGTTTTATATGGACCTCCTTTTGACGAGTTGGGCCATTCTCATGAAGAATATATTTTGCTATCTACCAGGTTGTTTGATTACGGTTTGCAAATCATGGTGATGTAGGTAAAAGTGAGGACAGATAGTTTTTGTTTGCAGTTTGAACAGAGCCAAAGAGCAGGCACAACCACACCTTCAAGCAACTTTGGATTAACTCGAAACACGTCTTGTAAGCAGTGCCATCCCCATTCCATCAGTGAGTGAATCAAGAAGAAGCAATTGAAACAAACTCCATTTTGCAGTAGTTGTGGTAGTAATAATGCAAAATTCAAGAGTATGTTTGTGGAGGGCCTGGCAGAATGGCATTGAGGCACGCACACCGCCTCTAACTGTCTAGCCTGAGTTTGAAATCCCAACCCAGTTATAAACCATCATCCCGGTGTTTTGCAGCCTTGGTGATGCATCGATGTCTGTGCCATCCCTTGGATGGACCTTAATCTAGCCATCCCATCTTCCGGAATTGTTGGTGGATGTTAAAGATTCCATGGTGTCCTTTGCAAAGAGTTGGTGAGAAATCACCGGCACCATGGCCAACTTCCAAATTCCTGCCCTAACTTAGAGGGAATTGCATCAGTGGTACAGCAGCTCCTTCAGCCAATCATTTTCACCATCGGCTAATGATGCTACCCCATACCCTTGTGCTGCATACAAAATAAGAATACGGCTACCATAGAAGTGTATGACAATATTGCTGTTGATGTGCCATGGAATGTTAGACCGTGTATCCCATCTGCTAACCTCAGTGAGTGGACGTTAAATATCCCATGATGTCCTTCCTGAAGAGTGGGCGAACTATTAACGACAAAGAATATGAACAATATACTGTGCCATTGATTGTTGTGAAATATACTTTAACGAGGATAAAATATCGTTGTTTTGCAGGGTGAGCTGGAAGGGTCACAAAAATACCAAGAGCACCTGAAAGCTGCTCAGGCCTATTTTAATGAATCAATCATTGAACCAAGAGGGTAAGAACTCCAGTATTGTTGCTAGGGTTCCAATTGCCAGATTATTCTTGTGAAACATCAGTCTCAATGTAACAGTTTGATTTTAAGTGTTGTATTGTGATAATCAACAACTCAAAAAAAACCTGAATGTCAGAAGCGGAATGATTATTCTCTGCTTTCCACCGACAAATTTGTTATTGTTATCATGGTGATTTACTTCCGTTTTTATTTTCAAATACAGCAAAATTCAAATGATCTACAAAGGCAGGAAACTGTAAATTATTGCACCAAAGGTGGGGGATGTGGAGATGGGGGGACATAACAATCTAAATTAATCCCTGTGAAAGAAGAAATTGTATTTCCAATATTTGCACTTTACTATTTTGTTTTAATTGAGAGACTGGTGGTTGCAATGATTTAAATCTCTGTAGTTCTGCAGATGTATGATTTGAAGCAAGAGAAAACAAACCCTGGCAGACTATCCCTCTTGAACCACAAACATCTTCCCTCTATGCCCTCTCTCCCTCATCTTTAGTATTACTGGAAGCACCTGTTCCCCGACGGAGCCACCGAGGGGAGGCGGGGTGGGGGGGGTGATGTTATTATCATTATTGATGCTATGGCAGAGTATCCATCCTCCAGGTGATATTGTTGCAAGTGTGCAACACGTTCTTGTGACACATCCCTTTATTTTGGTTGTGTATAGGCAACGATCCGCTGCCTCGAACACTCTTGAAAATAATGTTAACCCAAATTACGTATACCAAATGAAAACGTACATGATAGTTATGTAGCTCGGATAGTTCCAGTTGCACCTACGCTCCCCCCTCCCCCCCCCAAAAAATGCCAAGATGGGCAAAAAAAGTTTTAAACTTCAAAACTTGATGGAATCAACCAAAACTTGCACATGCATAACTTCAGGATTCCCTCATTAATCCCTGAGAGTTTCAGCTTCCGAGGTCAAATCCTCTTGGAGGAGTGGATGACAAGTACATACCATCATCCAGACATGCATACGAGTGGGGCAGATAACAGCAATTTTTGAGAGGAATCGTGCAAATGATGATACAAGCATCAAATTTGGCACATTTGTTCTCCAGGGGATTCTAATCAAATCTGCCTGATTGGCCATTTGAAAATGAAAATTTTGAACAATTTGAAAAAAAAAAAAACTTCAAAAAAGTCAAGATCACGAATCAATGTTGGATGCTGGCTGAGATTGGTGAATGTTTCAGAAACATCATCAAAGACATTCCAAGTCTGCCATGCAGTTTTCTTCCCTTTACTCCTTTAAGGAAGGCAATCCCCTTCAATCAATCAATCAATTGATTATCAATCACTATCAATCAATCCCCTTCTTTTAAGGAAGGCAGACACGACGTCACATCCAGTGAACGCATGGAAGTATGGGATCCCTCTAGCTTTCTCAGGCCCTATTGCAGAAACGACCTCATGGACTGGAATCCATCGTGCCTTAGCTCCTTGGCCAAAGGCAATCCACATGTTCTCAAGACCTAGTTCCTGTAAGGATGGCAGCACAGATATTGCTGTGACTAGTACGTCCGTGTCATTAGCCTTAATGATAATGGACTTGCTACCATCTGTCGTTGCATCCCTGGCGTGTACAAATATTTGAGTGTCAGCTTCTTCATGACAACATGGAGACACAGCATCCAGTGACTTCCTTGTGTTGCTAATGGCATCTTCTCCTTTTGTGACAATGACTGTTCTTGTCGTCTGTGCTTCACACATCTTTTCCGCAAGGAAGTGAAACAGCTCAGTCTTGTTGCTGTCATCTCGAAGAAAGCTTCTCCAGTTACTTGAGGTCTTACTGGTTCCTGTCACTCTTCTTCTGATTCCTTGCCCCCTTTTCGACCTTGCCTCGGACTTCAGACTTGACTTCTTGTACACATCAAACACTATGTCCACCCTCTCGTACCTGGCACCATAGGATTCCACCTTTGGGATGTCTTCTTTAGCATAGTCATCAAATATCTTTGAAGTGCGTGGAGGTAGGGCATTGACAAGTGCTGAGCCATCAATGATGACTGCATCTCCCCTTGGTTCTCTGTCTGGGATGTTTACTTGCGCTTCAAGAATTTCAGCCAGCCTTGACTTCAAATTTTTTAGAAGTTTTTTTTTTTTTTTCGTTTTCAAAATTTGGATTTCAAATGGCCAATCGGGCAGATTTGATCAGAAAGCCCTGCAGAACAGAAATGCCAAATTTGATGCTTGTATCATAATTTGCACGATTTTTCTACTATCTACTACACTATACGTACATTTGCTCTATGATATATAGATTTTTGTTTCTGAGAGTGAAATCTTGGCTCAAGGAGGAACTAAATGGCAGAGGGCAAGAGGTTCACAGACTAACAGAGGATCAAAGCAAAAAGATAGGAAAGTCAGCAAGCAAAAGGATTTTTTTTCAGTCAGCAAAAGGATAGGAGAGTGAGTATGGAAGAAAGCATGAGATAGTGATGCACAGCCTCTTGAAGGACTGAATGGGGAGGTGCATGAGAAAATATATTCAGGGAGTTACTTACAGAGATGAGAGCATAGAGAGATGAAGGAATGTAGGTTAATGTTCAGCTTTGAGGTGGGGTGGGGAGGGGATAAACAGGTATGGGATTCTGAAAGAACCCTTACTCCCATCTTCTGAGATATTTTTCTTTGGACACTCCTGAAAAGTTTGATGTGAAAATTATGTAGCAAGTAGCACATTTTGACTTTGCAATGAAAACTCTGATTTTCCAACTCCAATTTGATAGGCCTGAACCTTGGCTGGAGGTGGAGTTGCACTTTATTTCAAAAACTCAATTTATCACTACCCTTGTGCTGATTTTACACCTCCCAACCCCCAGGAGCCTATCACCTATCATTTTACCATCGCAGACCAGTCGGTGATCTTTCTGTCTTCTACCACCAGCTTTTTTATCTTGCACCCTTACTCTTTCCGTGCTTTGCCCCCCCCCCAAAGACCCAAGTATCTGCAGGGTGCTCTCTGTGCACTATCAATCAATCCCCTTCTGGTGAAACCCTCAAAACCCAGGATCACTACTCACTTACACTCATTTATTCCTCTGTTTTTTCATTCCTGTGGAACCAACTTCCACATTCTCTTCAGAAAGGCAATCAAAGATCAGGAATTCCAAGAGAGTTTGGAGAAGAATTGTGAGAGAGGCCTCCAGCATACGGCATGCAAATGTGCAAAGTGAGCCAAGTTGAAAGCAAAAAAGGCAGCTGATCGCTTGGTGAAAAAGAGAAAGAAGGCTGGAGAGCAATCTGAGGAAAAGGTAGGGGAGAATCTGATGAAGAGGAAGAGGAAGTCGGTGGTAGAGGATGCAGAGGAAGTGACTTTTGTGATGGGTGGAAGATGATTCACTCAGACTGATGGTCAGAGTCGTGGTGGATTAAACACACGATCTATCTCAGGGCCTCATGGCACGAACACGAAGCACCCAAGACCATTTTGAAGTGCTTGGTGCATCTTCAGGAGAACTTTGGGCTGGTCGTTTTCACGAGGCCACATGTTGGTGTAATGTGCTTATGGATGTTCATTTAAAAAAAAAAAAAATTTGGAGTGATGTCATGCACCTGCTGATTGTAATTTGACAAATGTACTTGATGCATTGTGCAGTTCAGTTTTGAAGAAAACTTAAAAATGCAGTATAATAATTATTTTTCTTTTAAATGGTTTCCCTTGCTTTTCAAAGTGACAATTTGATGTCAAGTTGTTCACCACCATCTCTGATCACCCCCCCCCCCATCCAAAACCATGCTATTTTCTACCTCATTAATCCATACCAAACCCATATCTCTCCAAGTTTCTAGTTTTTCCTTCCTAAGAGTTTGTGTCTGTGTCCATCTACACCCCGTGCGTCCTCCCTTACCCAACATTCCTCCCCGCACTTTAAGTCGCTCTCTATTTTGTCCCTCAACCCTGCTGTTGGTGTTTCCTCCTCTTTTTACTGTTCCTTTTGTTCTGTTTGGTCATGATCCCTTCTACGTTCCAGTTATTCCTTGAGCCTTGACTTTCTGTACAAAAAAAAAAATCTCATTATTCCTTCTCGCAGTTGTTCACTATTTCAGATCATCCCCTATCCAAAACCATGATCTTTTCTACCCCCAATATAACCCGCCCCCTCACCCGTGTTGGCATTCTACCCCCAATAATCCCCCACTCTCAAGCACACCTTCCAAATTTCCAGTTTTTACTTCCTGAGAGATTGATTGCTCCATCTTATCCATCGCATGTGCCCTCTGCTACTCCTCACTCCTCCCCACTGCCATTATTTGTCCAAGTCTCCCTCTATTTTGTCCTTCAACCCTGCTGTTGGTGTCTCCTTCACAACCCCACCTCTCTCTACTGTTCCTTTTGTTCTGTTGCATCCTGATCCATTCAATAAACATTGCAGTACCATTTTATAAAGCAAAGCTGTTGTACTTAAGATGTTTCCAGCATATTACTTTCCTCAAGTATAAAGTGCATCATGTTGTATTGACACGAACAGAGAGTTGAATCCAGGAGAAGATGTGCTGTTGTTGCTCAAGGACACCCCTGTGGATCTGAAAGACCTAACGAGGAAGGAGAAGGCTTTACCACCTGAGGATGGTAATTTGTTCACCACTTCATTGATTTAAAAACCCAATATAATTGTTTCAAATTTGTGAGTATTTAGCATTGACTAAAGCAAAAGTTCACTTTTGATGTGAACTTTTGAACACTGACCCCCCTCCTAACCCGAGTAAGGTGTATCACGTCATCATAATTGATGTCTCTGAAGATGTCCTTCACAAATTATTACATTATTTTATCTCCGCCACCAAATGTGCACGGAGATATTGGACTCACCCTTGTTTGTCTCTAAGCAGGATATATCAAAAAATAGTGGACGAGTTATGACAAAACTCGGTGGATGAGTTGGGTAGGTGACCAGAACAAGCCAGTTAGATTTTGGTTAATGTCCGGATTCAGATCCAGCCTCTCGGTGGGATACAAAACATAAACTGTTCAGCCTGTCGGAGGTATGTGCTCTACGGAGTGCCGTTCTAGCTCTGCATATGGTGCCAACACGTGTTCTGTGTTGCATAATCTAGTGTGACAACTTGAAAAGTGGAACATGGTATTACAAGACCATGGATTTATCAAGTATGGAAATATGGTTTTATTTTGATCCCTCATACTTCCCACAAACTCCCCCCCTCCCCCCCTCCCCCTCCCTCAATTGCTATGCACATGACTTCCATTCCCTTCCCTTACTTCACCTCTCAAACTCCTTTCCCTTATCTACACACTCCTCCCTCACTCCACTGCATTATTTTCACCTATCATCCTACCTTCTCTCCCTTTTGTCAATTTTTATTGCATGGATTGTGGGGGCTTGGTTGGCAGAATAGTCTAGACGTTTGCACACTCACCTAGTTGTCTTGCCTTGGTTTGAATCTCGGCCCAGCTGTAAACTGTCATCCCGGTGTTTCACAGGCAAGGTGAGGCATCTGTGTGTGCCAATCCCCCAGATGGACGTTAAGCTGGGCGTCCTGTCTGCTGGCATTAGTTGGTGTACATTAAAGATCTCACCTGTTTCCTTTGTGAAGAGTATGCAAGCTATCACCGGCACTCTGGACAAATTATTGCCCTGACTTTGTGTCGGAGTGGCAACTCGTCCGGTATTGTAACTCCAG
>NC_140965.1:77800106-77815106 GCF_056783735.1 Eptatretus burgeri
GCAGGGTCTAATCCATAACAATTTTTATTATGACAGAGTGTTCTTAAAGCCTCAAACACATCAGCTAACAATAAAACATCTGTTTTTAGATATAAATCATGATATTCTCCAAGGTTCTTTATCTTAAATATTTTCCATATTTCTTGTGCGTGTTTATATTCCTCATCACTTATCTCTTCTTCATAAAGGTTATTATAGAAACTTTCTTTTGAAGGAAGTTGTGTTTCTTTAAATCTCATAAATGAATCCATATAATCATAAGGATAAATTCCCTTACTTGTAAGAATTTTCTCTTTACTTTGAATTTCATTCCTTGTTTGAATTTCCTCTCTCGTAAGAATTCCTTCTTTAATCAGAATTTCATCTTTAATCTGAATTTCCTCTTTAGTTCGAATTTTCTTTATAATTAGAATTTCATCTTCAGTTAGAATTTCTTCATTAATTAGAGTTTCCTCTTTACTTTGAATTCTCTCTTTAATCTGAATTTCCTCTTTAGTGAGAATTTCCTCTTTTGGAAAGAATGAATTAAGATTTGGAAAAGAGTCCGTGGAGCTTAGATTTGATGCGAGGTAGGCTTGTGGTGTTCCCATAAACTTGTAAGAATCTAAAAACCTAATACGAGTTAAAGGTTTTGTGAATATCATTTTTGAAAATGAAATATACTTTTGACTTGTGTTTGTTATGGCAGAAATATTCCCTGGTGTTTTTGAAAGTTCATTTATAAATAGATGTGTATCATAGTTGGCACTGTTGTGAAGAAAGACTGGAATAAAAGAAGGTAATTTATAATTAAGATTACAACAGGAATGAGCGGGACCTCTATATTTACCAGTAAGATGACAATGGTCTCTAACTTTAGACTCCTTAATTTCCCCCTCACAAATATGACAGATATTGTTCATTCTAAATTCTAATTTTTCTTCTTTGGTTAATTTCATCGGTTCATTTGTTTCTTTCATTAATTTAGTGAGTCTTATACAATCCTTTTCTAATCGTTTTACAAACTCTTGTGAAGCATTTTTTCCACGATAATGTTCAAGTTTGTTATACTTTTCTCCAACAGATGATTTGATATAATAACAGAAACCACAAGGAATATGTTTTTGATATTTATTTGTATATGGTTCTTTTGGATTAGGAGAAGCAGTATTTATCTTTTTAAGGATACATTCAAAATCAGCGTATATCACAAATGGGTGCATGATAGATTTATTATAATCTTCAAAAGAAATCTTTTCACCAGGTTTAGGCATTGTAATTACAGCTGATTTATGATTACTACAATATTTTGAATGTTGTTCTAATCGTTCTTTTGTATGAAATGAATTAAGACATCGCTTACAAGGATATATTTTGTTTGCTGTTCTGAATACCTGAGAAGAGATTAATCTTGATAAATTATTGATGTATGTGTAATGTGAATTCTTTCCAACACTAAAATATAAAAGGTCAATGTGTGTTTCTTCATTTTTATAGTTGTTTGAAATTTTTAATATTTGAACTTTGTTTGTATCCGTTAATCCATATACATTAATAGAAAGATTATTCTTTTTCTCAAATTTAGGAATATCTGTTAGTGGCATTGGGAATTTAAAATCTTTAATGTCCAAGGTATTCTCATATTTCATATATTGTTTTACTCTTTCTGAATTACATTTTGGTGGATGAAAGTGAGCAAGAACAGACCAGAGAAAACATTTATTATCATTGTTCTTAATATTAACAACTGCCTTCTTTAGTTTTATTTCTTTTGGTAATTCAATATAAGAAGAAGCTTTAAGAGGGTTTGATTTTAGAATGTGTATATCTAAAAAGATGATTTTTTAAAATATTGAATCCACTTCCTACCACTGTATTATCAACATCCTCCTCTTGTCTTGATAGTTCTTCATAAACCCCACTATTCAAAAAATCTTGAAATGATGTTATAAAATGAAGACCTGTTCTCATATAAGGAGTATGTTCTTCATCTTGTCTTTTCATATTCATTTTCACTCCCATATAAAACTTTAAAGTTTTCATTTCTTTTAAGGTCTTTTTAATAAAATTTTCAACATCGGGTTTCACTATTTCAATTGATTCAGCTATTGATGATGGACCGGGTTCTCCAAATTGAAAAATCCTTATTTTTATATGCCCTTTAAATGCCCAATCAGTGTTTTTAATATAATAGTCTCCCTTTACTTTAAACTCATTTTTCTTGTGTTTTTGTGATTGAAGATGTTTATTATAACTACTCTTCAAAACATCCTTTGAACAGATATCACAATGTTTTCTTTCCAACTCAAGAGGAGATATTTGATGAAATAGATTAAATGTGTGTTTGTTGGTTCGGAGGTGTTTTCTATAATGTTTATATTCGTGATTACAAACATCGCAGTACGTTGTATTCACCATATTTATAGAATAAAACTTTGCTTAAACTAAAATTTTCTTGATGAAAATTTCATTTAATTTATAGGTGAATCTGTGCTTAAAAACATTTTATCCTCAAACTTTTTCACTTAATAAATACAATGTTTCAAGACACAAAAGACAAGTTTCAATCAATCTCTTCATCTGTTAAAGATACTGAGAAATATGTCAAGGATGTAAAATTGAACAAAGATAAATATAACAACTATTGGATAAAAACTATTATGGTAAATAATATGAGTTCTTCAATTTCCTTCAGTGGAAGGGCTTTTAGTATACCTGGTAGAACATCAATTAAAGTATCTCTAACAAAAGTTTCTCCTCTCCTTCTAGTAATATATTCAAAACTAGAAAAAGCAATGAAACAAGAAAAAGTATCAAAGAACAAAAACCTTATGGATGAAGCTTTAGAAAGAAAAGATAAGACCATCTGTAATATGCAAGGAGAAATTTGTATTTTTTTCAACAACCCTAAAGATGTAAATCCTGATGAAATAAAGGATGTTAATATATCAGGTGAAATGACATTTCGTTCAATAGTAGTTAACGATAATTTTAAAATTACCTTTAATATAAAAAATGTTGTCGTTGAATCTGATAATGAAAAAAGTATATCGATATCGATGGTAATATACAACTGAAAGTATAGATGAATTTCAGTTTAAGTAAAGTTTTACTTTATAAATATGCTAGACTTTCCTGATTCTCCATATGACAAATTTGAGAATTGTCCTGCGTGTGAAAGACGGGGATTAAACACAGAGTCAAAAGCCTATAAACAATGTATATTCTGTGATTATCTTCTAATTAATGATAATAAAAAATATAAAAAGGAAAATAATTCTTTTAGATTTACACCAAAAATGAATTACTTTACAAGATTGATTAGAGAAATGAATGTAAAGTATGAGGGTGATAACACACCTTTCCTTACAAGGGAAGAAACTGAACGTATAAGAGAAATGTTCAAAGGATTGTTGTTGTATATTATTCATGGATGTAATTTTCAGGGAAATATCAACACAAGATATTGTATAAATAAAATAATGGATTATCTTGAAATTAAACCTGAACTTAGGATAAAATATAGAGTTTCTAAAAAAGCCAATAATAAATTAAATAACCTGTTTTTCAAATATATAAATGAATGATTTTTTTACCTATTTGGGAAAATAAGATAAAATTTAACAACCATAAAAATCTCCCAAATTCATTAAGATGTCTCATAGTTGGTTTAAGTGGATGTGGAAAAACCTGCTTACTTTTAAAAATGCTCCTCACTCCCAACTTTTTAGATTATGATAATTTAATAATTTTCACAAAGTCGAGTTTTCAACCAGAGTATCAACTACTCTCACAAGGTTTTAATGCTGGTCTTCAAAAAGAAGATATAATCGGTTTATTTAAACGTCAAAAAAACCTAAATGATTATAACATTGAAGATATAATTCAACTATTTTGTGATACACAGAGATGTAAAAAGAAATCAAATCCTATAACTTGTATTCTTAGTGATAATACGGATGATATACCGTCTCCCCAAGATTTGGATAAATCAAAAAAGAACCTCGTTATCTTTGATGATTGTGTTAACGAGAGAAACCAAACGGTAATGGACAGCGACTACACAAGAGGGAGACATTCTTCTTGTAATTATATTTATCTTAGTCAATCGTACTTTCAACTTCCTCGTCGTTCCATCAGAAACAATGCTAATACTTTTATTTTATTCAAGTTAAATTCAATAGATATCAATAATTTTTGGAGAGATAATTGTTCTACATTATGTAGTAAAAAGAAATTTGAGGATTACATGAAGCACACGACTGAAAAATATAAATATATTGTTGTGAAACAAGATGAGATATTAAGGGATATATTTTTTGTTTTATAAACAATTACATATATAAATGACAACTATTATTATAAATCTTGTGGGTAAATCTGCTTCTGGAAAAAACTTTCATAAATCAAGGTTCTTGTGTAGTACAAATGAGAATATTGTAAATTTACTTAAAAAACACCCCGTGATACGCATTGTATCAACAACAACTAGAGCAATAAGACCTGGAGAAATAAAAGGTGAAGATTATCACTATATTTCAGTGGAGGAACATATGCGATTGAGGAATGAAGGACAAATATTTGAGGAGGTTTCTCTTGGTACAACAAAATATTCACATTGTAAGAGTGAGTTAAGGAAACTAAAATCTGGTGGTGTTGGGATATTAGAAACTAATCCAGAAGGAACGAGACAAATTATTAAATATCTGAGCGGAGTGAAGATTTTATCATTCGGTTTTGATGTTGATGAAGAAACTCAACGCAAACGTATGAAAAGCAGAGATGCAAGTATTAGTGAAGAAGAAATTACAACTCGCATTAATGTTAATAAAGAATTTGATGAAATATTTAAAGAAAAGGATTTATTTGAACACATCTACTTGAATGATGAAGAAAAGGAAAATTTCCCTGTTAATCTTTACAATTCATTAAATGATATTTTACAATAAATAAATGGATACAAAAGAAAGAGCAAGAAGATTTAAGGAACATCAAGAGTTGCTTTCAAAAGTTGTAAAACAACAGGAAGACATAAAGAAGAAACGCAGACAGAAACTAACGGGCGAAGAAGCATTTGAAAGAAAACAAGAGAAATTTTTTAAACCACTTTTAAAAACTTCCCAAGAAAAAATGAAAGATGTTTCCACAGTTCCCACAGTAGAATATACTCCCAGAAAGCTTCAAATGTTAAAAGATTTCAGTCAAATGACGGAGGAAGAATTAGAGCATTTAGGAGAATTAGAATATGATGATGAAGGTTTATTTCAACAACTGGAAGAGATTAATCAACCCCCTGATTATATTGTGAATGCTATTCAAAACAATGAATATTCAGCGGATTCAAAAACCAAAGCAGGACTCATTCCAACAGAACAACCAGCAATATTTCATCTTGTTCAAGAAAAGGTATTGATATTTAATGATGAATTAAGGTTCTTAAGTTCTGCTCACCCCCTGTTAAACTAACTCCGAGATTAATGTTTCTTCTCACAAAAGATGGAAGACAAGGTTCAACTGTGAGGGATGAATCAAAGTATATTGATAAACCATTGGATATGGAAAATAATGATGATAGAGTATATATTGATTTGCTGAACACTCTAAATTATAAGGTTATTCTTTCTGGTAAAAGTAGGAAGAATGAGAAGGAGAAACACATTATTCAGGCTTTAAGTATCCTTGGTTCAGGTATTAGTTTTCTTCCAAATGACCCATCGCAATTAGTTAATAGACTGTTATTGTTGTTAGGCAGTAAGAAGGCTGGAAATAACAATTGTTTTAATGAAGCATCAGCCATTTTAGACCAGTTGATGAACATGAAAATAATTAATAAATCTCAATATAAAGACATTTTATCTCATTAAATAAGATGAGAAGCACAATCCTGAGTTTTAATTTCACAACAAGCGACCACACATCTTCATTCCCATACCCACTACAACTTGACACAACAAAAGAATATGAGGCATCTTTATTGTCCATGGAAACTTATAATACCTTATTTAATATAACCGAGAAAAATGACAAGTTTAGTTATAATCCGGGAAGTGGATACAAAACGATAACAGTCTCACCCGGAGCATACGAGATTTCTCAAATATCTTCCGAAATTGCTCGTCTTATGAAAGAACAGGGTGATGAACCAAAAAATATTGTTATAAACATTCAAAAACATACTTCAAAATCAACGATTAAAGTTAAAAATAACTACAAGGTTGATTTCACAATTGATAATTCATTTAGAGAGTTATTGGGTTTCTCCTCAAAAAAGATTGAAACTAATTGGACGTTTTACAGTGATAATGTCATTCAAATATCCTCAGGAATAAATTCGGTGTTAATTCACTGTGATTTGATTGATGGTGCTTATAATGATGGAAAAAAAACAAATACAATATTTTCATTCAGCGCATACTCAACCCCAATTGGTTATAAATTCAATATGGAACCTAAAAATTTGGTTTATCTACCTGTGTCAGGAAAAACCATACACAGAGTAAATTTTAGGATAACCGACCAAGATAATCGTGGTGATTTCTTTTAATGGAGAAGTTATATCCATCAGAATTCACCTACGTGAAGTTTTCCAATAAATAAATACGATGGTTATTGTGAGGAAACACGAGTTGGGAAAATATAAAATAATTACAGGGGATGGGATGTTCCTTTCCCGTACTACAAGGGTGAAGGTATGTATCTTGGTAGAGGATACTATAAACCTAAGAGACAAAGGGGTGTCGGACATCAATTTAGAGGAGATGGGATAATTGATACTCTCATGGGTATTGGTTCAACTATTCTTAAACATAAAGACCTAATTGGTTCAACTGCTTCTGCTGTGGGAAATGTAGCAGGTGCTGTAAAGAGTATAAAAGATGCTCAGAAGGAATCTCATAAATTACAAGCAATAAAAGAAATTAAGAAAGGTAAAACTCAGTTGTCCCCCAAGAACGACAGAAAATAATTCAAATACTTGGATCAGGGTTTCAAAAGTTTTAACATCTTTTTCCTAAATAAATACAAGTATGGAAGCAATTGATAGTATCTATGATGTGGATGATACTATTATTATCTCAAACTCCACTAAAAAAGAAGATTACTTCAAGGTAAATGCAATAACTGGAACAGACTGGAATACAAATGGTACAAAAAGTTTTGAAATAAATAATCAACAAACCTATTTGAATCTCTCCGAAAGTTTCTTGTTGTGTAAATTTAAATTCACTAAGGCTGGGAATAACACAAACGCTACACTTGTAAATGATTTCTTCTGGAAAATGTTTGATAGTGTGCGATTGTATATTGGAACACAAGAAGTTGAAGCGGTTGATTATGTCTCTGCTGTATCTGAAATGATGAAATTTACACTCTATACATTCAGTGATAGAATGGGAAAGGGGTCTGTCGAAGGTTTTATTCCTGATATGTCAACGGGAACAAACACAGACCCTGGATATATTCAAAGGAAAGGAATGTATAATGATGATACAAAAGCAGAAAATAGTTTTACTGTGGCAGTTCCTCTTAAAGGTATATTTGGATTTTGTGATTATGATAAAGTTCTGTATGGTCTTAAAATTAGATTTCAACTACAAAGGAATGATAATGAAAATAGATTGCTTTTTGGTGTTGGTAGTGCTTTTGGTGAACAGAATAAATTTGTAATTGAGGAGATGAGTTGGTATATCAGTGAATATACTCCTAATCTTAAAACAGAAGAGATGTTGAATCGAAGACTTAACTCAAAGAAACCACTCAGTGTATCATACCTCAAAAGAAGATGTCAACACGTTAAACTCAATCAAACTACTTACACGTGGAATTTGGGTGTTCTGGAAGGAAAGCCACGATATCTGTGGATGATTTTTAAAAAGCCAGATGGTGATACTGCGACTGATAAGAATAATGCATTGAGTGATAATGCTAAGGTGAAACAACTTCGCGTTTCTCTAGATGGAACATTTTATCCACGAGATAGATTGGAAATTAATTGGGAAAAAAATGATTTTGCTGAAGCATACAAGTCTTACCAAAAGGTGTGTGAAAGTAATGGAAATAAAGAACCTATTTTAGATATGACAGCATTTAAAAGTTTGTATACAATCTATGCGTTTGACCTGAGCGCTCAAAAGGAAACTATAAAGTCTAATCGAGTGGATACTTCCCTATACATTGAAAGAGGAGAGAGTGAAGAAGTTGATACATATTGTTTGCTTTTGGAAGAAACAGAATTGCAGATTAATACAGATAATGGTGTGATGATTAGTCTCACATAATTTTTTGTTAAATAAATGAGTGGCAAAGTACCAACTGGGGTGTATGTTAATCAAATCAATCTTCATAAACTATCATCTTGTGTTCAAAATCAAAAGCCTTGTACGATTAACGTTAATACAATTCAGAGAAAAGGAGCAGTAAGAATTGATGTTTTGCTCACAAGAGAACAGGTTAAAATCTTGAATGACACTGGCTCACTTAAAATTAAAATGACAAAACCAATGTTGAAAAAATATTCAATAAGAGAGACGAGTGGAGGATTTCTCCCATTTCTAATTCCTTTATTTGCTGGTTTAAGTGCGGTTGGAGCATTGACGGGTGGTATTTCAACAGCGGTGAAAACTGCCAATGAAAGGAAGGCTCAACTCCAGGCTCAAAAAGAATTGGAAAGACATAACAAAGAGTTGGAGAAACAAATTAGTGGAAGTGGTGTAATTGTAGATTTTGCTGAAAAACTTGAAGGTCTGCCTGATAAAGCGAGATTGTTAGTTGGAGATATGCTTTCTTCTATAGCACAAGCAGGTGTAAAATTAACAAAAAGAGGTAATGGATTATATCTTTCTAATAAATAAATGAGCATTGATGAGTGGTTGAAAGAATTTGGAAAGAATACAACATCAAATTTACAACTTGCCAAATATTGTAAGAAATTAAAAATTCATAATGTGGTTATTTGTATGAGAGATGAATTAACAAATGTGCCGAAACATACAAAGAATATTATTATGAACTTAGAAGATAATGATGGGAACGGTTCTCATTGGGTTTGTATTTTTAATAGTCAAGACAAATATTATTTTGATAGTTTTGGTCTTCCACCACCTGTTGAAGTCATAAAATTCTTACAGAATGGTGTTTATCAAACATTTCAAGTCCAAGAATTAAATTCCAAGTGTTGTGGTCAATTATGTCTATATGTGTTATTTCAACTCAACAAAAATAAAAAATTTTATGATATTATTTTTAATCTAATATAAATGACTTATGTTGGTGAAGATGGTTCTATCTTTGGTGTATCTCAAGAACTGGATATTGATTTATCAAATTATTATACAAAGGCACAGGCTGAACGACATAAATATAATATAAACAAAAATATTAACATGAAAAATGCTTATAAATTAAAAAATTATCCAAGCCCGACTGACGCGAATGACTTGGTGAGATTAAGCGATTTATCACAATATATATATACTTAAATAAAACGGCTGTGTATTCCAAAGATACAGAAGTGTTGATATTATCTCCAGGTCATACAGAATTCACAGTTCGAATTAAAATAAATTTTTATAAAGAAGGGCGTATCGTTTGTATGAGAATAGAACAATGGGGGTATGATATGAATGATTTAGGGTATAATTGGTCATTTAAAATTAACCTCGAAGACCTGGAACAATTAAATCAGTCTCGTAAGGAAGAATATTATGCACTTGGTATCGAGAATGAGTTTTGTGGAGCCACGATTAGTAAACAACAAATAAAATAATTTAATAAGGGTAAATATAATAATGGTTTTGCCCTTGTTTATCTCATGAAAACAGAAAAAACAGGATTATATATAATAAGTAAGGAAATACAAAATGATTTAACTATGGGAAGATGGGGAGGTGTTTCGTGCCATAATATTATTCTAACATATATTTCTAATACATAAATGACAGCAAGAAGGCTTCAAGAAAATTATCATTTCTGTGTCCAAGAATACCTTCAAGAAAAGGGTATTCGTTATTTTAATAAATATGTTCTACAACATAAGAATGAGGTATTTTCAATAAAAGATTGGCATTATGCTGATGTTGATAAACCGACAACTTTAGATTTAATTAGAATGTTAAATAATGAAAAAATTATAAGGTTAAGAAAAGGTAAGGCTCTTTTAGAAATTCAAAAGAAATTTTATTGGTTTCCTGTTGTAAAAAAAATTATTTTGGATACAGGAATAACAAGAAATCCTGATGAATATATGTATAATATTCTATGGGGTGTAAACGATTCAAGGATAGTAAGGGATGAGGAAGGAGTTGAAGAAGAGAGGGAAGAGGAGGAAAAGGAGAAGGAGGAGAGGGAGAAGAAAGAGAAGGAGGAAAAGGAGAAGAGAGAGAAGGAGGAAAGAGAGAATAGAGAGAGGGAGGAAAGAGAGAAGAGAGAGAGGGAGAAGAAAGAGAAGGAGGAAAAGGAGAAGAGAGAGAAGGAGGAAAGAGAGAAGAGAGAGAGGGAGAAGAAAGAGAAGGAGGAAAAGGAGAAGAGAGAGAAGGAGGAAAGAGAGAAGAGAGAGAGAGGGAGGAAAGAGAGAGAATGAATAAATATCAAAATATGGAAACCAGTGAGATTCAACAAAGATTAGGGGTATTACAGAAAATAACTCAACCCACCGAGGAGGAAAACAAAGAATTGACAAGTCTATTTGCAATACTTTCGACAAGACTATTAGCATCGACAAGATATGGATTTTAATTCAAGTTTTTCATTTTTTTTTTTCTTAAATAAATGGAGGAGAGAGTGAAGGCATTTCTAAGGATTCTTTATGTTTTAAAAATTAAGATTCAAATGTGCATGTTGGAAACTAAAAAGGTTTTTGCACTCTGCAGGAATTTTTCTCATAAATAAATGAGTTATTGTCTCAAATGTAAAAAAGAAAACTAATACTAAAAATATTTCATATATTAAAAGTAAAAATAACAGGGTTATACAAAAAGGTATATGTTCGGTGTGTGGTTCAAAAAAAAATCAATTTATCTCCAAACACAAACTCGGAGGAGATATACAAAAGTTTTTATCAGGAAGTAAATTTACAACTACTGGAATACCAGGGGAATTACATCTTCCAGGGTATTCTTTCTGTGGTCCAGGCACAAACTTAGATAAAAGATTAGATGAGGCAGACAATCCTAAATCCTGGAGTAAACCAATCAATAGAGTTGATGAAGTGTGCATGAGACACGATATTGATTATGGGAATACCACAACGTTGGAAGAAAAGCATGAAGCCGATAGAGAAATGTTGTATAATTTGTCTCTGATACAAAATCCAACCTTGAGAGAAAAAGTTGATAGGTTCATCGTGAAGAAGATGATTAGTGCTAAATTGAAACTTGGACTTGGAAATTCAAAAAACTTATAGGCTCTAATGATGCCATTAAGACTGAAGAGCAATTAGCTGATGAATTACATAAACCAATATTCACAAAGTTTCAGAGAAGGAAAGTTTATTCCAAGGAAGTTGATTATATCTGGTCTGCTGATTTGATTGAACTCAATAATGATAAGGGGTACAAGTATGCTTTAACCGTTATTGATTTGAGGAGTAGATATGCGTGGGTTGTCCCTTTAAAAAACAAAACAGGTAATACTCTTATGTTAGCTTTTCAACAGATATTTAATAAAAGTAAGAGAAAACCTAAAAAATTGTGGACTGATGAGGGTAGAGAGTTTTATAACAAGACATTTATGAATTTTCTAAAAAATAACAGTATTACATTATCCAGTACCTTTAATGAAGGGAAGGCAGTTGTTGTTGAACGTTTTAATCGTACCTTAAAAGAGAGACTATATAAAAAATTCACACAACTCGGTTCACAACAATGGTCATCTTTTATTCAGGATATTGTGGATAAGTATAATGACACGATTCACACGTCAACAAATATGAAACCATCAGAAACATTTACAAAATTAAAATATGAAAAAGAGATTAATGTCAGAAAACCTAAGTTCAAAGTTGGTGATATCGTAAGAATATATAGGTGGAAATCTCATTTTGAAAAGGGTTTTACTGAACGATGGACGAAAGAACTTTTTAAAATTGTTCATGTAATAGATACGGTTCCTTGGACTTATAAAATATATGATTTGGAAGGGGAAGAGATTTTAGGTTCATTTTATTCACAGGAATTACAAAAGACAAAACTAAGCAGATAATACACCTTTGTGGACACTAGAGGGACAAGTCCGAGGTGTATTACAGTATATAATGTGTGTCAAGGGGGACGTTCTTAGATCTGTGAACCCCAAACACAGAATCCTCAACTGAATAGTCAAGGTTTAACTTTTGTTTGTGTGTGTGTGTGTGTGTGTGCAATGGGAGCAATAGGTTGGCGCTTCACTCCCTCCTACTATACACCGTTGTGGACACTCGAGGGCCAAGTCCGAGGTGTATAACAGTATATAATGTGTGTCAGGGGGTGGACGTTCTTAGATCTGTGAACCCCAAACACAGAATCCTCAACTGAATAGTCAAGGCTTAACTTTTGTTTGTTGATGTGTATGTGTGTGTGTGTGTGTCCCAACCCTCACATTCAAAATCTCAACCCCAACCCTCACATTCAAAATCTCAACCCCAACTCAATCCTCACCCAACACAATGTCTTTTTCAAAATGAGATTTCCACATATATATATATATATATATATATATATATATATATATATATATATATATATATATATATATATATATATATATATATATATATTGTTGTGGTTACCAGATTCGCAAACCACCATTCAGGTCCCTTAGGTGAGGTATCTCGGTAAGTGCATGTGTAGTTAGGCCCAAACCCGTTGTCTAGTGGGAATACATGTCATTTATACGTGCTGCGACTCTTCAGGATAGCCGTTTTTCTTTTACTATCTTTATTTTGGACCAACCGCCATGATCACAACCACAACATCAACCACCAACCACAACGCCGCTTCACCACAACCGCCACGACCTTCCCGTCACACCTCGCAACCGTAGCATCGCCACCGTTCTTGCCCCGCTGTGGGTACCGGTGTTGGACTCATGCAGAACGCGCGTCGAACAGCGTGTACAAAATCACGGATTTTGTGCTTCAAAAACGGATCAAAAACGACACACGCCCACTTTTTGCCGTCCAATCGGTGAGCGAGGGGCGGGTGGCCCGCCCCCAGGGCGATCGATATATGCAAATTTGTGGATCAAAAAGCCTTCACGCCCACTTTTTCTCGGGCCAATGGGGAGCGAGGTGAAAGGTCAAAGGGAGGGGGTCAAAGGCGAAGTTACGGGGGGATAAAAGGACGGTGTTCGTCAGTCAGAAGAAGGAGAACGAAAAGGAGAACGAGAAGGAGTCGGAACGGAGGGGACGAGTGTGGAAGTCTGGAGCCCGAAGCCTGCAGTGGCTGGAGAAGCTGAAGAGAGTCGGACGAGGGGGTGCTCGCGTCGGTGCCAGGAGCTGCACGCCCGAGGGAGGCCGGCAGCGCGACCTGGCCGAGGTGGAGACGCACACCAGGGATAATAAAGATCCTCTATACCCCGAGCATCAGCAACCCCCTCCTGTTTCCCCCCGCGCTGAGATAGTGCGACCAAGGGGGCCCCGTTCCCACCCCCTACCAGACACCGTCCACGAGGCCCGCGGGTTGCGGGGCCATCGCCGCTCCGCGTCTCATCACCAGACGGGTAGGCCCGACCCGGTCTCGGCCTCAGGCCTGCCTCATTCTTGGGGGATTTCTTTTCCTTGGTTTTGGGTATGTGTTGTCGGCGCCGTCTGTGAAGTAGAATTGTATAAGTGTTGCCGTGTGCTCGGTAGTCGGTATTAGCTCTGCATTGTTTTCGCTTTTATATTTGCTTTTTGTGTAAATGGAATTGTGTTTTCTTTTTTTTTGTGTGCATTTGGTGGAATTGTATTTGTGTGCTTCCCGTGTGCCGCGAATAAATGTGCTTTATTGTTGAACTGTTTCCCGCTTCGCTTCGTCTTTTCCTCTATTGAATCCTCATCTTGCTTCACGTAAAGGGTTGGTAGTGGGCTGAATACGCCCGATAATTAATCGAACCGTCGAGGTCGACGATAACACCGCTCGGTTATTCTGATAGTACGGAACGGGTCGCTTAAGTGGCCCGTGTCCGAAGTCGACCTGCGGCGAGGTGCGATCGCCCGGTCTACCCTCCGCGTGGGTACTTAGGTAGGTCGAATTTGGCGAGCAACCCTATCCCACGCGGGGGCTGATTGGCTCGATCGCGGTGAGACCGAAAGGTCCACCCGTGACTGGTTCCCGGCGTTAGTCCGAGAGGGTCACGACTGGATTGTCCGTCCGGTGGGCGACGTGCCGCGATTCGAGTTACGTGGCCGTCAGCACGCCGGCGGGCGCGAAATCCGCAACAATATATATATATATATATATATATATATATATATATATATATATATATATATATATATATATATATATATATATATATATATATATATATATATATATATATATATATATATATATATATATATATATATATATATATTTTACGTTTTTTTTTTTTTCTCTTCTTCCAATTCTGTCTTTTAAGGCTTTCAGGTTTGATAACATAGAAAGAGGGAGTAAGAACTTTCTTGATAGGTTTAAATCCCAAAGAGTGGTAGCATTTCAAGTCTTCAAAATAAACCCAACTTTCCAAGTCTCCAAGGTAGTTATTTAAACCATCAAGGCAGAACTCATTTACTGATTTTTTCAAAATTTGTGAGTCTCCAAGGTAGTTCCCATATTTAGAACCATCTTGGCAGAACCCTTTTCCTGAGTCTCCAAGGTAGTTACTTAAACCATCAAGGCAGAACTCATTTACTGATTTTTTCAAAATTTGTGAGTCTCCAAGGTAAAACTTGTATTCTGGCTCATCAACGTATAACTTGTTCAGTGGGTATTGTCTTGATAACTCACAATGAGTACTATTGCTGTAAAACTCTTTTTCAGAATTTTGCTGGTCTCCAAGGTATAACTCTTTGGTTGGGTCATC
>NC_140965.1:77832606-77842606 GCF_056783735.1 Eptatretus burgeri
GACTTGTGTTTGTTATGGCAGAAATATTCCCTGGTGTTTTTGAAAGTTCATTTATAAATAGATGTGTATCATAGTTGGCGCTGTTGTGAAGAAAGACTGGAATAAAAGAAGGTAATTTATAATTAAGATTACAACAGGAATGAGCGGGACCTCTATATTTACCAGTAAGATGACAATGGCCTCTAACTTTAGACTCCTTAATTTCCCCCTCACAAATATGACAGATATTGTTCATTCTAAATTCTAATTTTTCTTCTTTGGTTAATTTCATCGGTTCATTTGTTTCTTTCATTAATTTAGTGAGTCTTATACAATCCTTTTCTAATCGTTTTACAAACTCTTGTGAAGCATTTTTCCACGATAATGTTCAAGTTTGTTATACTTTTCTCCAACAGATGATTTGATATAATAACAGAAACCACAAGGAATATGTTTTTGATATTTATTTGTATATGGTTCTTTTGGATTAGGAGAAGCAGTATTTATCTTTTTAAGGATACACTCAAAATCAGCGTATATCACAAATGGGTGCATGATAGATTTATTATAATCTTCAAAAGAAATCTTTTCACCAGGTTTAGGCATTGTAATTACAGCTGATTTATGATTACTACAATATTTTGAATGTTGTTCTAATCGTTCTTTTGTATGAAATGAATTAAGACATCGCTTACAAGGATATATTTTGTTTGCTGTTCTGAATACCTGAGAAGAGATTAATCTTGATAAATTATTGATGTATGTGTAATGTGAATTCTTTCCAACACTAAAATATAAAAGATCAATGTGTGTTTCTTCATTTTTATAGTTGTTTGAAATTTTTAATATTTGAACTTTGTTTGTATCCGTTAATCCATATACATTAATAGAAAGATTATTCTTTTTCTCAAATTTAGGAATATCTGTTAGTGGCATTGGGAATTTAAAATCTTTAATGTCCAAGGTATTCTCATATTTCATATATTGTTTTACTCTTTCTGAATTACATTTTGGTGGATGTAAGTGAGCAAGAACAGACCAGAGAAAACATTTATTATCATTGTTCTTAATATTAACAACTGCCTTCGTTAGTTTTATTTCTTTTGGTAATTCAATATAAGAAGAAGCTTTAAGAGGGTTTGATTTTAGAATGTGTATATCTAAAAAGATGATTTTTTTAATATTGAATCCACTTCCTACCACTGTATTATCAACATCCTCCTCTTGTCTTGATAGTTCTTCATAAACCCCACTATTCAAAAAATCTTGAAATGATGTTATAAAATGAAGATCTGTTCTCATATAAGGAGTTTGTTCTTCATCTTGTCTTTTCATATTCATTTTCACTCCCATATAAAACTTTAAAGTTTTCATTTCTTTTAATGTCTTTTTAATAAATTTTTCAACATCGGGTTTCACTATTTCAATTGATTCAGCTATTGATGATGGACCGGGTTCTCCAAATTGAAAAATCCTTATTTTTATATGCCCTTTAAATGCCCCATCAGTGTTTTCAATATAATAGTCTCCCTTTACTTTAAACTCATTTTTCTTGTGTTTTTGTGATTGAAGATGTTTATTATAACTACTCTTCAAAACATCCTTTGAACAGATATCACAATGTTTTCTTTCCAACTCAAGAGGAGATATTTTATGAAACAGATTAAATGTGTGTTTGTTGGTTCGGAGGTGTTTTCTATAATGTTTATATTCGTGATTACAAACATCGCAGTACGTTGTATTCACCATATTTATAGAATAAAACTTTGCTTAAACTAAAATTTTCTTGATGAAAATTTCGTTTGTTTTACAAGGTGAATCTGTGCTTAAAACCATTTTATCCTCCAACTTTTTCACTTAATAAATACAATGTTTCAAGACACAAAAGACAAGTTTCAATCAATCTCTTCATCTGTTAAAGATACTGAGAAATATGTCAAGGATGTAAAATTGAACAAAGATAAATATAACAACTATTGGATAAAAACTATTATGGTAAATAATATGAGTTCTTCAATTTCCTTCAGTGGAAGGGCCTTTAGTATACCTGGTAGAACATCAATTAAAGTATCTCTAACAAAAGTTTCTCCTCTCCTTCTAGTAATATATTCAAAACTAGAAAAAGCAATGAAACAAGAAAAAGTATCAAAGAACAAAAACCTTATGGATGAAGCTTTAGAAAGAAAAGATAAGACCATCTGTAATATGCAAGGAGAAATTTGTATTTTTTTCAACAACCCTAAAGATGTAAATCCTGATGAAATAAAGGATGTTAATATATCAGGTGAAATGACATTTCGTTCAATAGTAGTTAACGATAATTTTAAAATTACCTTTAATATAAAAAATGTTGTCGTTGAATCTGATAATGAAAAAAAGTATATCGATATCGATGGTAATATACAACTGAAAGTATAGATGAATTTCAGTTTAAGTAAAGTTTTACTTTATAAATATGCTAGACTTTCCTGATTCTCCATATGACAAATTTGAGAATTGCCCTGCGTGTGAAAGACGGGGATTAAACACAGAGTCAAAAGCCTATAAACAATGTATATTCTGTGATTATCTTCTAATTAATGATAATAAAAAATATAAAAAGGAAAATAATTCTTTTAGATTTACACCAAAAATGAATTACTTTACAAGATTGATTAGAGAAATGAATGTAAAGTATGAGGATGATAACACACCTTTCCTTACAAGGGAAGAAACTGAACGTATAAGAGAAATGTTCAAAGGATTGTTGTTGTATATTATTCATGGATGTAATTTTCAGGGAAATATCAACACAAGATATTGTATAAATAAAATAATGGATTATCTTGAAATTAAACCTGAACTTAGGATAAAATATAGAGTTTCTAAAAAAGCCAATAATAAATTAAATAACCTGTTTTTCAAATATATAAATGAATGATTTTTTACCTATTTGGGAAAATAAGATAAAATTTAACAACCATAAAAATCTCCCAAATTCATTAAGATGTCTCATAGTTGGTTCAAGTGGATGTGGAAAAACCTGCTTACTTTTAAAAATGCTCCTCACTCCCAACTTTTTAGATTATGACAATTTAATAATTTTCACAAAGTCGAGTTTTCAACCAGAGTATCAACTACTCTCACAAGGTTTTAATGCTGGTCTTCAAAAGAAGATATAATCGGTTTATTTAAACGTCAAAAAACCTAAATGATTATAACATTGAAGATATAATTCAACTATTTTGTGATACACAGAGATGTAAAAAGAAATCAAATCCTATAACTTGTATTCTTAGTGATAATACGGATGATATACCGTCTCCCCAAGATTTGGATAAATCAAAAAAGAACCTCGTTATCTTTGATGATTGTGTTAATGAGAGAAACCAAACAGTAATGGACAGCTACTACACAAGAGGGAGACATTCTTCTTGTAATTGTATTTATCTTAGTCAATCGTACTTTCAACTTCCTCGTCGTTCCATCAGAAACAATGCTAATACTTTTATTTTATTCAAGTTAAATTCAATAGATATCAATAATTTTTGGAGAGATAATTGTTCTACATTATGTAGTAAAAAGAAATTTGAGGATTATATGAAGCACACGACTGAAAAATATAAATATATTGTTGTGAAACAAGATGAGATATTAAGGGATATATTTTTTGTTTTATAAACAATTACATATATAAATGACAACTATTATTATAAATCTTGTGGGTAAATCTGCTTCTGGAAAAAACTTTCATAAATCAAGGTTCTTGTGTAGTACAAATGAGAATATTGTAAATTTACTTAAAAACACCCCGTGATACGCATTGTATCAACAACAACTAGAGCAATAAGACCTGGAGAAGTAAAAGGTGAAGATTATCACTATATTTCAGTGGAGGAACATATGCGATTGAGGAATGAAGGTCAAATGTTTGAGGAGGTTTCTCTTGGTACAACAAAATATTCACATTGTAAGAGTGAGTTAAGGAAACTAAAATCTGGTGGTGTTGGGATATTAGAAACTAATCCAGAAGGAACAAGACAAATTATTAAACATCTGAGTGGAGTGAAGATTTTATCATTCGGTTTTGATGTTGATGAAGAAACTCAACGCAAAGCGTATGAAAAGCAGAGATGCAAGTATTAGTGAAGAAGAAATTACAACTCGCATTAATGTTAATAAAGAATTTGATGAAATATTTAAAGAAAAGGATTTATTTGAACACATCTACTTGAATGATGAAGAAAAGGAAAATTTCCCTGTTGATCTTTACAATTCATTAAATGATATTTTACAATAAATAAATGGATGTAAAAGAAAGAGCAAGAAGATTTAAGGAACATCAAGAGTTGGTTTCAAAAGTTGTAAAACAACAGGAAGACATAAAGAAGAAACGCAGACAGAAACTAACGGGCGAAGAAGCATTTGAAAGAAAACAAGAGAAATTTTTTAAACCACTTTTAAAAACTTCCCAAGAAAAAATGAAAGATGTTTCCACAGTTCCCACAGTAGAATATACTCCCAGAAAGCTCCAAATGTTAAAAGATTTCAGTCAAATGACGGAGGAAGAATTAGAGCATATTGGAGAATTAGAACATGATGAAGGTTTATTTCAACAACTGGAAGAGATTAATCAACCCCCTGATTATATTGTGAATGCTGTTCAAAACAATGAATATTCAGCGGATTCAAAAACCAAAGCAGGACTCATTCCAACAGAACAACCAGCAATATTTCATCTTGTTCAAGAAAAGGTATTGATATTTAATGATGAATTAAGGTTCTTAAGTTCTGCTCAACCCCTGTTAAACTAACTCCGAGATTAATGTTTCTTCTCACAAAAGATGGAAGACAAGGTTCAACTGTGAAGGATGAATCAAAGTATATTGATAAACCATTGGATATGGAAAATAATGATGATAGAGTATATATTGATTTGCTGAACACTCTAAATTATAAGGTTATTCTTTCTGGTAAAAGTAGGAAGAATGAGAAGGAGAAACACATTATTCAGGCTTTAAGTATCCTTGGTTCAGGTGTTAGTTTTCTTCCAAATGACCCATCGCAATTAGTTAATAGACTGTTATTGTTGTTAGGCAGTCAGAAGGCTGGAAATAACAATTGTTTTAATGAAGCATCAGCCATTTTAGACCAGTTGATGAACATGAAAATAATTAATAAATATCAATATAAAGACATTTTATCTCATATTAAATAAGATGAGAAGCACAATCCTTAGTTTCAATTTCACAACAAGCGACCACACATCTTCATTCCCATACCCACTACAACTTGACACAACAAAAGAATATGAGGCATCTTTATTGTCCATGGAAACTTATAATACCTTATTTAATATAACTGATAAAAATGACAAGTTTAGTTATAATCCCGGAAGTGGATACAAAGCGATAACAGTCTCACCCGGAGCATATGAGATTTCTCAAATATCTTCCGAAATTGCTCGTCTTATGAAAGAACAGGGTGATGAACCAAAAAATATTGTTATAAACATTCAAAAACATACTTCAAAATCAACGATTAAAGTTAAAAATAACTACAAGGTTGATTTCACAATTGATAATTCATTTAGAGAGTTATTGGGTTTCTCCTCAAAAAGATTGAAACTAATGGGACGTTTTACAGTGATAATGTCATTCAAATATCCTCAGGAATAAATTCGGTGTTAATTCACTGTGATTTGATTGATGGTGCTTATAATGATGGAAAAAAAACAAATACAATATTTTCATTCAGTGCATACTCAACCCCAATTGGTTATAAATTCAATATGGAACCCAAAAATTTGGTTTATCTACCTGTGTCAGGAAAAACCATACACAGAGTAAATTTTAGGATAACCGACCAAGATAATCGTGTGATTTCTTTTAATGGAGAAGTTATATCCATCAGAATTCACCTACGTGAAGTTTTCCAATAAATAAATACGATGGTTATTGTGAGGAAACACGAGTTGGGAAAATATAAAATAATTACAGGGGATGGGATGTTCCTTTCCCCATACTACAAGGGTGAAGGTATGTATCTTGGTAGAGGATACTATAAACCTAAGAGACAAAGGGGTGTTGGACATCAATTTAGAGGAGATGGGATAATTGATACTCTCATGGGTATTGGTTCAACTATTCTTAAACATAAAGATCTAATTGGTTCAACTGCTTCTGCTGTGGGAAATGTAGCAGGTGCTGTAAAGAGTATAAAAGATGCTCAGAAGGAATCTCATAAATTACAAGCAATAAAAGAAATTAAGAAAGGCAAAACTCAGTTGTCCCCCAAGAACGACAGAAAATAATTCAAATACTTGGATCAGGGTTTCAAAAGTTTTAACATCTTTTTTCCTAAATAAATACAAGTATGGAAGCAATTGATAGTATCTATGATTTGGATGATACTATTATTATCTCAAACTCCACTAAAAAAGAAGATTACTTCAAGGTAAATGCAATAACTGGAACAGACTGGAATACGAATGGTACAAAAAGTTTTGAAATAAATAATCAACAAACCTATTTGAATCTCTCCGAAAGTTTCTTGTTGTGTAAATTTAAATTCACTAAGGCTGGGAATAACACAAACGCTACACTTGTAAATGATTTCTTCTGGAAAATGTTTGATAGTGTGCGTTTGTATATTGGAACACAAGAAGTTGAAGCGGTTGATTATGTCTCTGCTGTATCTGAAATGATAAAATTTACACTCTATACATTCAGTGATAGAATGGGAAAGGGGTCTGTCGAAGGTTTTATTCCTGATATGTCAACGGGAACAAACACAGACCCTGGGTATACTCAAAGGAAAGGAATGTATAATGATGATACAAAAGCAGAAAATAGTTTTACTGTGGCAGTTCCTCTTAAAGGTATATTTGGATTTTGTGATCATGATAAAGTTCTGTATGGCCTCAAAATTAGATTTCAACTACAAAGGAATGATAATGAAAATCGATTGCTTTTTGGTGTTGGTAGTGCTTTTGGTGATCAGAATAAATTTGTAATTGAGGAAATGAGTTGGTATATCAGTGAATATACTCCTAATCTTAAAACAGAAGAGATGTTGAATCGAAGACTTAACTCAAAGAAACCACTCAGTGTATCATACCTCAAAAGAAGATGTCAACACGTTAAACTCAATCAAACTACTTACACGTGGAATTTGGGTGTTCTGGAAGGAAAGCCACGATATCTGTGGATCATTTTTAAAAAGCCAGATGGTGATACTGCGACTGATAAGAATAATGCATTGAGTGATAATGCTAAGGTGAAACAACTTCGCGTTTCTCTAGATGGAACATTTTACCCACGAGATAGATTGGAAATTAATTGGGAAAAAAATGATTTTGCTGAAGCATACAAGTCTTACCAAAAGGTGTGTGAAAGTAATGGAAATAAAGAACCTATTTTGGATATGACAGCATTTAAAAGTTTGTATACAATCTATGCGTTTGACCTGAGCGCTCAAAAGGAAACTATAAAGTCTAATCGAGTGGATACTTCCCTATACATTGAAAGAGGAGAGAGTGAAGAAGTTGATACATATTGTTTGCTTTTGGAAGAAACAGAATTGCAGATTAATACAGATAATGGTGTGATGATTAGTCTCACATAATTTTTTGTTAAATAAATGAGTGGCAAAGTACCAACTGGGGTATATGTTAATCAAATCAATCTTCATAAACTATCATCTTGTGTTCAAAATCAAAAGCCTTGTACGATTAACGTTAATACAATTCAGAGAAAAGGAGCAGTAAGAATTGATGTTTTTCTCACAAGAGAACAGGTTAAAATCTTGAATGACACTGGCTCACTTAAAATTAAAATGACAAAACCAATGTTGAAAAAATATTCAATAAGAGAGACGAGTGGAGGATTTCTCCCATTTCTAATTCCTTTATTTGCTGGTTTAAGTGCGGTTGGAGCATTGACGGGTGGTATTTCAACAGCGGTGAAAACTGCCAACGAAAGGAAGGCTCAACTCCAGGCTCAAAAGAATTGGAAAGACATAACAAAGAGTTGGAGAAACAAATTAGTGGAAGTGGTGTAATTGTCGATTTTGCTGAAAAACTTGAAGGTCTGCCTGATAAAGCGAGATTGCTAGTTGGAGATATGCTTTCTTCTATTGCACAAGCAGGTGTAAAATTAACGAAAAGAGGTAATGGATTATATCTTTCTAATAAATAAATGAGCATTGATGAGTGGTTGAAAGAATTTGGAAAGAATACAACATCAAATTTACAACTTGCCAAATATTGTAAGAAATTAAAAATTCAAAATGTGGTTATTTGTATGAGAGATGAATTAACAAATGTGCCGAAACATACAAAGAATATTATTATGAACTTAGAAGATAATAATGGGAACGGTTCTCATTGGGTTTGTATTTTTAATAATCAAGACAAATATTATTTTGATAGTTTTGGTCTTCCACCACCTGTTGAAGTCATAAAATTCTTACAGAATGGTGTTTATCAAACATTTCAAGTCCAAGAATTAAATTCCAAGTGTTGTGGTCAATTATGTCTATATGTGTTATTTCAACTCAACAAAAATAAAAAATTTTATGATATTATTTTTAATCTAATATAAATGACTTATGTTGGTAAAGATGGTTCTATCTTTGGTGTATCTCAAGAACTGGATATTGATTTATCAAATTATTACACAAAGGCACAGGCTGAACGATATAAATATAATATAAACAAAAATATTAACATGAAAAATGCTTATAAATTAAAAAATTATCCAAGCCCGACTGACGCGAATGACTTGGTGAGATTAAGCGATTTATCACAATATATATACTTAAATAAAACGGCTGTGTATTCCAAAGATACAGAAGTGTTGATATTATCTCCAGGTCATACAGAATTCACAGTTCGAATTAAAATAAATTTTTATAAAGAAGGGCGTATCGTTTGTATGAGAATAGAACAATGGGGGTATGATATGAATGATTTAGGGTATAATTGGTCATTTAAAATTAACCTCGAAGACCTGGAACAATTAAATCAGTCTCGTAAGGAAGAATATTATCCACTTGGTATCGAGAATGAGTTTTGTGGGTCCACGATTAGTAAACAACAAATAAAAGAATTTAATAAGGGTAAATATAATAATGGTTTTGCCCTTGTTTATCTCATGAAAACAGAAAAAACAGGATTATATATAATAAGTAAGGAAATACAAAATGATTTAACTATGGGAAGATGGGGAGGTGTTTCGTGCCATAATATTATTCTAACATATATTTCTAATACATAAATGACAGCAAGAAGGCTTCAAGAAAATTATCATTTCTGTGTCCAAGCATACCTTCAAGAAAAGGGTATTCGGTATTTTAATAAATATGTTCTACAACATAAGAATGAGGTATTTTCAATAAAAGATTGGCATTATGCTGATGTTGATAAACCGACAACTTTAGATTTAATTAGAATGTTAAATAATGAAAAAATTATAAAGTTAAGAAAAGGTAAGGCTCTTTTAGAAATTCAAAAGAAATTTTATTGGTTTCCTGTTGTAAAAAAAATTATTTTCGATGCAGGAATAACAAGAAATCCTGATGAATATATGTATAATATTCTATGGGGTGTAAACGATTCAAGGATAGTAAGGGATGAGGAAGGAGTTGAAGAAGAGAGGGAAGAGGAGGAAAAGGAGAATGAGGAGAGAGAGAAGGAGGAAAGAGAGAAGAGAGAGAGGGAGAAGAAAGAGAAGGAGGAAAGAGAGAATAGAGAGAGGGAGGAAAGAGAGAAGAGAGAGAGGGAGGAGAGGGAGGAAAGAGCGAGACAAAATAAATATCAAAATATGGAAACCAGTGAGATTCAAAAAAGATTGGCGGTATTACAGAAAATAACTCAACCCACCGAGGAGGAAAACAAAGAATTGACAAGTCTATTTGCAATATTTTCTTCAAGACTATTGACATCGTCAAGCTATTCATTTTAATTCAAGTTTTTTCTTAAATAAATGGAGGAGAGAGTGAAGGCATTTCTTAGGATTCTTTATGTTTTAAAAATTAAGAT